>NC_084504.1:6810027-7410027 GCF_024500385.1 Phyllopteryx taeniolatus | reverse complement strand
TTAAGACCAAGATCAAGGAGGTGAAGCGAGAGAACATGGACCGCAAGGTGATCTTTCAGAAGAGAAAGAAGATGCTGAAAGCAGGCAACCTGAAGAAGAAAGACACGAAGAAGCTGGTGATGTACTTGAAGAATGGCGCAGACTGCCCATGTCAGCAGCTGGACAACTTGGGGAACCACTACCTTATCATGGGCCGGAAGGTTGACAAGCAGTTCCTGCTCACTGGCATCCATAAGTGGGACAAGTCCAGCAAAGAGTTCAAAAAGGCCATCAAGAAACTCAAGACCCACAAATGCCCCGCCTTCGAGAATGTCTTCAAATAAAATGACCTCCCTCCACAATTAGTCACCTCTCCTCCTACATATGAACTTGCACAAGCATTAAACTCTGAAACTTTGCTTTTTTATTGTCTTGTTTATATCTATATATCTTTCTATGTTTACACATATCATTTGAAATGTCCCTTTTACAGTTTTAAGTGAGTGATGGCATCACAAATTGAAGTTTCTTCATTTCTTCAGCTGAGAAAACTCAACTCTCCTGTATCTTAATTTTGGCAACGTATATGTAGATGCTTTCTCAAATTTTGATATCCTACAGGTCAGCCTATTTTGCTTGAAGGTAAAATTTTGTAAGATCATTTCAACTGGGCGGCACTGGTTAGCACATCTGCCTCACCGTTCTGAGGACTGGGGTTCAAATCCCGGCCCCGCCTGTGTGGAGTTTGCATGTTCTCCCAGTGCCCCAGTGTGGGTTTGCTCCGGGTACTGCGGTTTCCTCCCACATCCCAAAAACACGCATGGTAGGTTAATTGAAGACTCTAAATTGCCCGTAGGTGTGAATGTGAGAGTGAATGGTTGTTTGTTTATATGTGCCCTGTCGCTGGTGACCAGTTCAGGGTGTGCCCCGCCCGAATTCAGCTGGGAGGGGCGCTAGCACGCCCGCGAGGATAAGTGGTACAGAAAATGGATGGATGGAATTTCAACTGGCTCTGTCTACATTTTTGTTATAAGAATGCTAGGATAGTTAACATTTTGTAATGATCAAGCATGGGTAACAGCTTGTTTGTTGTTCATTTCCACATTTTTTTTGACACCCAAAAGGGAGCCTGTTTTTTATATTCACATCCAAATGATCAAAAATAAACTAAATGATTATATTGTTTGCATTTCGAGCTACAACAATTCAGAGCACATCACACGTTTTCTAAGGAGAAAAGTGAACAATGACCGATGCCATGAGATGATTCTGTTGTTGAGATAAAGCCTCTGCCACTTAGCTTGTTTTCATTGTCATGCTTCTTACAAACTCTCACAGAAACCTTAATTCCAATCACAACATATTTTGCCAGGGTGTCACTTTTGACCAAATATGTGCCTCTAGTGCAACTTTGTATTTGTAGTAATCATTATTAAGCTGAATTGAAATTGTTTGCAGTTTGACATGTTTTCACCTGAAAAAGTGTAAACTGTTGTCTGAAGTGTTTTGTTTGATATTGTTGGTCTGTTTTAGCACTATTTTGTGTGCATTTCTGACTGTTACGTGTACATACAAATTTTACATAAATAAGGAAACCCTAAATCGTGTTGTGTTTTATTTATTTTCTCCTCAGTCTTATTTATACAGTGCTCATCTGGACAGTAGCGATTGGTTCCATTACATTTTCATGGTTGGAAAATAAGGAGTAATGGCAAGTAACATCCAAATTGGAATATACTATAGTCACCGCAAATAATACTGGAACATTGAGATTAATTCCTTTATTTTGTTAGGGTTGACTGACAACATTTGGGGTTGACATCAAACATGAATCTGAGACAAGTGATCAACATTGCCATTTTTATTGACAGATATTAACATCTGGATTTGATACACAAATTTGACTTTTTGTTTGAACCCACCCATTTTTCCTAGGGGGAGGTATTGGAACACACGTTTGATAGGTGTGTTTTGCAGCCGAGGTGTATCCAATTATATGGACTACATGTCACGGTTCGTTTTTGACTGGACCCAGAAGCAGGGAGAGGCTGAGGGGTTATGATGAAAGGTTTATTAAAAGAGGAAATGGAGATGTTCCTTGAGACGTGCTGGCGAGTTGTGGAGGCAGGGAACGTGTGGCAGGCGGTGGCGAGAACAGGCGGCTGGCATGGCGGCGTGGTGGAAGATGTCCACTCGGCGGGGGACACGGAGGGAGCACTGAGGACAAGGAGAAACATGGAGGTCAGAAAGATACAGAGGAATGGCGTAGCTTACGTGAATGCTTGAGAGCTGTTGTACCACAGAAGAACGTTAATACTCGAGCAGTGGAGTCTTGGAACTGGCAGGCTTAAATGCAGATGATGAAGAAGGCTGGTTGGTGACAGGTGTGTGGCCGAGGAGGTGCTGATTACTGGGAAGAGAGAGAGAGAGAGAGAGAGAGAGAGAGGAGCGCAAAGGGGCCACCCAAGTGCCAACAAAAGGACTGCAGGGCACAGCTCATGACACTACAAACAATAAATAATGCAAAATGTCTATGCTCGGTTTCTTGTTAGAGGTGTAACCACTGTGAAAACCTAAGTATTTTTTTATGTGTGAAAACAAACAATTGTGAAGTCAACAGAAGATGTCAATTCTTGAAGAAGAAAGAAAGCAATAACTGTGGCCGTATGACCACACACTGTCACCGTTCTACACTCTACACCAGGGGTGTCAAACTCATTTTTGTCTCGGGCCGCATTGTAGTTATGATTTTCCTCAGGGGGCCGTTAGAACAGTGAAACCAAATGAAAATGTTTAATCACCAAATTATATTATTACCATTACACAACAAATTGAGGGATAACTACTTTTGAAATCAGAAAACAAGGATAATAATTTGTTCAAGTATTGTTTAAGTTACTGTAGAAGAAGGGTTTGGTAACAGAAAAATGCAATATCTCAACATTATTGTTTATTATTATGACAATTTGGAATTTGGGTACAGATTTTAGTAAAAATCACGGAAGTTGACGAGCATGATTGGCTTTCACGGGCCACATAAAATAATGTGGCGGGCTGCATTTGGCCCCCGGGCCCTGAGTTTGACACCTATGCTCTACACGCTCCGAAAGGTTGCACATTATCAGGCTTGTGTATGGACACGCAAATCCTTATCAAAGTCTTTATTCAAGATGATGACCACAAAACATTTACTGATTTCACTTGTGTGTACAGAGGGGAAATGAATACAGTATTTAATAAGTATAAATCTTTTTACAATCTGAAAGATCAAGTCAACCTTTACTTGATCTACTTCTAATGAACAGAAGAGTCGAATTATTTTTGTCCAGTGGGTGAGATCATGGAGTATGTAAGGAATGTCACGTTGCCACTTAAGAGATGTGAGGTTTTGAAAACTATGGTTTATAGCATTTTTGTTTTATTTCATTTATGCGTCATTTGATGCACTTAATTTTTAGAAGGCAAGTCGCAAGTCTTACACTTTGAGTTTCGAGTCCTTTCGTATCATTTTAACAACAAAGTAAGAATATATTTTAATATACATAATATGTATATGTATAATTTAATTCATATTTATATGTAACATATTTTTATTTAACATATAATATTTTGGGACGGTGGACGACTGGTTAGCACATCTGCCTCATAGTTCCGAGGACCCAGGTTCAAATCCAGCCTTCCTGTGTGGAGTTTGCATGTTCTCCCCGTCCCTGCGTGGGTTTTCTCCGGGTACTCCGGTTTCCTCCCACATCCCAAAAACGTGCATGCTGGGTTAATTGAAGACTCTAAATTGCCCATCGACGTGAATGTGAGTGTGAACGATGTTTTTTTTGTCTCTGTGTGCCCTGCGATTGGCTGGCAACCATTTCAAGGTGTACCCAGCCTCTCGTCCAGAGTTAGCTGGGATCATCAGCACCAGCACACCCGCGGCCCTTGTGAGATAAGCGGTACGGAAAATGGATGGATGGAAGTTCATTGCACCTTTCTAAGAAAATGTGAACGTGTTTTCCCCTTCAAAACCGAACAATATGCTATGCTTTGAATTACTTTTTCTCACTTTATTTATTTATTTGTTTATTTTAACCTGCCTTGTTCAACTGCATGGCCTTGCAGAATGGTGGATCCGTATGCCTTTTGTGCTGGAACAGTTTTGCTGTGCAACAGGGGAGTTTGAAATACTCCCTCTGCTTATTTTTAAATGTTTCTAATTATTCTAATGCTTATTGAAAATGCAGCTGGACAGAAAAGGGTTTTAGGGGACAGACAGAGGGACAGAACGGACAAGAGGAATAGGGGTGCGAACCACAGCAGAACGATAGACAGACAGTCTAGATATTTGACTACAAGTAACATTACAATGTCAAATCGCGGCCGGGGTGGACCCCCGGTGAGGACATGCAACAACTAACCAATAGGACAAGATGAGAAAGGACACGATGTGGGAGATGAGCACGGCAGTGCTACAGATGAGTGGTGTGGTGGAATGTTTTTATAGTGTCTGAACTTGTGAGTTGATATCTTAACACAACCTTGGTTATTGTTAGTGTTCCCTGCACAAACAATTAAAGCCAATAGTGTGTCTATGGAACTTATGAGTGAATGAAAATCATATCACACGCATGTTAGTCAACTGGTGTCAGCTGCTGAGGCGGCACATTGAGGAAGGGTGGGACCCAGTCAGGGGGACGCCACCCACTCTCCATGGACGCAGGGCGATCCCCAGGGCGGTCCCCCAGCCAAACCGAAGCACCCCGACCAGTCCCAAAGGGAGGGGCACGGGTATGGGACCATCACCATCCACGCTTATTCCCCCCACCCAGCGCACCCCACTGCCGCCACTACCCCTACCACCCCCGGAAAGTCCTTATTGTTATGTTAATTGTCAGCACTTCGTGGAATGTGTACAGTAATTAATATATTATTTACTGTTGATTTATGTTACACTGTGTATGTGTGCGCGCGTGTGTGTGTGTGTGTGTGTGTGCGTGTGTGTGTGTTTTTAACTAAACCATTACTTTTGGTAGTGTGGGAAAGAGTGACCTCCTGGTCAATTCCTCCATATGTATGGTATGTTCCCTTCTGGGTGTTAGCTGTTAAAAGAAAATAAGCTTGAAGAAAGCTTTCGTGTAAACATTGTGGGACGTTTCTAGCTGAATGATATTCATTAAAGAACAGCAACATTATAGTTGCATCATTCATAAATTCCTGTAGACCACTAGTACATGGCAAATGAAACAATAAAAAGAGATGAAGAGCATGTGAGTCTTCGTGCTTTTGTAAAAGTAGCAAGTCTTTTCAATCAATAATGGGTTCAAGTCTGAGTGAAGTCACGAGTCATTGCTGTTCAAAGTCCAAGTCGAGTTACAAGTCTTGTATCAATTTTTGTCAAGTAGAGACCAAAGTCATCAAATTCATGACACGTCTGACTCAAGTCCAACTTGTGTGACTTGAGTCGACACCCCAAAAGTCTCTTGCTGAAGACTTTATAAAAAAAAAGTTAACAGAAGTTACGTCAGAAGATGCAAACCACTTAAAGACTAGGAAGGCCAAATTGACCAAAAAGTACAGAGATGTAGTTAAAAAAAGAAAATAAACAAAACAATTTTGGAAGAAAGTTTCATAGTTAGCTGAGACAAAGATTAACCTTTACAAAGTGATGGAAAGACTGTAGGTTGGAAACGGAAAAGATCTGCTCATGGTCCTAAACATACAAGCTTAGAGTACCTGTGAAACTCAGTGGAGGTAATGTCATGGTTTGGACTTAGATGGCTTCTATGGGATGGCCTTATAATATTCATTGATTCTCTAATACATGATGGCAGCAACTAAATGAACTCAGAAATCGAAAGAAACATGTTTTCAGGCAATTTACAGATGCTTTCAAAGCGATTGGGCGATCCTTCATTTACAGCAAGATAATGACCCTAAACACACTGCTCGAACAAAAAAGGAGTTCAAAGGCAAGACGCACTTAATCTGGTCAGACTTAAACCCTATAGAGCATGCATTGTAAAGAGGAGACTGAAGGGAGGGATACATAATTTAATTGGATTGATATAGCATCTTTCAAGGGACCCAGTGATGATTAAATCCAGTATACATATATTAATCGATGTTTTAAAAAATGATGCTATTGGAGCTTATTCCTTTATTAGACCTGATTTCATTTTGACTGTAAGTTCGTCGTAATGTTCTGTTGTTATCTTAAATATTTAAAACATCCAATTTCAGTATCACATCCCAACTTGTCAAATTAAAGGAAATATCAATCCTTGATATGCAATATTAATAGCTCATACTGGAGAATTTTTTTTTAAAGGGCAATGCTGTCGAACCAATCAATGTTTTCTGATGTTTTGCTGAAAAGACGTGATTTACCAGTTATTTGATTAATGAATAAGCAATAACATCCAAATGTACACAAGACGTCCAGTGCAGGGGGCTTATTTGACATACTTTATTGTGACAGATGAGCAAGCTAATGATGAACGTTCAAATGTAAATCATGTCAGTACAACAATACAACATAAACAAATTCTGTAAATGAAAGGGCTTGTTATAAAAACAGGATAAACAGTCAAATTCTTGGCCATCTCATTCTTGTCAAAGCTTGGAAACCTTTCTCAAATGTAGACATTCCTCATGAATCATTACTTCAACTGTCTTTGAAAAAAAAAAAAAAAAAAAGAAAACCAGCAGTCAGAATCCAGCTTTGTCCAGTTAACAAATGATCTGTAAAAGCATCTGGTTGGATTTATGCCTTACTCACGCACACGCACGTGCACACAAACACACACACATACACACACACACACACACGCAAAAACACACGCTCACGCACACTCACACACTGAACCTAGAACACCCCTCTTACAATTTGTCAACAGACCAACATTGTTGGAAAAATATGCCATCCAAGTCAAACAAAAAGACTTGATGGTCGAACGTCACACGAGACTCCATCCTAATGAGCTTCCAGATGTTTCTGTTTTTCTTCCTTTTTCTTTTTTAAACAGAGGTGCAGAGCGATTCACAGTACCTGCGACATAGTCTCGATCTCGTGCCCATTATCTCTGTCTGGGCTGCTCTATACAATGTAATAAGCTCAACGAGTCGCATCAACCATTAAAAAAAACTAAATAGAAGGCACAAAGTCACCATTTTTTGGTCGTCAGCCAATCGCAGGGCACACAGAAACAAACAACCATTCGCATTCACATTCACACCTAAGGGCAATTTAGTCTTCAATCAACCTTATGATTATGATTATTTATTTCTTTATTTCTTTATTTTTTACACTTGTACGACAGTTAAAAGTGTTGAAAAGTGCTTTCAGCTTGCAGGTATGAGCATGCGCTGTGAGTGTGAACATCTGAATGACTGATGACAAGCAACAACTCCTCGCCCTCACTGAAAATGAAGTAACCATGTGCAAATTTTATAGCACAAACACATGATTGAAAATGATGCATCTTCCATCCATCCATTTTCTGAGCCGCTTCTCCTCACTAGGGTCGCGGGCGTGCTGGAGCCTATCCCAGCTGTCATCGGGCAGGAGGCGGGGTACACCCTGAACTGGTTGCCAGCCAATCGCAGGGCACATCGAAACAAACAACCATTCGCACTCACAGTCATGCCTACGGGCAATTTAGAGTCTCCAATTAATGCATGTTTTTGGGATGTGGGAGGAAACCGGAGTGCCCGGAGAAAACCCACGCAGGCACGGGGAGAACATGCAAACTCCACACAGGCGGGGACGGGGATTGAACCCCGCACCTCAGAACTGTGAGGCTGACGCTCTAACCAGTCGGCCACTGTGCCGCATGATGCATCTTAACACAAATTTTTTTTTTAGACACCAATTCCAGATGTTTTACTTTTTGGATAAGTGGACAATTTCTCAGCTTTAAGGCTTTAAACACTGATGCATGTCCCTTCCCTGGCTGGCCTCATCCCTTCAAATGCTATAAAACCATCCTCTTATTCTGTTTTATGGATGCACTACTGGTAGCCAGCAACTATAAACTGACATTTTGGTTAATGTTGTGTGGTCATAGACCCAAAACATTACTATAAATTACTCTACCATTTATTGAAATGAATAAAAATATATTATTTCGAACCAATGTTGAGTCGTCAGGGCGAGCAAGCCCTTCTCTGCTTGCCGAAACACCATCAGAATCACAGACCTACATATATTGCTAACAGTCTATTGTTATCATTTTGTAGCATAGACTCTCGCTGCACTGCTTCCAGTACGGTATAGGGATGTTCGCTTTTTCGTCCAATCAGATTTCAGCCTCTATGTGCAGCAATGTCAATGCAATCTGCCGAGGGCCTTGAGAATCAGCAGTTCTGACTGATGTAACTAAAAGGCCACTGAAGGGCCAGATACCAAATGTATGGCCCAACACTCTTTTGATCAGTTTGGAAAGAACTTTAAAATGAATATCTGATAGATTAAGTGCAGAGCAATGAGTAAATTCACTGCAGGTTCCTGTGGAATTCTGGGATTGGAGTCAATTTGGAACACGAGTCATTTCAAAGTGTTAACTACGCAGTGTGCAATTTTAATTGCTTTCTGAGCCAATAAAATTGTAGGACATAGAAGAACCTGAAAAGACAATAAAACAGAAAAACAATAGGTTTCTTTGTTACGCAGAAGGGAGATGTTAAGCGAAATACACATGCAGCCGGTAGCCATTCTGTATGTTTTTATGAATACTGGCCATTAGTTTTAAGAGGATGAAGTCATTGTAGCTGTGCTATTCCAGTAACTATATTCTTTCAGTGCTGGATCAGATCCCTACGATGACTCCTGCAATGCATATGTCTGAGTCTTTATTGGGGAGGCTAGAAAATACTTTGATGAGTATGACTGATGGGTGAATTTTAAACGAAGCTGACTTGGGATCATTTCCTGGGCCGTCATTCACAAGTGAGTGCATGCTCACAGGTTGTAAAAACATCCGTGAAAATGAAGCATACTTTTGGATTAGACAGAGGCTGATTTCAAATTCAAGTTTATATCTGGAAAACGCTGGGTCAAGTTCCACTAACCTGGAAATATTTCGGTTGATAGATTCGCCACTTTATTCGATTCATGACAAATGTCATTATAACTACAAACTAAAGTAAACTTCAACTGGGACTGAAAAATAAACAGCCTGAAGCAAGCATGCTGTGCCTCTTGATTTGGAGAATTGCGCGAGTGAGAGTCTGCCCATTTCTTGACAGCAAAAGTGAAAACAGACACCAAGGAAGACTTTAAAACGTGTATTTTAATAAGTTTAAGTGTGTTTTCATGGCTTCAAATCAAAATGTGGGAGGAGTAAAACTAGTATACACAAAAAAACGGTCTCAATATGGCAGATTTTCAACTATGATTGGTGAGTTTTTCCTGTGACAAACTGGGCTTCACTGTATTCAGAATTTTGTTGTTTAATGTTTGAGAGTGAAAAAAATAAAAGCCATTAATGTATGACTCATAATAGAAGTTTCCATTCACATGCACTATCCTGCTCCAAAGGTTAATTCCATAGTGTGTTTTGTACCTTTTTTTCACTCCAGAGTGTCTGAGTGGCATCACCATTATTAATATCATGATGCATTCACAATTAAAGACAATTTAATTCTATGGGGAGTTTCCACCTGAATCAAACCCTCATTTAATTTTCCTGGCAGAGTATCCACTGGAAAAGTTATTCGAGTAATCACTGACGGAAGAAGCTATAATCAGGAAATGTAATAAATTGGCAACTGACAGGGGAGACAATGAGGCATTTCAATACCTGACAGAGAAAGTGACCATGCATGCATAAAGCTTTATTTGAAATGGTTTGACATTACTTTTCTGTGATTTGATCCACACAGTTCACACAAATTGAGGAGTGAAACTATTTTGAAGATAAGTTTGAAATGTGTCACGTACAGATGACAACCAACCCACAAAAACAACTAAAAAAAACTTAGTGTATGCGTGCCAGGCCAGTAGTTGATGAAGGTGCTTTGTAAAGAAACACTGCACACATGCACAAGGAATCGATCTTTTAATTACCTTTGTCTGCATGTACATTATGTGATATTAAATGACAACTTTGGTAAGCAAACAAACTTAATATACAACATAACAGTGATGCAGATAATGCACAGTTGAGTAGAGTTGCATTATATTGTGAGCACAAATGCTGTCAGAAAGCCATGTTCTGCCATTGCTGTTAAGACATGATGTAGCTCCTCGTGCTTACCCAGACTGAACACGTAACAGCTACAGTATGCCCACATGCGTTTACATTCTCCAGAACATCCATGTTGTATATACAAACACACAAAATTACAGGGTTTTAATTAAAAGAGTCACATGTTAGCCCATTTACTTTCCAACACATACAGTACGCCCATGCCATAACACTTGATCTCCACCATGTTTGACATCCATCCATCCATTTTCCATACTGCTTATCCTCACTAGGGTCACCGACGTGGTGGAGGTCATCCCACCTATCTTCAGGCGAGAGGCTGGGTACACCCCGCACTGGTCGCCAGCCAATCGAACTGTGAGGCAGATGCCGCCACCATGTTTGGCAGATGATGTGTGTTTAAGTTGCATACTCCTGAAGACTCTAGAATTCTTTGGTCAAGCAATATATTCTGTTGTATTCTTTCAGTTTCTCCGTGATATCGCCAGTCTAGTTTTTCCTCCTTCCTCAGATGATATGGACTGTAAAAATGAGTCGATAAAACAATTGTTAATTTTTCCTTTCAAATATATGTTTTGTCAAAACTGAAAAAAAGACACTTTTAAAACCATGTAAAGGGAATTTATTTAGCTTTTAGCTTCCACACTTATTTTGAATTGGTGTCAGTGGGAAACAGGACACCTGGCCAGTATATTTACAAGAAGTGAAATTTGTAGAAAAAGTGGGAATTTCTGTCACTCTTGTTAAAATAGAGGGCCTGGCTGTTCTCGTTTTATGTAGAATTCACCTGATGGGATTTTACTCTATTTCAAGTCCTCTTTTAAGTCTTTTCTCAGTAAATTCCAAATCAGTACTTTCACTGGATTGTTTTTGTCGTCTTTGTAGTATGTGAGACAAAAAAAAGACTTTGTTCTTTGCCAAAACTAAAACCACAAGTGAAAGGGGATTCCAAAGCACCTGAGGCTCGTCGGCACCCTGTGAAGGCTGTGATGGGATGATCAAGTCTGTGCATGGCTTTTTATAGTAGTTCCAAACATGTCTGACTACGGCCTTTTCGTATGCACATAAAATAAACCTTAAATTACAAGCCGCTAAGACTCATCTCTTTTTTTACCCATTGTGTTCTCTCTGTTTATACAGAAAATTTCCGGCTCCCAGAGGGAATTTCTCTCCCTTGTTTAATTTGTGTGGCAGCTCCCACAGACACGGTGGCACTTTCAGTGAAAGATATGTATCATCCACACAAATTACGACAGTGCACTTACCTCTCAACTCACAGCAGTGTCTCAAATCACTGAACGGGCCGCAGTTTAGACCTTTTATGACCCAGTTGTTTTTTTTTTAGTCCATAATATGCTCATCCTTTCCCAAGTCTAATGTGCAGTGACACTTCCATTTTAAGAAGGTACGAACCTTTCACATCTTTTGACGAGCCCTATGGATAGTAAGGAGACTTTTTTTTATGTTGACATGTTTTCACAGAAGACAAGTAAGCTGACTTCAATGAACAATAAAAGTTTTAAGATGGTCACGGAAAAGGCTTAAGCGAGAAAGGCAAACACACAGTATAAGCAAACACCTCGGACAAAAACAGGAAACAACTGGAGTGGTCCAAAATTAAGGCCGATGAAGAAGGACAGTTGAAGGGGGTGTTGGTGCATCATCCTCTTTTTAAAATGTTTTTCTTGTGTCATAATTCATAGGTGCCCTGCGATTGGCTGGCAACCAGTTCAGCGTGTACCCCGCCTCTCGCCCAAAGATACCTGGGATAGGCTCCAGCAAACCCGCGACCCCTGTGAGGATAAGCGGTGCAGAAAATGGATGGATGGATAATTCATAGGTCAAACACCATTTCACAAATTGCTTGTGACCATATAAAGGCCATTTTAATAGTGAGCACAATAACCCTGCAAACAATTTCCAGTTACAACCTCAAAGCTCCATAACATCACGATCAATTCAACTCAATTCACCACAATAGAAAGTCTTCAAAAAAGTATGGAACCAAAATAATATTCTCAAGAATTTACATCATTCTCGGCAGCTCAGAGGGTGAGCTGAGCGGCATGCATCTCCTAACATAACCGAGACTTATCAATGAGTTCCCATAATGACTACTGGTCATTTGTAGAAATTTGTAGAAATATTTCCCCAATTTCGAAACTTCCAAACTACAAAAAATAAAAAAGCCTTTAATTAATGACACCTTGTTCACAACTAATACTTCACACATCACGACAAGAATAGACCAGGTTTTTAACTTACTGAAGACAAAAGAGAAGACATCAAGACCCACAAATAAGCAGCAAAAAAGTTGCCTACAGTGAAGGCTAGCATTGCACATCATCTTCAGGGAGGAAACTTTGTATTTGGGGAGTGGCCAAATATTACGACTTTCTACAAAACAATGTTGTGTTTCAGGACTTTAAGTAAGACTTTTGAACACATAATAGTATCAAGCCAGCACATGGTGCAAGTTGTTAACGACCTCCTTGCTTCTTGAGACAAAGGTCTCCTTTCGGTACTCCTGTGTTTTTCTTTTTTATATTGTATTTCAGCCTTCCTCAATATTGACCATTTCACTGACCGCAAACAACAACACTGACTATATTCATACAGTAATTTATAGTAGATTTTCAACGCTACAACATTCATTATTTTTAGTAGTAGTGCGTGACTTAACATTTTGTTTGGAAACTATGTCAAATGTTCAAATACTTTTAAACCCTTGAAATATGACATATATGGTAAATGTAATATTTTTTTGGTGTGTGTGTGGGAGGGCGGGGGGGTAAAACATCTTAAATCAAGGCTGAGGACTACACTTTCATTGTAGGGGTGTATGCATGCAAAACACTGTCCAAAAACTTTGGGACCAGTATATTAATATTCAAATACTATGAAAATTATAAATAAATAAATAAATAAATAAATAACACGTTCATATTCACTCCCCTATAAAAATAGTGGAACACTGAGGCCAATTCCTGTATTTTTGCTGTAGACTGAAGACATTTGGGTTTGACCTCAAAAGCTATATATGACTCAAGAAATCAACATCCAGCCTGGGATGGCATTCCTTTCCTCAACCAGGAGTTATTGGACGTCAGCCACCATGGTTGCATTGGTCACTCTAGCACAAACGGCATGCCCATGTAGATCCCACAAAAGTTCAGTTGGGTTGATGTCAGGACTGTAAACAACTTTTTCTTTTTACTTCTAAACTCTGGAGGTAGTCTCTAATAAACAGTGCTCAGAGAGGAAGAGAGTTTTTTTTTTTTTATCTTCAAGGAGGTAGTTCGGTATCAAGTGTGGATGTCGACTTAATTGTGCGCTTTTGCAAAGGCGCAGAGTGACGTGGCAGTGGCGAATCAGAAATAAGATTGGTTGGAAAAAAAACAGCCATGGCTTTGGTCTACTGTACACTATATATGTCCTCCAACAGCACTTGAGAAGGACCTGGGCAGGTTATATTGACATGGCAAACACAAAAAAAAAAAAAAAAAAAAACCTAATATGACTGGAAGCTGACATGTTATAAAAGAAAGCTAATAGACTGTTGGAACTAAATTAATATACTTTCATGTAAGTTGATTTAGACAGATTTGTGAACAGTATTTGAAAGAAATGGGCTTTTTATGTCATGTTTCTTAACAATGGCATCCAATCAAAGAGAAATTAACATCATTTCTAAATCATATAAAATTAAGTCAATACAAATTGTAGTATAAGCAAGAATCACGGTTAAAACAGAGATAATAACCAAACATTTTTTTAATATTCTTAACATAGACGTTTTTAAAACATGTTCACTCTTAAGGGCTTCGTGAACTTGTGTTCACTAGATGTTTTTTGAGTCAGTAACAGTTACAAAAACAAATTATAGAAAGGTCATGCTGCATTGCTGAATCATAGATTATGATTCATCTCTCTGAATATCCCGATGAACATTGCTCTCTCGAGCTAATAGTTTTCCCCCTTTCCATTTCAAAGTTCATTCCACCAAAGACACTTCACTCTTTGATGCAGACGCAAGTGAGGGAAACTCCGCATAAAATCACTGTTCCAAACTTAAAGACTTTCATAAATCTTAATTATGGAAAAGCCCTGCACAAATCACATAGCTGAGTCAGAGACATAAATTTTTTTTTAAACATGTCAACATTAGAGAGACAACACATTATCATGTGAAGATTAATGCCGGGACAAAAAAAAAAAAGAAAAAGTCCCACATCTTTTGCGATTTTATTGTACCATATTTATCAGGGCTGTGCAATAATGTCTTTCCAGCCAATCGCAGGGCACATACAAACAAACAACCATACACACTCACATTCACACCTACGGGTAATTTAGAGTTGTCAATTAACCTACCATGCACGTTTTTGGGATGTGGGAGGAAACCGGAGTGCCCGGAGAAAACCCACGCAGGCACGGGGAGAACATGCAAACTCCACACAGGCGGGGCCGGGGATTGAACCGTGCCGCCTATTCTTCTTCTTCTTCTTCTTCTTCTTCTTATTATTATTATTATTATTATTATTATTATTATTATCTTCTTTAAATTATCATACAGCTATCAGGGTGGGGAGCTCACAAACGATTGTTGGAAGGGCTATAGATACATGAAGTCCTTGGATATATTTAAGTTGTCAGCAGTTTTCTCCAGCTCGGTCTGTATTTAAAAAGGGTACCCGCTACCGTTCAATACGCCAGTCACGCACAGATCACTGCATCCTTTTCCGCATATAGAGACATCTCCATGTGACACTATTGTAAAAAGGGAATGAGAGAAGTCGTTTTGAATGGACAGGATTGAAATCGGCTGTGAACACACCCACAGCAGCACAGACATCCCACTTTTAAATGTGCTGATGTATACCGTTCCGCAAAATTACCAGCATCGGGTCTAAAACACCTCCTCGAAGAGTTACTTTAGCCAGGCGCAGCTGCTAGTCAAAAATAGTGCCTTTTGTCAGCTTTTATCTGGTAAATGGGAATCTTCAGGCTGGAAATGACACAAGTGATATGAAGATATTGGGATATTGGGATGAGGTATTGACTTTTAAAACATTATTTATTCATTTACTTATTTAAGGCCAAAATTATTTATATTAAAAGCCAATAATGTTTTCATAAAAATATTCTTTTTTTTATTAAAAGAACTAATCATAATTTTAGTAAATATTTAACTTTTGGGGATATTTGTGCCTTGCCCAAGAACAGATGGTTTGTTTGTTTATTTATGTTAGTAGTCACTCATGCTAGTTTAAGCTGCCTGTTAACACTGCTGTGGGCCTCACAAGGAGTTTCAGACTTGCAGCAACAAATTATGGCAACAGTATGATTGCATGGGAGTTGGAATGGAAAGATAGTGCCACAATCAGTGATGAAGGGATACTTTGAGTCGGAAGTAGGACACTAGTTACAGGACAGGCCAAGACAGGACAAGCGAGTTGAGGCGAGAGACAGATAAAAAAAAAATTGTCAGGGGCCTAAAAAAATTACTCAAGTCTGGGCAGAGCTGCGCACATGAACATTTAGATGTTTGATTTGAAACTAAGTGTCTTGACACTAAATTAGTTCATATTTAAACTAATTAAATCGATCTATAACCCTGTATATTATCCACAAACCCCAATTTGTGGAAGTTGGGACATTGTGAAAAACATAAAAAAAGACAGAATACAATGATTAGCAAACTGATGAATGTCATTGCTTTTTTGCAAATATTCTCTACTGTATTTTGAATTTGCAACACGTTCCAAAAAGTGGGATGGGAATGTTTATTACTGTTACATCACCTTTCCTTTCAACAACACTCAATAAATGTTTGAGAACTGAGAACACTAATTGCTGAAGCTTTGTAGGTGGAATTATTTCCCATTCTTCAACTTCAGTTGCTTAACAGTCTAGGGTCTCTATAGTCGTATTTTGCACTTCATAATGCACCATACATTTTCAACGGGAGCAGGCAAGTCTAGTACTCGCACTCATTTACTAAGAAGCCACACTGTTGTAACGCATGCAGAATGTGGCTTGGCATTGTCTTGCTGAAATAAGCACTGACGACCCTGAAAAAGACGTTGCTTGGATGGCAGCATACGTATGTTGCTCCAAAACTTGTATGTACCTTTCAACATTAATGGTGCCTTCACAGATGTGCAGGTTACCCATGCCATGGCCATGAACACAATCCCATGCCATCACAGATGCTGGCTTTTGAACTTTGCACTGATAACAGTACGGATGGTCCTATTCCTCTTTGTCCATGATTTCAAAAAAAATATTTTGAAATGTAAAGTCGTCAGACCACAGCACACTTTTCCACTTTGCATCAGTCCATCTCAAATGAGCTTGGGCCCAGAGAAGCTGGTGCATTTCTGTGTCTTTCTGTGTTGATATATGGCTTTCGCTTTGCATGGTATAGTTTTAACTTGCATTTGTTGATGTAGCGACGAACTGTGTTAACTGACAATGGTTTTCTGAAATGTTCCTGAACCCACCTGGCAATATCATTTACACAACGATGTTGGTTTTTAATGCAGTTTAATGCCACCTGAGGGATCCAAGGTCACAGGCATTCAAGGTTGGTTTTTGACCTTGCCATTTACGTCCAGAGAATTTTCCTGATTCTCTGAATATTTTGATGATATTATGGACCGGAGATGACGAAATCCCTAAATTCCTTGCAATTGTACATTGAGAAATGTTGTTCTTAAACTGTTAGATTATTTGCTCATGCAGTTGTTCACAAAGTGGTGAACCTCGCCCCATCCTTGCCTGAGCCTTTTGGGGATACTCCTTTTTTACGCAATCATGACACTCACCTGTTTCCAATTGACCTGTTCACCTGTGAATGTTCCAAACAGGTGTTTTTTTTAGCATTTCTCAACTTTCCCAGTCTTTTGTTCCCCCTCTCCCAGCTTTTTTGGAACATGTTTCAGGCATCAAATTGAAAATGTGAGAATATTTGTAAAAAATGTAATTAAAAAAATAGCATTAATCAGTTTGAACATTAAATATCGTGTCTTTATAGTGTATTCAGATGAATGGTTGAAAATGATTTGCAAATCATAGTATTCTGTTTTTATTTGCGTTTTACACAACTTACCAACTTTAGCGGAATCGGGGTATGTACTTTGTATATGTACCTTTTTAAAAGCATCGTGTGGACAAGTGTTGAGAATTAGAGCTTGTGCTAAAACACTTAAAACATTGCATCTGGTTTGTCCAATGTTCTTTGATGTCTCTGTCAAAGAAACAAATAAATGAAACCAAACAGGAAACGGGTAGCAAGCCAGGCAGTGCTATTCACCAGTAGTAGCTATACAAGTGCCAACCCCCCTGTAAAGAATTTGAGTGCACTTATGAATCTCGCACATGCAAGTCGGACAGTATTTAGCACCCACGGCTTGCCTAACTTGCGTGTCAAGATGCATCAGCCGCGGGTGCACATTAGGCTACTGATACAATATATGCCAACCCTCCTCCTCCTCTTCCTCATCGTTTGTTGACTGTCGACAGATAACTAAAATATTAATAGGCCTAACTATTACTTGTAAAAGGAGGGACAGTATTTTCGGCACTTGGACAAAAATCTCACATGTTTTAAAGTGCATGTGCATGTGCATGTGCATGTGCACGTCATCTCCCGGGTTTCATAATTCAGTAGCGACAGGTACATTTGAGCGCAATCATTTTGGCGGACTTAAAATAAATACTAATGATGTACCGGGGTTGTCACCCTCATTTTAGTTCAGGGGCCACATTGACACTAGTTTCATCTCAAGTGGGTTTAGCCAGTATATTTGTGGCCTCATAAAATAAAAAAAATAAAAAAAGACTACTCCCCCAAAATTATCCGTCCTTTTGATGAAAATGCTTAGAAGTACATCATGAGTACAATTTTAACAATACAATAATACGAATCAGTTTTTCATCTAGGCTAGAACTTGATAAGTTCTATAAATCATTTTAAATAATTTCCACATCCAGTCACTGATGGTGTAGTTGTAGATTCACATGACTTTGGTGTTGGCAGCGTCTTAATGGTTGTCTGTCTCTATATGTGCCCTGCGGCTGGCTGGCAACCAGTTCAGGGTGTGGTCTGCCTTTCGCCCGAAGTCAGCTGGGATAGGCTGCCCTGAATAGGATAAGGGATGTAGGGAATGGATGAATGAGGATGAATTTCCACATCCATCTTGAAATCTTGACAACCTCAACTAACTCATCCCACCATACAAAGCAAAGTGGGAACTATTCAGAAAAAGCGTGCAGTTATCCCCTGCCTTGTAAATGTATACATACATACAGTCCCCTCCAAAAGTATTGGAACATCAAGGCCAATTCCTTTGTTTTTTGTTGTATACTGAAGACATTTGAGTTTCAGATCGAAGGGTGAATATGAGACCAAAAAAAAGGCAAAATGCGCCCAAACTATTCAGTAAAAGCTTCATCATGACAATGACCCAAAACACAAGTCAATCACCAGACCTTAGCCAAACAGAGCATGCATTTTACCTCCTGAAGAGGAGACTGAAGGGAGAACAAACAAGAGGCTGCAGTAAAGGCCTGGAAAAGCATTTCAAATGAAGAATGCAACAGTCTAGTGAAGTCAATGGGTTGCAGGCTAGATGCACTTATTGTAAGTAAGGGTTATACCACCAAATATTAAATGTTATTCACTTTAAGTTAATTTAATAACGTCTGTACCAATACTTTTGCTCACTTAACAATGGCTAGCTTCAAACAGAAGATGCTCAATCCTGAATTGTTTAACACATCTAGATGTAAATACCATGAAATGAAAGCTGGAATTCTGAACTTCTGTCTCATATTCATCTTTTCATCTGAAAACCAAATGTCTTCAGTATACAACAAAAACAAAAGAATTGATCTTGCTGTTCCGATACTTTTGGAGGGGATTGTACATACATACATACGTTATAAGTAACCTGAGTTGTGTGCAGTGCATTAAAACATACAAGGGTTCCAGCAAACCAACCTCTTTTGAACTGAAGCTGTTGACTGATATTTCGCAATATTTGGTGTCTTAAATTATTTCTTCAGTGGATACTGTATTATTTTTCACCCAAAAATAAAATGTAGCATCAGTCTGACCTCCAGTGGACAACATTAGCAACAGCAGTTACTTTTCATTTTAAAAAATTGCAATTAAGGTGTTCTTTTTAATATGTTTAAAGTTTAAAACTGCGAAATTGGGTCTGGCCCGCGGGCCGTATGATCTCATTTTTTAACTAAATTAAATCTGACTGGCTCAGAATTTACCCCACACTCACAGTCGGGATAGACTCAAGCTCACTTGTGACTCTGAATAGGGCAAACAGAAAATCCATCCGTCCATTTTCTGTACTGCTTATCCTCACACGGGTCGCGGGCGTGCTGGACCCTAAACCAGCTATCTTCGGGTACACCCTGAACTGATCGCCAGCCAATCGCAGGGCACATATAAACAAACAAACATTCACACTCACATTCGCACCTATGGGCAATTTAGAGTTGTCAATTAACCTACCATGCATGTTTTTGGGATGTGGGAGGAAACCGGAGTACCCGGAGACCACCCACGCAGACACGGGGAGAACATGCAAACTCCACACAGGCGGGGCCGGGATTTGAACCCCGATCCCAAGAACTGTGAGGCAGATTTGCTAACCAGTCGTCCACTGCCAGTAGAAAATGGAAACTGAAATAAAGCAACTAATGCATGAGAAAAGTTCATCAAATATATTCACAGTAAAACACTCTCCATTGGGTATAGTGGCTATGGAGCGCCCCCTAGTGTATCCTACCAAACCTGCATGGGTCATTTACTGAAGCACTGTATCCCCTATCGAGAGTTGTATTTATTAGGACAAATACATATGTACAGATGTTTCCAGTTGAAAACCACACCAAAAAAAATTGAAATAGCTAAGACAACTAATATTACAAACCATTTTTTTTTTTTTAAACTATCATCAATTATATAATTTTAACTGCAGGGGAGGACTAGAGTGGATTAAGTCGTGGTCTACAGTATAAATATTTAAAGAAAGAATCAGATTCAGATTACTTTATTTTTCCTTGTGGGCCAATTAAATAATATTAAAGGTCATTTAAAAAAGCTTTTAACGGTATCTCATGGTCACAGTAGTTTCCAAAGTGCCTTACTGAAATAGAAGCTTATATTTACAAATACCTGAATGTTATGGATATGTCACGATAACTGATTTGACAAATGTACTCTTGCATGGAAATAAGAAAAACAATTATATGAAATAGTATAAGCACAATATATTTCTACTTCAAGTGTAGGGATGACTTACAGTGCTAAAACCCTGACGCAAACTGAACTCGAAGTGGACCGTTGTGAAAACATGACAGTTGGCCACGCTTCAGCTTAATATGCGATTGAGCACCGTATATTAATGGCTGCACTGCAACGGAAAAACTGTGACTGTCACTCTGGCCTTCCCTGCATCCCCAAAATGTTACTGAATTTGCAGTCCAGCCATCCATCCATCCATTCTCTGTACCACTTGTCCTTACCAGGGTCGCGGGTGTGGTGGAGCCTATCCCACCCTGAACTGGTCGCCAGACAATGACAGGGCACATATAGACAAACAAACAATCACACCTGAGTTTGTAGTCACTTCTGCATTTTTTGCAAATGTGGATTTTTTTTTTTTTAAGAATGTTTTTGAGGAGTCATTTGATAAATCCATATTTTAAAAAAAAAAACATTGTTTGTATTAGATCTATGACGTGTAAAAGACAAACTCCATCAGCACTGAACAAGTTGTGGTCTGGAAACAGGAAACCAAGTGGGTTAAATGAAGATAAAATGAACACACACAAAACAAGCCATCAGTGCGCTGCTAAAACGACAGTCCAGAGGCCAGATGTCACTTGCTCACTATTTTTCACACATGACATATTTCTGCTGTAGATGTTGGCAAGAAACAAGTCTGTAGATGTCAACCAAAGCTTTGTTGCATAAGGCGTAAAACTGTGCCTGCAATCTGTTAGCGCCCACATGCGGATGCTGGGATGTAGGGAGACACACAGTATATTTCCAATAAGTGCATTGGGTGTGCAGATTGACTCCTGATGAATAGTGGCTGTCAACGGGCTGTGATGCTCTGTCTTGGGAGTGGTGTAAGAGAATGACTGACTATAAACTACATTTAATGGCCTCATTAGGGTATGAATTTGATCTGCATACTTGATAATTGTTTATGGAATTGTAGTTTAGTATGATAGAAAAAATCAGACAAAAGCAAATGAGAAATTAGATCATGTGTATTGGGGACTCCACACTAAAGCCCCTTTTACGCTTAGCAGTAAACTTTGGTCTGGTTCCGTACTGTCCAGTAACAGTGTTTTAGGGAAAAAAGAAAAAAAAAGTGACCGTAACACCTAATAGCAAGCTATCGCTAACCTCAGGGATATGGTCCCCAAAGGGAAAAAAGAAAAAAACTGAACAGTACTGCTTCGTGCCTGTGAAACAGCCGCACACATCCCAAATGCTCAGCAGACATCTGTATTGAACCGTAGCTGCTGGCTTGCCTGAGGAGAATAACTATGGAAACTTAATCTGAAGTCACTTGCCTGACTTTGGTGCAGGCAGCGTGGGTTCAGTTCCCACTCAGTGACGGTGTGAATGTGAGTGCGAATGGCTGTCCGTGTCTATATGTGCCCTGCGACTGACTGGCGACCAGTTCAGGGTGTAGTCCGCCTTTTTGCCCGAAGTCAGCTGGGATAGGCTCCAGCACCCCGCGACCCTAACCAGGATAAGCGGTGTTGAAAATGAATGGATGACCTTAATCTGATCGGTTCAAAGGAGAAAATAAACCCTACAAATTGATACCACAGGCAAGCTGATAATGATGATACTTTCACAGCCATAAAATTCAAGTTCAAGGGGATAATAGTCTGTAATAATATAAATTGTATTCTGTACTCTAGACTGTAAACTGTATAAAATGAACTGTAATCCTCTTGAATTGCTTAATGAGACAGATCGAAATTATGTCAGCAAGATTTTACAGATGCCCGAGACAAAACAGAGGTGTTTAAACATACATGTTCTAGAATTGTGACATTGAAGTGTTACTAAACACACTTTCATCAGAGCTTTGTTGGATGTCACCACAACACAGAATTAAACCTCCTCATCAGAAGTGTGTTCTGCGCTAATAAAATGAATCAGAAAGAGACAGTTGCTATGTTGGGCTATGGCAATTTGAAGGTAATCCCTCATACGTCCCCATTTGTAAAGCCAAAAACTAGCCGCATGCAAAATTGAAATTGTATGAATTTGCTATGCTATGGGACCGCCACAAAATGCATCAATCATATCTATGAGAGTAAAGGAGTCAAGCCTGGTTAAAAACATTTCCCACTTTGGACAGCACTTCATATATTCTTGTCATTATTTTTCAATGCTCTGGACATCACAGGTGATTGATTCCCTCTCTTGAATCCCTTCTCTACTTCGAGTAGACAGACACTTGATTGCAAAGATTCCATCTCCCATGAAACCATGATGAGGTCCAAAGTGTTTCACTTGGCGGGCAAAGACAGTCGGGAATCGCAGAGTAAATTGCGATATGAATATTATTGACCCGTCACTGATGGTGTAGTGGTACACTCGCCTGACTTTGGTACAGGCAGCGTGGGTTCAGTTCCCACTCAGTGACGGTGTGAATGTGAGTGCGAATGGTTGTCCGTGTCTCTATGTGCCCTGTGACTGACTGACGACCAGTTCAGGGTGTAGTCCGCCTTTCGCCCGAAGTCCGCTGGGATAGGCTCCAGCGTCCCGCGACCCTAACCAGGATAAGCGGTGTTGAAAATGGATGGATGGATGGAATATTATTGACATATTTTTCTAGCAATAATGATAATACAATACAACAACGATGCAATTATCTACATTTGGAAAGAAAACACTTCAGCATACACATCAAAGACCTGAAATATTTGAATACAAACATACACTTTTCTGTCATAATATATCAATAACAAAAGTAATACCAAAATTATGACATCATAAAAGCATCTAAGCTGATTTGGGGCAAAAAAAAACGAGGCAATTTAGTGTTTAATTCATTTCGTGATCACGCTCAGAACTTAAAACATTCGTATCTCAAATCGTCTTTCTGCATTGAAATGAATAGGAATGCCAAAAAGCCCTTCCAGTCTCCCCCCAAAAAGTACACAAAAACGTGTAACATGTAATAAGGAAAATAGCACTCTATAAAATTGAATTTCAAATCTAAAATCACAAACCTTGTAACCTAAATTACAACAAAGCTTCCTTTTTGAAGTGGATAAGAAAATATGCCTATGAGTATATAGATTCATTAGATTCTTAGATTCTCTGTCCACATGTGAAGTTGTGGTCAAATAGCCATTGCTCAAGTTGGTTACGCCGCAAGCCCATCTATGGCGTTTTGTATTGTTTGTTAGCATTAAGCTAAGCAGACTTTTCCTACGGCAAAACTACAGTATGTGGTTGTTTGAAATACATAAAGTGTAATTCTCTTTGTCTTATCTCTAGTTTGACAGTAAACTTCAACTTAGAGTCTCATTTTTTGAAGAATTGTTCATTATCGTTGAAACCGCTGCTTGTTGTGAGGTGAGATGAGTTGAGTTCACTGCAACCATACAGCGCTCGGCCAAACGATTGCTTGTTTCTCCAAATACTTGTAAGTTGGGTCAATCATATCTCAAGGCACAATTGTATAATATCGATACTTTATTTTCCCACCAATTTCTAATTGTACATATTGATATTCAGGTCCAACAATGATTATTTTGCCTTTATACCTGGAATGTTTTTACGTGTTTTTACCTAACACAGTATAAAAAAAACAACTGAGAAGGTCATTTATTTGTTTTTAACATTTCTTGCAAGAAAAGAGTCCAACTCTGATGATGAGCCAGAATTAAAAGGGCCTAAGCAAGCACTATTCGCAGCAAAAGGCAATTTACTGTCTTACAACACGTGGAGTGATGAGTCTTGCCCTTGGGGAAGAAAAATGGCCAGAGCGTGCATTGGATCCTTGACTCAGAGCTGTTTGAAATGAAATAGTTTGGGCTTGAAATGCAACTCTACAAGACAGCAGAGCGCTGGACTCAAGAGTATGTACTGTTTGCATAACAGCGGGCCACGTAGATACGGTTTTCCTCAGCGGGCCATTATGATTGTAAAACCATATCAATGTCTAATCGCCTCATCATATTATTACACATAAACAACAAATTGATGGATAAATAGTTTTGAAATCTGAAGTCAAGGATAATGGTTTGTTCAACTATTATTCAAGTAACTGTGAAAGGGGTTTGGAGGCAAAACATGCTCACAATAGTGCATTGCTATTTATTACATATGAATATACAAAAATTTGGAACAGATTTTAGCAAGAATCACGGAAGTTGACACACATGATTTGCTTTCGCGGACCACATAAAATGATGTGGCCGGCCGGATCTGGCCCCCTGGCCTTGAGTTTGACACCAGTGCCCTAGAAGAACTCGACAAATGGATGGACGGATGGCTTGGCATCTTGAGACTTACCTTACTACATGTTTGTGCCACAAAACAATCTACCAAATACAGTAGTTTTATTTTACAGTTTTTTACAATTGCTTAAACACGATTTTGAAAACAGGGCTCATTTTGTCAAAACACCACACACAAGTAGCAGAACACCTCAGATCCTTTCCAAAATGAAACACTTGTAAAATCTATACACTAATTCATGAAAAACATATTTTGTTACCATATGAACTGTAAACTCAGCAAATATCAGGCAAACATAAAATACTGTATCCAGCACAGGTTAGTAAAAGAAAAAAAAGAAAAAAAAATCTGAAAAAAACTGAAAATACAGTACAGAAAACAGATATTATCTCTTCACCTACCAGGATCTGGCCAGAGAATTTCAATGTTCATCATGGTTATGATCTTTCGCTCTCTTGTTCTTGCATGAACATGAACCGCCTTGTTGTTCTCGACCTTCAATCCTATATAGAAAAAAAATAAATGTAACCTATTGTAAAATGTATGATTAAAGGTAAATTTTACAATTATTTCTGCATACATTGAGTGTAGGAAATTGACCTAGTAGCTTTTCTTAGCTTTAAGTCTGTCGGGAAAAAGAAAGGTCAGAATGAAATGAACAGGAGGCAGAGGTACAGTACACAAGCTTGTGCGTGTGCGTGTGTGTGGGTGTGTGTGTAAACCTACTGACTTATTGCCCTGCTTCCCACATCAATGGAAGTCATATTTCACCTGTCAGCAAGTGTCATCTTTATCGTCATGACAGTCCCCAGAGCCTCCTTTGCTTTTCTTTGTTGTGTGCTCTTTGGCAGATGTGCATGTTTGTATGTTGGTCGGGTTCAGTGCGGTTCATTTTGTTTGAAAATTAAAAAAATAATAAAAAGTGAAAAGCCAAGCGATAACTGCAAACATACAGAGCCTGGAAAAGGTAAAAAAAAATTTAAAAAAATGGTGTGAGAAGCAATACCAAATGCTTTCTCATGAGACCCAACAAAAAGATTCCGCAGTGAAACATTTCATCGCAACAATCCATTGGTTGATGGATGATTTGTCTTCTGCCAAGGACAGTCAGTCTGGTCCATGGTGTTTGTTGGTTGCTATGACAACACAGACAGACAGGCATGTATGCTGCATGTCAGCATGGAGGGTCCCCACGAACAAACTGGACTCATTTTGGAAGAGAGCCCTGCTGCTGCCTGCTGAGATAAGAATTAATGTTTCCATTCAAGCCCATTTGCTTGAACTTGAGGTGAAGATTTATTGTTTGGGGAGAAATCATTCCTGCTATGTTCGCCAGCGAACCCAGTGGAATTATATTCTTACCAGAGGCAGGGATTTCACCCATAAATCCACAACCTTTAGGAATGTCCTACATCCTGCTGCTCTTGGTGTCACTGCTCCTTTTCCCTTTCTACTTGAATGTTTTCAGTCCTTAGCTGTGAAGCGTCGTAGCTTTTTACAAACCTTGTTAAAAGTGCACTGCAGATTTAATCATGCAGTTTTGCTGTGAAAAAGGAGCATCCCTGATTTGAGAAATTATGTAAAAATGAGGCTGAACTGACATTCGGTTCCGTGCAATGACTCTTCTATGCTGTATCATGAACTGGGTAATAGCATGCTATAGGAAACTAAAAATGAATGGAAAAAAAAAAAAGATTATCTGGAGCTGACACACTTTCTCCTTTTTACAGTAGGAAGTATTTGGTGAATAACACACTGCTGTGATCAAAGAGCAGGGGCCTCATGTACAAAGACTTGCGTGGATTTCCTCCTAAAACACGCTCAAACCCAGAAAACGTCGTACGTCACGAAGCGATTGTGAGGGTAATAGGCGGCATAAATGATCGCCTTGATCAATTAACAGGTGTCCTCACAAATATCAGTGTTTCGTTAAATACACTGGTTAACAACTGAATTCTCAGTCCTTGCCTCAATTGCATTGTTGAAATCAAATATTGCCGGGCATGAATTGTTCATGTGTCTCTGGTGTGCAGATTCATGAGAACAGTTTCCAAGAGCTGCAGAAACGTGCGTACGCCAGCCATGCAGTTGACGTGAGGCACAGCACAT
Organism: Phyllopteryx taeniolatus; assembly: GCF_024500385.1. Classification (NCBI taxonomy): domain Eukaryota; kingdom Metazoa; phylum Chordata; class Actinopteri; order Syngnathiformes; family Syngnathidae; genus Phyllopteryx; species Phyllopteryx taeniolatus. Next base: position 7,383,207 of record NC_084504.1, on the reverse strand, counting down.
TTCCACGCTCATGTCACTCTTGATACAGCTGAACTTTGTCGTGAAAAAGAACGGACGCCACGGTTTTGTGCGTACGCACCTTTTGTACATGAGGCCCCAGCTCTGTGGAAGCAGCAAGAAGGCCTGCATGGTGCTCAGGCAGACTTTCCAACTCAGTAACTGGGTAGAGTTTTTCAGTACATGTCAACCTACTCTATAATTCAAAATCCTGAAAAGTTACAGGACATCCACCATGTTTGCTGTTGCAGACAGCTTTTAGGCATCTTATAACCATCTGGACCTCAGGTGCAGTTTTGAAGGGCAAAGAAAAGACATTTGCACTGACATTTACAGATTTTCCTTCTCCCTCTTCTCCCAATGCGATTGACCTGGAATTCTGACCTAGTTGGAATAATCAGGAGTGAGAGTTGTCTAATTATCATAGTTGATAAATAATAAAATGTTGCACAGCAGCTATACTGCCTTTATTCATTCTAGTGCAAGACCGTAAATGATGAGATGGTGCTCTCTGCTCTCGATCCAAATTTACACATAATATGACTTTCTACCTCACTCCGTTCTGTTTTGATTCCGCTGCTGAGGCAGCTTTTTGATTGCCTTCACGGCACACACATTACCAATGACTGTAACCCAGTGTGGCTCACTGAACCTGAGGCTTCAATAATTTGTGAAATATTAGCAGCAAAACGTAATTGTTTTGAAGAGGAAACGTCAATTGCAACTTAACACAGCCACAGAAAAGTGTGCAACAATTAACAATTTGAATTGTACATAAACAATTAACTGATCTCCAGTTGCGTATATTATTGTGAAACTCTTATTTGCAAGGTCACAGGTCAGATTGACACCTCTCTTCTCAACCAACTTCCACAAGTGTCTCTAAAGTCGTTTGGAAACATGGAGGTTGAACGTCCATGTGTGACTTCCACAAATCTTGACATTAGCATATGTAATGAGACTTCACTTTGGTGAGCATCAGAAGGGCAACAACAAAACAGATGAAGAATAATGCCTCGCTTTGGTCACTTGTTTGAAGATAACTGTGTTTTGCTAGTGGAAAATGCTAAAATTGTGGTCTCAAAGAGAAACTTAATCAAAACCGTTCCCCTGTGGGATCTTTTTGATGACTTTTTTTTGGTCATATGAAAACATTTTAAGAAAAGCAAAAAAATAAAGCTCCTATTTTACTAGGAAACCCACGTTCTCCTCTATTGTTGTTTGTTATCGCCCCTACTGATGCGTTCAATGCAACTTTGTTATCACAGCTTCCCACAATAGCGATTATTTTGAGGTGGAAACAAACTGTCCAAATCTGGTGCAATTTCAGTGAAGGTGAGTATAGAAGGGGAAGAGAATTATAAGTCAATCATTCTAATAATAAAAGAATATTAAATTCTTGTATCATGAACTATGTAACATACAAAGAGACTTCTCCCTCTCTGACTCTGGATTGGTGTTTTAGTAGCATCACCACCACGACGCCCACTGGTTCGCTCATCTGCCTCACAGTTCTGGGGACCGGGGTTCAAATCCCGGCCTCGCCTGTGTGGAGTTGGCATGTTCTCCCCGTGCCTGTGTGGGTTTTCTCCGGGTACTCCGGTTTCCTCCCACATCCCCAAAACATGCATGGTAGGATTAATTGAAGTCTCTAAATTGCCCGTAGGTGCGAATGTGAGTGCGAATGGTTGTTTATATGTGCCCCGGCGATTGGCTGGGGCTGGCGCGTGTTGATGAAGGCTTGCAGCCAATAGGGAACAGGTGGGCGGGGCACAGCGCCAGCTTGTACTATAATATAGTAGGGCTGCCAGACGCATCTCCCCCTCACTCTGTCGCCATCCTGGCGCCTCTGGTTAATGGATTGTACACTTTCCCTTCAAATACGACAGCAGCTGACGGTGTTCCCGACATATTTCTGTCAGAGTTACAGCGTAGAGTTACAGGTACAGTACTGTTTGCCCCGCTTGTTCTTCTATTTTGCCGTGTTTGGCGTGAGTCACAGCAAGGGTGCAGAGCAGAGAGTCCAGCGCAGGGGAAAAGCAGGCACGACTGTCGCGTTGCATGCTTATTTTCTTCCACAGCGACTTTGTTGGCGGCGTTGTGCGGTGCTGCCATTAATAACAGTGGCGCCTGTTTTACAAAGTAAGACGTGCAAGCAGGTGGAGGTTGACCTCAGCACAGTCACAGAGAACTGCGACCCAGCACTTTCAATTGTATAGTTGTCAATAACAGAGTTCTGTCATATTTGATCGTTTTGTAATTCCACAATACATTATACTGTAAATAATTATACCAGATTTAGTTCAACAGTATTCAACACGCCTTCTGCAGGTGTACACCAAAAGATTGTCTCAAGGTGGCATTCAAAAGGTTGATGAGTGGAGAACTCTTCCTGACCAAGGATGCACCTCGCTCACCTTTGTGGGAGAGTGCTGTGCATGGTTGCAGATGATAATCTAGTTCAGCTAAATTAGATTTATATCTTGGCCAAATATTGAGTTGAAATGTTTTGTATTATTTATATAATTTGAAGTGGCAAGGTACTGAGAAAATAGTGTTACAATATATATCCTTTAATATACTGGATATATATAAAACATTACATTTATATTTACATTATTACGCATCCACGATAGAGTGTGACACAAGTGACCAGAAAAAAACATTGCGTTTCCAGCCAGAAGATAACTGTTCAACAACAACAAAAAATAATAACAACCATAACATGTACTTAAACTAAAAGAGTGACCAGGTTATGAATCATTATGTGCTTAATGTATGTCTTTAAAGAACACAAACCAATGTAGATGTGATGATTTATTCATAGAAATATGTTTTGTGTGTGTGTGAGACATAAATGAAGCCTACTCTCTACATATTCATCAATGAAGAAAAATTATTTATTTATTTTATATTTTTTAACCATAGTTGATCATTTCAAACAGTACACTAATTATTTGCTGTAATGTAGAATATCCCCGTGCAATATCCAATTCATTCACATTGTTTCTTTGGGCGGCACGGTGCCTGACTGGTTAGAGCGTCAGCCTCACAGTTCTGAGGACCCGGGTTCAATCCCCGGCCCCGCCTGTGTGGAGTTTGCATGTTCTCCCCGTACCTGCGTGGGTTTTCTCCGGGCGCTCCGGTTTCCTCCCACATCCCAAAAACATGCATGAATTGGAGACTCTTAATTGCCCGTAGGCATGACTGTGAGTGCGAATGGTTGTTTGTTCCTATGTGGCCTGCGATTGGCTGGCAACCAGTTCAGGGTGTACCCCGCCTCCTGCCCGATGACAGCTGGGATGGGCTCCAGCACGCCCGCGACCCTAGTGAGGTGAAGCGGCTCAGAAAATGGATGGATGTTTCTTTGGTCAGAACCTTGGTATATTAAACCATCTGTAATCCAACGTACATTCATGAAGATGATCATATCGTGTTTCTCATGACACGTACGCATAATGGAGTGCCTGTTACTTGCTCTGTTAATTTCCCCCCCCCCCCCCCTCGCATTTATTGTAAATCCATCGGGTGAATGTTTTTGAAGTCATCCTCATATTTATTCTCAGCCACTCCCATTTAAATTAGTCAAGATGTTCTGACCACAGGTGGACCGGTCCAAGTGCATCATCTTACTTCGCTATGATTATGTGTCTGTGGGTGATCACTTACTTTGGATTTCACCTCATTGCTGTTTACGATTCTCACACTGAGTTTTAGACCTGCACCATGTAGAAAGCGATTTTATTTGATTGACTGGTGATCGGTGCAGGTGTATACCACCACTCACCGTAATTTAGCTGGGACATGCTCCAGCTTCCCTGTGACCCTAAATAGGATAACAAGAATTGAATTGAATTGAATTTTCCTTTAACAAACAGCATGTACTTTAAGTGCTGGTTTTCAGACCATACTTTCAGTCCAGATGTGAATATCTGTTATTCTGAAGCCTTAAGAAAAAAAGAAGATTGCAATGGTTTATGGGCCATTTATTCTCAGCTTTATTTGCCTCATGTAAAAGTCACTGGACCATCAGACGACACATCCTCATCATCAGCTTCTTTTACAAACCACAAGGGGGCCTCATCTTGGTTCAAATGGGTTTTTATTGTGACTCCATTTGTTTTTTGGACTGCATATAAAACATCTAAAACAAATGTTACATATAAGCAATGTGATTTGCATTTTTATTTACATTAATTGAATTGTAGTAGTGTGCTGGACAGATGGAAATAATACTTTGAGGAGTTGATGAATGAGGAAAATGAGAGAAGGAAGAGGCAAGTGTGGTGGACCAGGAAGTGGCAATGATTAGTAAGGGGGAAGTTAGAAAGGCATTAAAGAGGATGAAAAATGGAAAGGCAGTTGGTCCTGATGACATTCCTGTGGAGGTATGGAAGCATCTAGGAGAGGTGGCTGTGGAATCTCCGTGGACCATGATGTTTGCAGATGGCATTGTGATCTGCAGTGACAGCAGGGAGCAGGTGGAGGAACAGTTAGAAAGATGGAGGCATGCACTGCACAGAATATATGTGCATGAATGAGAGGGGTGGAGGGGCAAGAGTGAGGCTACAGGGAGAAATGATAGCAAGGGTGGAGGACTTTAAATAATTGGGGTCAAGAGTCCAGAGCAATGGTGAGTGTGGTAAGGAAGTGAAGAAATGGGTCCAAGCAGGTTGGAACGGGTGGAGGAAGGTTTCAGGTGTGTTCTGTGACAGAAGAGTCTCTGCTAGGATGAAGGGCAAAGTTTATAAAACAGTGGTGAGGCCAGCCATGATGTACGGATTAGAGACAGTGGCACTGAAGAGACAACAGGAAGCAGAGTTGGAGGTGGCGGAATTGAAGATGTTGAGGTTCGCTCTCGGAGTGACCAGGTTGGATAAAATTAGAAATGAGTTCATCAGAGGCACAGCCAAGGTTCGTTGTTTTGGAGACAAAGTTAGAGAGAGCAGACTTCGATGGTTTGGACACGTCCAGAGGAGAACTAGTGAGTATATTGGTAGAAGGGTGATGAGGATGGAGCTGCTAGGCAAGAGACCTCGAGGAAGACCAAAGAGAAGGTTGACGGAGGTCGTGAGAGAAGACAGGAGGGCAGTTGGTGTTAGAGAGGAGGATTGTCATGCCACCTTTCAATTCGATCCAGAGCCACAGCCACACAGAGTCCAAACTTGGGATATTTAAATTTTTTATTCAACCACATTTGGTTCATACTTTCTATTTGCATGGTTATGGTTTTCACCATCACATGATGGTGTTGAAAGACGTAAGTGTACATTCATTGTGCCAAGGCATGAGAGTTTTAAGTGCATCACGATACACATGTAAGTGATTCTGAATCGATTCCTAAATTTGAAGAATTGATTATTAAATAATATGATGTAACAGGGAAGTGCATTGCTGGGTGGTCAGTCAATATGGCACACTGTTTTTAATTTTCATGTATTTATTTAACCTTTATTTATCCAGGTAAGCCAACTGAGAACCGATTCTCATTTGAAATTCTGACTTGGCAGCAGACAGCAGAGTAAAACAAAGCAAAATAAAAGCAAACACAAAAACATGGACAACAAACTGGACAGAGTGATATAGTTACATAATACATGATATTACGTCATAGCACAAGGTGAATAAAATGTTAAAAACTGGCTAAACACAGCTTGAGCTAAACTATATCACTGAAATCACTGTACAGAGTGTTGTACCAAATGACCGTGATCTTTTTGACACACGAATGTGTAATGTTGTGATAATGATGGTATTGCAAGTGACAAGTACAAGCATAGGTACATACGTTCTCTGTCATGCACACTGCATGCCTGAGCGCAGAGGAGAAGCATGTCCGCCTCTGCTGCGGATGGTTTTGTAATTCATACAAGAAAAGAGAGCAACTTACAGTAAATAGTCACTTTTGAAACAATTTGTAATAGAGTACTGATAAAAGGACGTGTCATTACAGAAAAAAGGAAAATGGATGTTCTAATTCAATGTTCCACTTTTTAGGTTCTGCCAGCATTGTTTAATAATCAGTTATTGTAATGTACTGTTTGCACTTGTATAACTGGATACCCCACTCAATATAATGTACTTAGCTGTCAGAAATGTTATGTAACCAAAACCCCTCTGACTACAACGTCTGTTGTAACAATGGAATGCTATGTTTTTCCTGACTAAGGAGATTTTGAGCTTGTCCCCACATTGGCCAACATTAACCTTAGTAAGCCAACCAGTGTCACAATTCTAGCGTTGCACGTTCTCAACATTTACCCAAATTGCCTCCACTGGCTTAAGAACAAGCTGATTATTGTACTAGTGTAGGCAGCCTGCCCAATATACAGTATGCTTTGTATGTTTTCACTCAGCAGATTGGTAGACAGTGCATCATGGTCACACAACATTGGAACAAGCCACAGGCCACAAGTAGAGAATAATAAAGACAGAAAGGGACTGATGAGTGCACAAGGCTCTTTAGATGGAAATCTTTGATGGGAGCAGAAAGGTGGGAGATTGCAGGCTGCTGTTGGTCCGCTTCCTCATGCAGTGCTGGACTGAACGGATGGAAAAGATGTACTTCACACTTGATGGGTAGGCAGGCACTCCAGAGGCCCAACTATTTGCATACAAGTAATTAAAAAGTCAATTTTCCGTTACATCTCCCTTTTCAAGGCACGGTGCCCATATTCAAATGAATGAATTATGTATTCTCACTATTTAGTATGAAAACTATTGGCCAGTTCCACTACTTGTAATGCATATGGTTGGAATGATCAACTTCATAAGGTAATCACAGTCATCTGGACACAGTCATCAATCTCAGGTCTAGACACAACTAAGCTCTTTGTGATTTAGCAAAAAATAAGTCTTTGTAGTGCCTTAAAAACATGGTCAATTTTACCTTAAAGTGCCAGCTCCAGCAAATTTTCTGAGATGGAAAGCTCCCCCGAGCTTCCATTAAAAACAGTAAATTCAATGTTCTCTGGCATCTTATGTTCATGGTCAAAGTGATTTTTTCAAATTAACAAAACCATTGCCCTTTTCTTAATATCGTATTCATGTGCATGAGACATACATGAAACACACTATTTTCACTTGTGGATGACAACATTGGTGTTACACTCAAGTCAAGTGTGTGGACTGTTTGGATTCTCAGTCAGTGATCAAAGATGGAGAGTCCAAGATGGGCAACTTTGATGATCACGAGGTCCACAAATGTTATAGCTCGTATATATTAGCCAATTAATATTCAAATAAGGTTGGAGGGGAGTGAGTACAGTGGTAAAGTTCTGCAGTTAGGCTGCCTGAACCTCACTGCATATATCTCTCGAGCCTGGCTGGCCCCAGCTATGGTGTTGCGAGATTTATCTCCTAGCCAGCAGTTGGAGATACGCAAGAATGGCTGGGCATGCATTCGGGGTTGCCAACGCTGTGGACGGCAGCTGCTAATCTTGTCCAGCTTTTTGATCTCCCATTGGAGATTTGATTCATTACAAGTGCGACCTGATCAACACTCAGGGAGGTTGTAGCCTCCTGTTGGCAATACTTGTATTGCTCATACAGTAGTACCTCCAGTTACCATGCAGTGGAAAACAACAAAAACACAATGGTGACTGAACTTTGATCCACTCTCATCTGCTTTGATCTAAATTGAATAATTGCTTTCATCTAAATAAGTGGTTTTACATTCTAAATGCGCTCTGTTATGTGGTGTGTTCTGTCCTGTTGATTTTTGCAGTGACAAGCCGCTCACGCATGTGTGTGTGTGTGTGTGTGTGTGTGTATGTGCGCACATGGATACATTTGACACATTGTAGTCTCTGGTACATTTTAAAAAATGTTTTGCATCTGTAGTCCAAAAGAGTTTTCATCCAAGGTGTGTGACTTCATGTGACTCCCCCATAACTATTTTGTGTCCAGAGAACAACATCGTTAGTTATGCGAATCCCTGGATAGATGCGGCTTTCTTTCAAAAGATGAAGAGACATTGAAGTAGAATAAGTTATTTTAAAAGACACTGGTATAACCGTAATGGCTTAATAAAGGGAGAAGGGTTCTTTGTTAAAGTGCGTCCTTGCTGTCAAAGTCAGTCGTCTCATTTCATAACAGAACCAGAGCCCCGTGAAGCCGGTAATCCGAACTGAGAGCCAAAGGGACACCTCGTACAAAAGGCCGGTCAAGCCCAGTTTGTCTAATTGAATGAATTATAAGTGATCGTTCATAGCCTGAACATCTGCTGGGCACTTGCCGCTGTGACCTCCGCACCCTTCCACAGCCCCCAGCGACTCTGTGCCGCTTGCCTTGACTCATTTGCCTCTTGCTGATGAGTGTTCCAGGCGCACACTAAACATTGTTGACGAGGTGCGACATTCAAAGTGGCTTCCTATTAATTTGATTGTCAAGTTGAGGAATGGTGCCCTGTTCACTTGATGGTTCCACTGTCCTGTGATTCTCCTCCACCAAAGTGAAAGGCCAGCTTCTATAATGAGCTTTGCTGACTGTTCTGTGTTGACTTTAGGTGACTTGAATGATGTCGAAAACTGCTGCTTTGATTAGATAGTGATGATTAAATTCAATAAAGATCCCTCTGTTGGGCTACAATTGCCATGACTCCCAATTCCCAATTGCATGGGTGAAAATGTTTATTTTTCTTAGCATCTCATTTAGAAGAAATGTAAATCTTGCAGCTGTGCTTCAAACAGCAAAACCCATTAGCCTAAGTGAACACCAAGGGCGGAGGCATTTTATTTACAGTAAATGAAGAACTTTTACTTTTAGAGACCTGTACTTCATACTCTTCATACTTGCACAGTGGAGAAGCGATTGGGATGCCATTTGTTGCGTGTGTGTGGTCAGAAGCTGGGATGGCAAACCAAGTGTAATCTGAATCACATCCATTTCGTACATTTGGCAGTAATTTAAACATAAGTAATTTAAAAAGATTAAACATGTGAGTATTAAGGCTTTTCCAAGTTGTGTGCTCTCAGAGTCCTCCTTATGCGATTAAAAGCATTTACTGTTAATTTAAGTTTATCTTAAAATGAACTAAAGAAAATGCTATTAAACAGATTATGCTCATATCACTGAAAACATTTTTAAATTAGCACAGGCTTGACACAGCGCCCCTTTTTTTTCCATCATGGCACAATTTCCACACCCAACACAACAGAAATCATTTGACCTGACTTGTCATATTGGTGGGTAATTTGGGTTTGATATTTTGGTTAAATATGCTATTTCACACTTTGACGTAATAATACTATCCCACTACCAGTTTCAAAGGAAGATTTATAATGGATATATTTTTTTTAAATTACTGTTCCTCACAGTTTGGTCTTTTCACAATCAAGTTAAACACATCCACTAGAGTTGTGGAATTTTGTTTTAAATCATTTATGGTAAATATGAATAAGCTGTCTGATTTGTATTCTGGGGAAATGACTTAAGTTATTAGATTTTCAATAAATGCTACTAAACAGCTCAAGAATGAGATGTCTTGTGACCTATTTGTTGAAATTCAATTGGGACACATCCTACTGAGCGTTACCCCTTTAAATATGCAAGTATTTTTTTCATCCATTAATAGTTTTTACTATTCTATAAGCAATTTCAAGCTGAACTAAATGCAGACATAAAAGACCTGGCTAGAAACGTTCAATTATAGGAATACTATTCTATTTTTAAATTGCTGCCGTAGCATGTTGAAAGCAACAATTGAGATTGCGTGGTCCAAGTTTTCCAGGTTGCTGTTTTTGTTTGTGCGACTGGTTTGCTGCTGGTGCTTCTCAACACATTTAGGATTATTAATCATTTATTTCTAACATCTGTGCTGCCTTTGGCAGTGAAACCAACTCAAAGCTGTTCATCTGTTTTTCATCCTGTAGAAACTAAAAATAATAACATTTCCAGAGTTCATTTAATGTTATATGTGTTTTCAGGGGTTTTAACAAATACCACATTTTTTTCAGGAATAGTTGAGTGAGGTAACATGTAACACTATATCATTAGGAGAATGTTTGTGATGTGATGTTAATTTTCTTCACTGGGGGAGGAGACTGCACGTTTTGTCAACCAACAAGCTGTATTTTCTTGCATTTGTGTATTCAAAATTCTAAGCTTGTTGAAATGTTTTTCTTGTTCAAATATTATATAATGTCACTCATCATTTTATCTACAAACAAAATGGGATGTTGTTCTCCCCTCTGGCTTGACGTAAAGACAGTAGTGTATTATTTGTATTTATTTATTTTTTTCTACGATAATTTATAACCAATCGGCCAGGTTAAACACCTACATGTTAGAAATGGCTCCAAGCCTCAGTAAGCATAGCTTATTTGCACATTGACTCATGATGATGTGGAAAATAACCTGCGCAGTTTACAGCATCCATTACACTATTATAATGCTACATTGTATAGCATCCATTATACTCCGTTTCATTAAATAACAACAAAGGTTTCTACTTAAGAAGTTTGTGTCAACAATCTGCTAATGTATTCACAAAAGAGCCACTCTGATTAAGAAATAACTCAGTGCCCGAATCAGATACCAGCAGAAAAAGCATTGTTTGAATGAATATGGTAAATAAACTTTTTAGCCAACGTTTTGTTTAGCCTCCTACTTTCTTTGTGCTCCTATTGAAGACAAGCCTGAACACTTTTTTTTATGGTATATTAGTTTACCACTTTCAAACAAAATGTAACAAAATTTGTACAACTTAATAGAAACACTTGTTTCAGTGATGTCCCTGGGAAAAGCGGCTTCAGCAGCAGTTGTCCCAGAATAGGTGCATTATCTCAGTACGTCATTTATTTATCCCTAAAATGTGGTCTGTGTGGTTGAATTTTCAGTTGGATGTTGATCCTCTGTGGAAGTTTTATATTTTTTTATTTTTGTATTCCCCCCCCAAGCTCCTCAACATCTGTCACTAACTTAAATGCTGGAGGCGATGAAATATTAACAGCCATGAAATTATGAAACAAGATTATTGTTTATGGTTTGTTGCTCCCAGAGCCCACAGAGCAGTGTTGGGCATGGCATTAGATTAGGGGTGGGCAAACCTTTTGGCTCAGGGGCCACATTGACTTTTAAAATTTGACAGGCGGGCCAAGCCAGTACCAGATTCTTGCATTGTAGTGTTAATACTTAGATTTACTTTTAATGGTAACAGTGTTTTTTTTATTCATCACCTTTTTTTTTGCCAGTGCATCAAAGTCTGGTGTTCTTTTTGTTGTGGCAATTCTCAGAACACATCTGAGGTGTTCATCACTCAGCTGGGATCTGTAGGATGTTTTGTTGGTGTTCATCACACGAAAAGTCTCTTCACACACATATGTAGATCCAAACACCACCAGCATCATCTGTGCCATCTTCTGGATTTGTGTAAATTTGTCTGTGCTTAATGAAGCATAAAACTAATCCAGTTTGAGAATTGAACTTCTCTTTTAAAACGGTATCACATTGGAGCTCAATCAGTTCCATCTGCAGCTCCCATGGCGCTGTTTCAGGATCTTGTGTGGCTGAATCTTGGATGGCAGTTTGTCAGATAAAGGTGTTTTGCTGAGCCTGCAAGCTTGATTTTAACCGCTGAGCCGTAGGCATCAGTTCCTGCGTTGATTGGCTGTTAGCATAATCAGCATGCTTGGTAGAAAAATGACGGCTGATGTTATATTCCTCTCAAACCGCAATGGTTTCTTAACAAATTAGACATACAGCCTTTGACCGGACTTCAGTGAAAAGGTATTTAGTAGTCCATTCTATATTAAACACTCGGCACTCACTGTCGACATTTCTTTTCTTTGGCCCAATCATGGTTGCAGAAGGGTTCAGAACATCAATCCATCCATTTTCTGTACCGCTTATCCTCACCAGGGTCGCTGGAGCCCATCCCAGCAATCCTTGGGGAAGAGGCGGGGCACACCCCGAACTGGTTGCCAGCCAAGGGTTCAGAGCAGTAGCAGAGTAAAACAGAACAGCCACACTTCAAGTCAATGTATCACTGTGCCTACTGCGCCACCTGGTGGAACCATTGGGCATTACAGGAGACGGTCAAATGATTGCAGTCATGATTTTGATATAATTTGGGCGATTCTTTACCAATCTTTGGCGGGCCGGATTGAAATGATCAAGGGGCTGGATGTGGCCCGCGGTCCGTAGTTTGCCCACCACTGATTAGATTATCTTCTCTTGAATTGAAAGTAAACGTGAATAAATAAAATTTCCACCCACATTGGTACCCAGTAGGGCAGGGAACTTCACCAAGGCCAAAAATTAGAATTATGCTGTCATTAGGATCCATGCATTATTTGCTTAGAAAATGTTGAAAAATGCCTCCCCAAAGAAAACATAACCTCCTTGGTGTATATGATCAGCCAAGTTACACAATAAACATGAACTAAACCTTGGTGGAGGTTTACACACAGAATGCAATTGAAGTCATACGATAGTTTTTTTGTCATTCTTTTTAAATGTGTTTGCCCAAGGTATTATTCCTGTAACCTAACCTTTGGTCTCTTTCAACAGATGAAGTCTACAGAAGTGGACCAAGGGCTATTCACAGACTGCTACTGCAGAGTATGCAGTGCTCAGCTCATCTCCGAGTCCCAGAGGGTCGCTCATTATGAGGTGAGAAAGAGGTTGCTGACCTCATCACAGTACAGGATCGGCTCTTATTGCTAAATGATGTAAGATTAAACAAAGGTGTCCGATCTTGTATTGTTAGATCTCAGTCCGGCATTTGACACAGTAGATCAGGGGTGTCAAACTCTTTTTTGTCTCGGGCCGCATTGTAGTTATGATTTCCCTCAGAGGGCCGTTAAAACAGTGAAACCATAGAAATGTTTAATCACCAAAATATATTATTACCATTACACAACAAGTTGAGGGATAACTAGTTTTGAAATCAGAATACAAGGATAATAATTTGTTTAAGTATTGTTTAAGTTACTGTAGAAGAAGGCTTTGGGAACAGAAAAATGCAATATCTCAACATTTTTATTATTATGACAATTTGGAATTTGGTTACAGAGTTTAGCAAAAATCACGGAAGTTGACAAGCATGATTTGATGATGTGGCGGGCTGCATCTGGCCCCCGGGCCTTGAACTTGACACCTATGCAGTAGATCATAACATACTGTTGAACAGGTTGGAAACGTGGGTAGGACGAAATGGAACAGTCCTTAAATGGTTCAGGTCCGACCTGGAGGAAGAGTTATTTCGTAACCATTGGAAGTTTGCAATCAGAATCAGAATCAGAATCATCTTTATTTGCCAAGTATGTCCAAAAAAACACACAAGGAATTTGTCTCCGGTAGTTGGAGCCGCTCTAGTACTCTCAATCTCATCGAATGGCGATGACATATGGGGTCCCTCAAGAGTCAGTTCTTTGACGTCTTCTGTTCAGCTCGTATATGCTACCTTTGAGTCAAATTCTTCAGCACTTTACTGTTAATTATCATAGCTATGCAGATGACAGTCGTTATATCTAGCAGTGTCTCCAGATGACTACACTTCAAACCCAGTAGGGCTCTGAGATCTACAGACTCAGGTTAAAGAGTGGAGCACAGAGTCCAAAGTAAACATGGTGAAGCAGCATTTCGCTGTTGTGCTGCACACAAATGGAATAAGCTGCCAACAGAAGTGACGTCAGCCCCAAGTGTCAATGTTTTCAAGATCGGGCTTAAAACCTTTTTTTTTTCCTCATACTTATGACTGAGCATTTTAGAATTTTTCCATTTTATAAATGATTCATCTAGGAGCGTACAACTTTTTTAAAGCTGTGTTGTAATTTTCTGTTCTTTGTTTTTAAATGTTTTTAATAACGTAAAGCACCTTGTGTATGAAATGCGCTATATAAATTAATCAGAATCAGAATCATCTTTATTTGCCAAGTATGTCCAAAAAACACACAAGGAATTTGTCTCCGGTAGTTGGAGCCGCTCGAGTACGACAACACTTTTGAGACATAAAGACATTGATAAAAACAGTCACTGAACAATAAAGGGTTGCTAGTTATCTGGTAATGCCGGTACAACATTTTTATTTGTATTGTTTTAACAATTGTGCAAAAAGATGCAGAGTCCTTTAGCACTTAGAGCAGTTTGAATGACTAATATAGCAATAGTCCGGTGCAGTGACCATTGTGCAAAGGGCGCCGAGACTTCAATGAGTGTATGGAGTTTAAAGTGACTAGTAGCGTGATAATCTGGGACAATGTTGATTGTGCAAATGTTGCAGATACTCCTCAATCAGTGTGCAAGTGGGACAGATGCTACTCTGGCATGAGTGGCCAGTATTGGTCAACAACAGACATGCAAATAGTGCAGCGTGGCGAGACTACTACAGTATGTGCACGAGTATGTATAATTGGGGTAATTTGCCTTGCCTCTATTTGAACCGGATTGTAGTCAGGTGTGTTGTTTTTCTTTACTTAGAGTTATCCGCTGTGCTTTGTTTGCTTTATGGTATCTATGCAGTTCTTCAGGTTATCTCTACCTCCCGGAGGTGCATCAACACATCAATGGCTTCCTTCCTTCCTTCTGCTTTTGTCCAATTTCTCTCCAGCTGTTGCCTCTCACTCAGTGTCTGTCAAAAGAGCAGATGTAAAGGCTGTGGGATATATTGTCGGAGGACTTCAAATGCCTTATGTGACCCACATCCTATCCTACTACAATATGGACACAACAAAATACTTAACAAAGAGTAAATTTAACAATCATTAGTATAGATACCCAAATATAAACTGATGGCCTGATGCTTCAGATGTGGAATATGATCAATGAGAAGGGTATTCCAAACACAGTAAATGTTTTGTTATAGGTACTGAATTTCACGTTGTCTTTGGTTTGCTAAAAATGTCTTTAAAAAAAAAAAAAAGGTTTCCTGCAGGGGTGTGTACTCATTGCTATTTAAAGTACATTAGTCAAAAACGTCCATTTGTACAAGTAGAACTGCTTTCTTCAGGACTTAACAGGAAGTGGCTGTACCATTTCAGATCAAATATTAATGTTGTTATTGTGTGGTGAATGCTGAACACAGGACCTGGCCTTTTGCCTCCTATAAAAGAGGCATTTTTGGATTCTGTTTTTGCACAGTTTAGGTCTAATGCATCTTGACATGTTTGGGTCATGATGGTGATGAGAGCAAAAGTGAGAAAAAAAACCCAACTTTCTTTGTTTGGTGTTTCTGTTGTTTGCATTCATTTGCATTTTTGGTGGAAAAAAAATACCAGTCAATCTAATCTTCTTTTTAGGTTAACATCTGCTGATATTTTGAGAGCTCAACTGTAAATTTCAACTAACATCAGTTTTTCAAAATTCTACTTTTACAATAATGCTTTTTGGTGCACTTCAAGTTTTGGATGGCAGTTGTAGTTGCAGTATGTTTACACTAATGAACTAAAGAAAACATTGAATTGATTGAAATCAGACTTGTGGAAAAGTTGGACGAACACAGTTTATTCAGTTGGAAACCAAATTTCTGATCTTGCATGTACACACTTCAGTTAATCTAACATTTCTGTAGCGGAAAGATGGACTTTACGTTCATTCCCAATAAAAGAAGACACCGCCAGGTGGCAGGCGTGTTTGGAACGACAAACATCATCAGCATATTTTTATGTTTTAAGCAATATTGTGGGAAGGAAAAACTATTGATTTGAAAAAAGTGGTTTAAAGGTTCGATGCCATCAAAATAAAAAAAATCTACTGTTTTATCCATAACATTGGTTAAAATGAGTCTGTGATATGGTTTAAGTTTGACAATGCGGTTTGTCGATTGAATGCAAGAGGCACTAAACGGCATAAGGCTTACAGAATGGGTGGATTTTTATTTGTTGTCGTTGTGACGTAGTTTCATCAACCAATATTCAAGTACCTGCCCACTTCGTTGTTGGTACCCTACGACACAGGCTGAATGGCAACACAGCATTTCTCGGTTTTAAGCGAGTGATTCTCATCCGCCGTCAAGCCATACAAATCCAGTCTAGAAGTATATATATGTTGTGTTTAACTACAATAATTGCCCATTTTTATCATTTTTAATGTAACTACAAGCGAAGCTAACATTCATTTTCGCCTGTGATGATTGTCGTGCGGAGGTTCAATTCAAATGAATGGGAGCGGATGACAAGACTCACTTCAAAATGTTTCCTTCTCTTATAATTTTCACCCACTTCCGCTTTCAGATCACATTCCCTATTAATGGGCCATCAATCCAACGCTGGGTGAATTCTGATTTACAATGATAGTAAGACGTCAAAGGATCCAAACGCGACATCGCTATGATCGCTTGACCGCCAAAAGACGCCAAGTGTGAATAGTTGTCTGTCCCGATGTGCCCTGCAATTGATCTCTTCCGTTGTTTTAGTTAAGGTAAATGGATGTCTGTGGCATGGTGACCGACTGGTTAGCACATCTGCCTCACAGTTCTGAGGACCGGGGTTCAAATCCCGGCCCCACCTGTGTGGAGTTTGCATGTTCTCCTCGTGCCTGCGTGGGTTTTCTCCTTGTACTCCGGTTTTCTCCCACATCCCAAAAACATGCATTGATTGAAGACTCTAAATTGCCCCTAGGTGTGAATGTGAGTGTGAATGGTTGTTTGTTTCTATGTGCCCTGCGATTGGCTGGCAACCAGTTTAGAGTGTAGCCCGCCTCTCGCCCGATTATAGCTGGGATAGGCTCCACGCCCAGGACCCTAGTGAGGATAAGCGGTACAGAAAATGGATGGATGGATGAATGTAAGTCAATCTATCTACAATTAATTTTCACAATAGAAATATGGGCAGCAGGGCAACATATCCATCTGCCTCATAGTCCAGGGGTCATGGGTTCAAATCCAGGCTCAGTCTTTAATGTGTGACGTTGGCATACACTCCCCGTGTTTTTTTTTTGTTTCTCGTCTCCTGTGTGGGTTTTCTTTGGGTACTCCGGTTGCCATCCACATTCCAAAACATGCATGGTAGGTTCATTGAAGACTAAAATGTCTGTAGGTGTGAATGGTTGTTTGTCTACATGTGCCCTGCGACTGGCTGGCGACCAGTTCAGGTTGAACCGCACCCCTCGCCCAAAGTTAGCCGGGAGAGAGGCTCCAGCACACCCGCGACCCGAGTGAGGAAAATACGCTGTGCAAAATGGATGGATGGATGGATGGATGGATGGAATGCAAATACAAATACTGTGGTAAAAATAGTAAGTAGTCACACAGTAAGAAAAATAAATTTACAGAAAAACATAGTTTTGTTTTAAGAATAATCAATTCAAAATGCATGAAGATGTATTGATAATGTGATGTGTTGACAGGTAATCAAACTAATGGAACAAAATTTGCTCAAAGTGCGGTCCTGCTCCACTATAGTCAATACAATCGTGCAACATAGAAGTTAAGTGAACTGCTTGAACCCACTCACCAAGGTGGCTAAAAGATTTGAAAAAAGTGTTCATCTAACTCATACAATATTATTATATCTGATTAAGAAAGTGCTGCTTTGACACTTCAGTTAACTGACTGAAATTCACTGACTGAAAGTGATCCATAAACTTCTTTTTGAAACCCATCAAAGCTACCGTGTCTTTCCAGAGTGAATCAGAGTAGCCTCTGGATCATGGTTCAAAGACTTATATGACTCATAGTAATTTATGCATCTGTCTCTTTCCATGTGTACTCACTTTCGTGTTCTGAAGCCGCTCTACAAGTTTGCTTTGCCTGCTACAGGGCTGATTCTTTTGAACTGCTGCTTGTTAGTAGAAACAGGAGAGTTGTCCTTAATTGAAGTACAGATGCAGTAATGTATGCTTGGTGGTTGAATCGTAATATACATTTTTCAAACATAGTATATCATGTTAACTGCCTGCACAATGTGTAAAGGCAATACAAATATTAATCAAACACAACTGACTAAAGATCTACACTGCAATGCAAACATAGTTGACAGAGCATGCAAGCATCTCATCATGAGCCCTTTGGATTTTCGCACATACTGTAGGTGCACAATAGACTTAACACGATCAACATTTCAAACTAGAAGCAGCAGAAATGTAAACATTATAAAATGGTTTATTTTGCGACTAAAAAAGGTTAAAGTGGGACGAATGCTGATCAAGGTATATTTTAGTGCTACAAAATAGCAAGAGGACTATACTTTTAAACCCCTTCACTTAAGTGTACTGAATGTTCAATTGTTCATGCAGGCGCACATCCAGTACACTATACTTGCTTATGCTTGCCACATAGTCGTTTTCATTTAAAAGGGTACAGTTATGGTAGGGCTTAAAGAAGCAGACATACTGAATGCACCTTTCAACACTGTTTGCTTTTTACAAAGGTTGGAATAAACCTCTGCAAATGGCTGGCGGTCAGTTATTTGGGATAGGCTACAGTACATCAGCGACCCTTATGAGAATAAGTAGTATAGAAAATGGATGGAGAGATGGAATAAAGCAAAGCCAAGAACATTTATTTATGTAGCACATTTAATACAAGGCAACACATAATTATTACATGATTAAAATAATTTAAAAACACTTTAAAGTATATTCTAAAGCTGACTGGGAGCCAGTGTGATACTTTAGAATTGAATTGAATTAGAATTTAAGAAGTGGCATCTTCTTTCAGATGTTTAGGCAACACTCCTGACTGAATGAGCAATTGATTTGCTGCAGATAAGCTTGCACTTGCTTTTTGAAAAAGTCAGATGGTATTGAGTCAATAGTTGATAGTTTCAGCTGCTGAACAGTTTTTTTTTTTCGTTTTTTTTGGTCAACTGTGTCAAATTCTGACATGGCTAGGTTTAGATGTAGCATCATTTTCTAATTTTGCTGATTAATGCTGATACTTAACCTGATGGATTGTATTTTTCTTCCAATAAAAAAGCAAGAAAATTCCTTGCATTTATCTGTACTGAGGAGTTCTGGAGCTATCTGATCAGGTTGTAATCTGTACAGATAACTGGCAGCAGTTCTGAAAATTCCTCCATAAATTTTCCATTGTGTCTTGGAGGTCTATAAATTATTGAAACAATATCCTGTGGATCACTTTTTACTAAAAACAATTATTTAAAAGAGCTAAAAGCACCCAACATACATTCTTTACACTGAAATAATGCTGTAAAAATAGGAGCAATTCTACCGCCTTTTCCCCCAATTTGATACTAGTTTATGAAACTAAAATTTGTTGGTGTTGCCTCATTTAGAATGGTTGTTACAGCTACATTCGGTCAACCATGTTTCTCTAAGGAAGAAAGTCTAGATCATAGGTCGTAATGATGTCATTAATCAACATTGATTTGTTACCCAGTGACCTTATCGTGAATAAAGCTAACCTTGCAGAGATAACTGGAGACAATGGTTTGTTAGGATGACATGTCATACTCATTAAGCTTATAGCTCTACTTTCTTTGTCTCATTTCCTTAACCAACTTTCTGTCCCTTATAATTACAGGGGGAAAAAGTACCTGATCTCCACAGGGGTCTGACTTATTCAGGAGAAAAATATTCTTAATATTTGATTTGTAGCCACGAACCTGCACATACCAGTCAGACAAGCAGTTAAGATTTTTCATGGGCAGAGAGGGGGCTTGGCCCAACTTAGTGGATAGTCTTGAGCGTAGTGGAATGGCAGGACAACATGGACGTGGATGAGATGGAGTGTTGTGTTTCGCTTTGCTTCAATGGGTGTGCGGGACTCCAAGTGACGCCTTATCTCTTGTTCCTCCGATTGCTTGGATGAAGCTAAAGACTCCCTCTGCGCGTCGTGTCCTTCAGAGTGCTGACTAATCTGTTGTTCCACGTCATCCAGTCCGATGCTTTCGTGCCACTGAATGACGCACATAAAATAAAATGTTGGCAGCAAATAATTTAACCCTTTTTTATTTAGACAGAAACCCTATCCCTTATAGAGATGTCTGCACTTCCAAAATGTGTAGACATTGTCAATGAAGTTCACGGATAAGGCAGTACACACATCTTTTAATTGTCTGTTTAGTATCAGTATTCTGCTGAAACATTCATCTCCAGATCATAACGTTAGGAGAGTTACAATTATAAAAACCTCCGCATCCAGACATTGCACTTTCAGAACCTCTGATTGCTGCTTGACAACATCCTGGGCCCCTGTGTGTATAATGACAGATTTTACAGTTGGATGCTAATTAGTGATCTTTATGATTTGTATTTTTTTTTGACAGATATCAGACACCATGTCGTTAGTAAAACACACTACATTGGTGTTCTTCTCACTGCAAAAGCGTTTTACATCATTTATGTCTCTGTCGCTGATTATTAGTGTTTGTGGCTCAATAGGTGGCTGCATTTTTTTCCTCGTATGATTTAGTGTAATACCTTTCAGTGGAGGTGGGGGATGATCATTCTTTGCCAGGGTCTTGTAAAAGTGGAGCAAATCTGTTTGTGTTTTGTGTTGGTTTGCTCCCTCTCTCTCCTGATCTCTCGGTGTTGAAGAAACACCCAATGAAGCCCAACCAGATTCCTCAGTAATCTGCTGGTGCTATGTCCTCCCCTTTGTTCGCTGTCCCATATCTTGCGGTTTTGCTCCCAGTAAATTTCTGGGAGGGCTGCTGGCTGATCCACTGTCATTTCCACAGTTCAGATCCATCCTCTTTGTGGCGCTAACTTGTCTGTTAGCCAGCTCCTGTCCACTGCTTTGAGACATCGGTAAGGTGGTTTCAGTCCCCGATTGTCCATTTACCTCCACATACACTTCAAGGTGGTGGATTTTTGTCTCCAGTTCTGCCATTGTCTGAAGAAGTTTTTAAAAGGGAGGTGACTTATCAGGCTTGTGCTAGTAGCAGGCCACGCTCATGTAATGGCGAGGGGGTACCGAAAAATTTTGAAATTTGGCCACGGCTGACTGTAACTAAAAAAGTACAGTCCCACATGTTTAAAACATCCAGGAGACGCTGCTTCTAGTTTCTTTAGGCAGTAGTAGTTAATGGAAAGGAAACAAATGTTCGATCTGTCTTTCTGAGCAACTTTACTATAAATATCGAACATTAACATTCAGATTTACAACTTTTTCAATGCTTTGCCCATCATTAATGCGAGGGCTAATAACTTACAAGTTTTATTGTTAAAATAATAATCATCCATCCATCCATCATTTTCTGATTATCTGGGGTCGCGTTGTGGTGGGACAGCAGTTTAAGCAGAGATGCACAGACTTCCCTCTCCCCAGCCACTTCATCCAGCACTTCCTGGCATCCTGAGCCGTTACCAGGGCAGCCGTAAGGAATTGTCTCTCCAGCATGTCCTTGGTCATCCCGGGGTCTAGTCCCAGTGGAACATGCCTGGAACACCTCACCAGGGAGGCGTCCAGGGGGCATTAAAATCAGATGCCTGAATAACCTCATCTGGCTCCTCTCGATGCGTAGGAGCAGTGGATCGATTCTGAGCCCTGCTTGGATAACCAAGCTTCTCACCCTATCATCTGCAAAAAGCAGAGACGCAATGCTGAGGCCACCAAAGACAACCCCCTCAAAACTTCGGCTTCGCCTAGAAATTCTGTCCATAAAGGTTAGAAACAGAACCTGGGATGGAAGGCAGCCTTGGCAGAGTCCAACCACCATTGGAAATGAATCCGTATTACTGCTGGCCATGTGGACCAAATTCTGTTGTATAGGGACCGAACAGCCCTTATTAAGGGGTCCGGTACCCCATACTGCCAGAGCACTCGCCACCTAGCACCCCACAGGACACAGTCAAATGCCGTCTCCAAGTACACAAAGCACATGTAGACTGGTTGGGCCAACTCCCATGCACCCTCGAGGACCCAGCTGAGGCTGTAGAGCTGGTTCACTGTTCCACGGCCAGGACGAAAAACACACTGCTCCTCCTGAATCTGAGATTCGCATTCCAGACAGACCCTCTTCTCCAGAACCCCTGAATAGACCTTACCAGGGAGGGTGAGAATTGTGACCCCCCCCCTGCAGTTGGAACACACCCTCCGGTCCCCCTTCTGAAAATGGGGGACCACTGCCCTGGTCTGTCAATCCAGAGGCACTGTCCCTGATGTCCACGCGATGTTGCAGGGACCAGGACAGGACAGCCCCACAACATCCAGAGCCTTTAGGCACTCTGGGCGGATCTCATCCACCCCGGGGTCTTTGCACAAGGAGCTTTTTAATCACCTTGGTGACCTCAACCCCAGAGATAGGAGAGCCCGCCTCAGAGTCCCCAGACTCTGCTTCCTCGTAGGAAGGCGTGATAAATAATATGTGTTAATCTGATTTATACTGTACATTGTTTGTACACTGCCACTAACTGCTTTTCACTCATTTGGAAGGCAATGCAAAATTAGTTAAAGCTGCTGATGGCTTTGTACTGCGGTGCTGTACAGCAGTTGTCTCGGTTGGTTTGCCGAAAGAGAAGAGCTGGTCAACGGGAACACATTTACTGGGTAACCTTATAGTACAGTAGGTTATCAAACGTAATGACGTCCTTTCCACATTGTTGTTGGCTTTAATGGGAGCTGTCCTTAGGTGCTGGCTATCAGATGCGGCTGCTTTTTAAATGAAAGGTAGTAAAAAAACAAATTGAAAATGTTTTGTTAGCTGACATGACGCTTTATTAAGAAGGCGTGAGAGAATTGTAAAACAAAAGCAGTTGAGAGATTTTATTTTTGGCTCGTGTGTGCTTTTTCTTTTTGTTTATAGTCTCCTCACTTCAGAGCAGCAGCATGGGTTCAGTTCACACTCACTGACGGTGTGAATGTGAGAGTGAATGGTTGTCCGTCTCTATATGTGCTCACTGACTGACATGCAATCATTCCAGATTGATCCGCCTTTCCCCCGAAGTCAGCTGGGATAGCTCCAGCTCTCCATGACCCTGAACAGGATAAGTGGTATAGAAAATAGATGGCGTGCTTTTTTTTTTATATCCATGGATAGTGTTTGACGAACTGAAAATCAACCACAATCCACCATAATTAATAACTCCTAACACAGTGAATGTACGGTAAAGTCAAAGTGATGTCTATGTTTCAAATAGCCCTCTTGAAAAAAATTTATAGAATAAATTAAAGGCTCATATGAAGTAAAAGCCCAACTGAAATGGACATATTCATGGAGAAGGATATTTTAACACATTCATCAGTTCCAACATGCCACTAAGCACAAACAAGGCATTATGCTGTGTTTGCTGTACCACGTACCAGGGCTATGATACGTGCACCTTGTGCAAACAAAGGCATTCACATAAAAATGGACCTTAATGCAGTCTTTTTCCATTTCTGGTACTTCAAGGTTGTTTGTTATGATTTTCTGACTCGCCTTCACAAATATATGCTCAATTTGTTATGGCTAAGTCTGTAATGGCTGTTGTTGCCGTATGCATACAGCGACTGAAATAAGTATTAAAGACGTCAACATTTTTCTCACTAACTATACAGTACTTCGAAAGGTGCTATTGAAAATTTCACCAGATGTTGGGAACAACCCAAGTAATCCATACATACAAAGAAAGTAGAACAAATAAGGTCAGAAATTAAGTTGTGTAAAAATGTGAAATGACACAGGGAAAAAGTATTGAACACATGAAGAAAGGGAGGTGTAAAAAGGCATGAAAAGCCAAGACAACACCTAAAATCGATCAATAATTAAACAGCAGTTCAGCCCCTTGTCAGTGCAAATGAATAACAGCTGGTTCAGTCCTAATTGATGGCCTACAAAAAGGTCTCAGTGCGAAGGTGTGAGTCAAGACACATCTCATGATGGGAATGACCACAGAGCCGTCGGCTTTAAGTGGCTGGATTTTTGCAGCTCAAACATGGAGAGATGTTAGGCATAAGAAAGATGCTAGGCGTCGTGGTATTTGATTGACAGTTGACAGTTGAGAAGGGTGTGGTTTCAGTGTATTCAGCGAACATGCCCACAGCTTTGGAGCATGGAAAACAAATGACTTCTCTTTTCCCCCAAGTTTGAAGCCTCATTTTATTTCCCTGCCAATTGTTTTTCTTCTTTTTTTTTTAACTCATTCATCATAATTTGGCAGGATTGTTAATAACAATTTTCTCTGTGTTGTGACAAAATATACAAGACATATTTATCTTCACTTCACAGGGACTTATTTTAGTAAATACAAAAGCGCAATTCCAGTTGAAACAATTGTTGGATTCAACCAACAGATATGGATGCAGCAGATATTCCTTTGTGTGTGCCTTGAATCTCATATAAACTAAGCCCAACTACTCGTCGTGATCTTCTGTGCTTCGCTAATCCTCTCCGACATGGATCAATAATTTTAAAGGTCAAACACAGTGGTCACGGAAAATGCAGATTAGCTTGTCAGTAGCTGACATGCTCCAACATTGCCAAAGCCACATGCTCTGTTTTGGTGATGAGCAGATGCAACCACAGATTGGAAAAATGTACAATCAAATGGGTGTTAAAATAGCCCAAGCAGACAATCAAAAGATGGTAAGCACATAGATGAGGCACAATTAAACCCAGGATATGTTTAACATCACTACAATAGCTCTATTTTTAGAATAATACAAAAAAGTTGATGACTTTCGATAAAACCTAGGTAATTGGCAAATAGTGCAGTGCCGAATGAAAGTTACACATCTAACTACAGTTCTACGAATCCCGAATGACCGCCAGAAGGTGGTGCTGAATGCACTGAATATTCCCTTCGCGCATGCGCAGTTCGAATATGCATTCCAAAAAAAATCACGTGTGACGCCCCGATGACCCTGAACTGGTATATGTTCTGGTGTCACATGGGGCTCAGTTCCTACAGAATATCCCGCGTAAACACAATGATTCTGAGTGACAGAGCGCACTGGCGTTCAGCCGGGATTAATTGAACCATAGTTACATACGTAACTTTTGTTCTAGTTCATCTCTGCTGATCGGCAGAAGGTAGTGCTGAAGCACTGAATGACTAATAACAGCAAAGTCATGAGGAATCCTATACACAAGCCTTAGTGAGAAGCCACCGGCACCAAAAGCCACGCATAGTGAACGGGGAGTGGTGGCACACACAATTTAGAATGTGGCAAATGTGACAAGCGTCGAACACGAGGCAGCGGCATATATATCCTCTGGGGATACACCCCTCAGGGCAGCCCAAGATGTGGCAACACTCCCGGTAGAGAGACCCGAAAAGAATGGCAAATGGCATCCACGATCCAGTGAGACAAACACTGCTCACCACAGAGAAAAAGCTCTGCAGATGAACGAACGTCTGCCGCAGCAGCTCTCACAGAACACAAGACCTCTAGCCTGTCCCCACCCCCCAAATGCAGGTATATAAAGGGCAAGATCCATACACTGACCAAAATGAGCGACGTGAGGGCATAAAGAGACACCAGCACCATCCGTGAGCAACTTCAGGCATGGAGGGCTGACTGACGATGTGTGCAACTCACTGACACATCTTGCCAAGGCAATGGCGAGCAAGAACGCACTGCAGCTCTGCACCTGCCAAGGGCTCAAAAAGGAGGCAGGCACAAGCCATGTTATGTAAAAATAAACAAATAAATACATGAAGTTGTTTAAATTGTGGGCCATGAATCTATAATCTATGAAAGTTAACTTTTTGAATGGAATTATGGAAATAAATGAGGTTTTCCATGAGATTAATTTTTTTTTGGAAAGGGTCTGTATATAGCGCAAGCGGCTCACAATGAGAAGCCGCAATGACCTATGCCAGGAGAGGGGGCGCGGACGCTACCGTCACCAGCAAAGGCTACCGTCGAAAGTTATAAACCCAACAGAGCTGGGACACCCCATCGGTAGCTTGCTTCGAGAAGTCTCAACGCCATAAACTGGGATAGTGAGACGCAAACCAGCCTTCACCAGCAAAAAAAGAAGAAAAAGAGAAAAAATAAAAAATAAAATACGAGGCAGCGCCGAGTAGCCTGGGCGCTAACACAAGGCTGCATAGTTGCGCTGCAACACGTGCGACAGTGAAATAACCATTCCATCGTGAAGAACAAATTGAGTCAACAACCTTCCCTTAGTCTCACTGGGACAGGTTAGAGAGTCGTGGTTGAGAGGCTATTGCAGTGTAGTTATATGAATTTGCATCCTTGTGTTGAGTGGTCACATTTTTTTGGTTGTTGGCTATAAATTATTACATATTTTGTATTGTGAGTGTAAATTAAATTCCCCCTTGAGGTATTATAATCAGTAGAATGAATTAAAAATTCATCGTTATAGTCACTTTACTGCAAATGGGGAAAGCCAAGCCAAACCCCCACTTCTCAACACTCACTCCACCGACTGACTGTACTCTGTTGTGAAATCTGTTGTTGAAGAAAAGACAATCTCCTCTGTACATATTCTGGTTGTCCAGACAATGTTCATGCTCGAAGTCTCCTAAAGACTCACACATTCTTGGGACCTTGGATTGTTGGGAATAGGGTTCTCATTGAAACTTGATCTCAGTGGTCCTGCTGAGAGAATATGGAAAATCACTAACCCTAACCATTGCACACACCTTTCCTATAACGATACAACAGAAGAGCCATTGTCAACATAAACATTTTGTGAACTGTAATGAAAGAACAAACAACTGTTAGTGACATCAATAACAATCTTTAGAGGGCATGAGTGAAGGTAATTAACATGAACAAAAATACAGATCCTAAACTAGAAGATGCAAACCACTCATTAGCAAGACAAATAGGAAGGGGAGTGAAGTATACAGATGCGACTCCAAAACTCTTGGACGTAGTTTAATGGACTTATGAGACAAAGATTAACCTTTACCAAAGTGATGGAAAAAAATCTGCTAATGATCCCCAACATACAAGCTCATCTGTGAAACTGAAGTTGCAATCGTGTAAGACATGGTTGCAGCGACAAAATAAAACATTAAACATTTTTATAATTACAATAATAATTATAATTAATTAGTAAATCTACGGTGGCATGGTGGACGACTGGTTAGAGCGTCTGCCTCACAGTTCTGAGGTGCGGGGTTCAATCCCCGACTCCGCCTGTGTGGAGTTTGCATTTTCTCCCCGTGCCTCCGTGGGTTTTCTCCGGGCACTCCGGTTTCCTCCCACATCCCAAAAACATGCATGGTAGGTTAATTGACAACTCTAAATTGCCCGTAGGTGTGAATGTGAGTGCGAATGGTTGTTTGTTTGTGTGTGCCCTGCGAGTGGCTGGCGACCAGTCCGGGGCGTACCCCGCTTCCTGCCCGATGATAGCTGGGATTGGCTCCAGCACTCCCGCGACCCTTGTGAGGATAAGCGGCTCAGAAAATGGATGGATGGATGGATGGATAGTAAATCTACAGAAACATTGTGTCTGCCAATTTTATGAAAATTACTCAAATTCTGATTAGAAGCTCCTTCATTGGGCAGCAATGTAATGACCCAAAACATAGTGCCAAAAAAATTTCATTAGTTCATCAGGTGCGAGAAGTGAATGGAAGGACTACGTCAATCTGCAGCCTAAAACCATATACTGTAGAGTATCCCTTTTACCTACTGAATTGGAGACTGAAGGGAGTGACCCTAAAAACACACAACAAACAGAGGCTCTGGTGAAAGCCTTGATAAGCATCACAAATGAAGAATGGGAAGGTTTGGTGATGTCGGAGCAGGCTTCATTCATTGACTGCAAGTTTGAGATTTGCAACTAAACTTCATACAACAAAGAGCATGGATGTTATGGCTTTATTTTTTTATGGTTTGTTATTTGTATTGTTTTTTTTGTTTGTTTTTTGTGATAGTGATCTCTTGAAAAAGTAATTTCGGGACCTGATATGTTCCACATATATTGAGGACTGACAATAAATACTACCATACCGTACTGGAAATCTGTTCCAGTACTTTTGATCACCTAAAAAATTGGTGATTCATTGTGAATAATGCAATCTTCTAAGTATCTGATTCCGATGTAAAAACCTGGAACTAATTTTAAGTTTGAAGTCAAATCCAAATGGTTCAGTCTATTGCAAAAATGCAAAAAAACTGCACTCTGGCGGAAGTCCCACCTGTTTGTCAGATGGAGAAAATAAACCTCATTTCAATGATCACCTCTTGATGATTTCCCATGGATCATTAACCCTCTGAGCTCTCCTAATAGCTGCAACTATACAGAGTGACCAGATATCAATGCTCTTGTCTGCATCGCCATGAATGATGTTAAGACTGCTACTATCGATCCTATGCCATCAGTTTCATTGGCTTGGAAGTTAATGGACTGGAAATGTTCGTCTAGTAGTTACTGTTGACACAAATAATCTACAGCAGTGAAAAATTGCTGTTGTAATGAACACTTAGTGCACAATGGAAAACAAAAGTAAATGTACTCTGCCACTTTCTGAACATTTTTCTCAGACAATCAAAATGGAAAAAGATAAACAACTGATCTCTTGAGGTGGCTGCATGCTAATGACGAGACTGGTGGAGGGAGTGCTTTAAAACATTTTGGTACAAAGTGGTTGTAAATGCTATGTATACTTGGGCTATGCATTGTTAACAACCTCACAATTCGATTTTGATTCTTTAGGTTGTGATTCGATGCTATATTGATTCTTTAGGGATGCGATTCGATATTGATTTTAATGTTCTAATATCCATTCAGTATGAGGTAAAAAATACACAAATAATTAAAAGTAAATTTGGATAATTTTATATTGTTGATGGCAATGGTCGTGTGTCACATCACAGCACTAAAACATCTGGAAAAAAATGTGTATGTGTGTAACTTATTTGTATATATGGAGTACAAAAGTAAAAATATATAAGTTGTGTATAAACACTGAAAAGGTAAAGTGCATGTAAACTTAAATTGTTTATTTCCTCTTAGAAATTGGAATAAAAAAATTCGCAATAATAACTTATTTGTTCATATGGAGTAAAAAAAGTACATGATGACAGCTCTTTATTGAAAAAGTAACATGCATGTATACTTAAACAATATTTGTTTTACTTATTAGGATTACTATTATTTGCAGGGTATTTAAGTAATACCTAAGTAGCATGTTTGCGGCATTGTGAAACAAGCCTGTACCAGTACTTTCTTCGTCAAACCTCATTCATTTATTGCGACTCTCAACAAGTTTGCTATATTGCTCCCTCCCTGTGTGCCTTCTGTGGAGGGGGCTCTAGTCCCCAGAACATTTCACAAAAATTCCCACTCGTTAGAAATTAAATGGGAAGTGATAGTTACATACGTAGAGGTCAATCGCTCTTTCTGTCGACTTCATTGACTCTAAAACCGCTGTCTTAACTCTGTGTACATTTCTAGGACGGCGACTTCTGACGTATTTTTATATTGGAATTGCATATCATGGTTGAAGTGTCTTTTGTCAATTTCTGTGTTCCAGATTTACATCACATTTAAAAGTAGAAGTCGCTCACTTTACGCAGCTGCTGCTGCAGCTATTTGGCTTCCGTCCATACAACACGAACCACACCCACAGCGCCTCACAGTGGCCAGGAGATTAATTGATTCAGCAGATTTGCTGAATAAATATTGAATAGCGAAAAAAAAATTGCAATGCATTGCCGAATCAATATTTTTTATACACAGCAAATCTATAAACTGTCTGATTAGGAGTTTTTAACTCGAAGAAATAAAGTGCAGAATGGCTTTTTAATGGAAATTGTCTTTTCAAGGCAAAATTTGTGCTTAACTCAACCAGGCCAAATACGTATAAAGATACCTTTGAGAATTTTTTTTTTCCAAACCTACTTATTCCATTTTGGTGACAAGAAAGAAAGTACATATTTTCCTCAGCCTCCTCTTTACTTAGCATTACCCACATCTCATTTTCATAAGACCAACCTTTGTGGGAAATCACCATGCGATCCAATGATTCAGAGAACAAAAGCTTTTAAACCTTTGACAGCTACGGATGAGATATAATATTACGAGCCGTCAAAAAGCAAACTCAGTGGAGTGAAACGTCCTCAGCTTTAGTAGGGTGACATGGAGATGTTCTCACAGAAACAAAATACATTTACGCAACATCAATTTCTCCGTGTTTTCCTTGAAGTATTCAACATCCTTTCTAAAACTAAGAGCTCAATTCTGTGTAATGGATCATGGACATGGATAGAAAGTTATACATGTCAGTGCACCTTGACAGAGTTTCTTTGTTTCGGTTGCTTAAAATTGTTGTACGTAGGTAGAATAAGACCATTTCATACAAATAGCGTTTTCTGACTACTTCAAGTCTAGGAAGAATCATATGGACCATAACTAAATAATATAATTTGTCTTCTGTTTTCGTGCTAAACAGGAGACTTTCTAAAATGATGCAATACTATGTGCTTCAATGTGTAACCACGATTACAAATTACAAAGTAATTCATACAATGCACGCCCGCGACCCTAGTGAGGATAAGCTGTATGGAAAATGGATGAATGAATGTTTTGTACCTCAGTGGCCAAATATCTACAGCCAATACCTCGGTATCAAAACTATAATACTGTGTTCCCTTGAGATACGAATGACCTGACTTATGTGTTTTTTGAGATACGAACCATTGTTTGGCCATTATTTTTTTACTTTGACTTACAAGCAAAACCCTGAGATATGAGTGCTGTTTGGTGGCAGTAAACCCCAACTCACTGCAGAGCAAGCAGCAGTTTTAGGGATAGAGCTAGAGAAAAAAACTTTTAAACAGGCTTCAAGCTGTTTATTGCCGCTTACAGTTGAAGTTTACTGTAAAACTAAACATAAAACAAAGTTAATTACACATTGCCTTTACAAGGGCTCACTAGTTTAATGCTCACCAGGCTGGGGAGACACTGTACCGTGCTTTAGACAATCTGATGTTTTTTGGCCATAATGTTCATGATTTCTAGTAAACAAACAAGAAGGCCCCACCTGTCTCCTCTCCTGGCGTTACACGCCATGTCCATTGAGCACTGTCAAAAGCATACTTCTGATGATACCGGTGTCCACATACAGCATTCTCATGCAGTGGTGAGCAAAGTACGGCCCGCCGGCCACATCCAGCCCGTTGATCATTTCAATCTGGCCCTGCCAAAGATTGGTACAGAATCGCCCAAATCACATCAAAATCATGACTACATTCTTTTGACCTTGTCCTGTAATGACCAGTGATTCCACCAGGTAGTACTGTAATGCCCAGTGGTTCCACCAGGTTGTCGTGTAATGCCCAGTGGTTCCACCAGGTAGCGGAGTAGGTACAGTGATACATTGACTTGACTTTGGCTGTTCTGTTTTTACTCTGCTATTGCTCACTTCTTCAACCATGAGTGGGCCAAAGAAAAGAAAAGTTGACAGTGAGTGCCGAGTGTTTAATATAGAATGGACTACTAAATACCTTTTCACTGAAGTTCGGTCAAAGGCTGTATGTCTAATTTGTTAAGAAACCATTGCGGTTTTGGAGGAATATAACATCAGACGTCACTTTTCTACCAAGCATGCTGATTATGCTAACAGCCAATCAATGCAGGAACTGATGGCTACAGCTCAGCGGTTAAAATCAAGCTTGCAGGCTCAGCAAAACACCTTTATCTGACAAACTGCCATACAAGATTCAGACACCAAGGCGAGTTTTTTTTGCTGGCATTCAAACTAGCAAAGACCAGCAAGCCTCTTTCCCAGGGAGAGTTTCTGAAAGAATGCATGCAAGAGAGTATCTTGTGTCCTGAGAGCAAGAACAAATTTGAGCTTATCACGCAGGACAGTGACTCGCTGTATTGAGCTAATTAATGAAGACTTAGATAACAAGCTAAAAAAAAAGTAGAGTCATTTACATTGTATTCCTTGGTACTGGACAAAAGTAATGACATAAAGGATACTGCTGAGCTTTGAATTTTTATCAGAGGGATTAATGACAATTTTGATACTCGAGGAGTTTTCGTCCATGGAATCCCTGAAGGGAAAAACGCGAGGAGAGGATTTGTATTACCGCATGTCGGATGTCATCAAGAGGCACAAGCTACCTTGGAGTACGCTTGCCAACATTACCACATATGGATTGCCAAATCAGTCACTGATGGAGTAATGGTGCACTCGCCTAACTTTGGTGCGGGCAGTGTGGGTTCAGTTCCCACTCATTGACTGTTTGAATGTGAGTGCGAATGGTTGTTTGTCTATATGTGCCCTGCGACTGACTGGCGACCAGTTCAGGGTGTATTCCGGCTTTTGTCAGCTGGGATAAGCTCCAGCGCGCCACAACCCTGAACTGGATAAGTGGTGTTGAGAATGGATGGACAGATGGATCGCCAAATCTGACTGAAAAAAACATCGGGCTCCAAAAAAGAGGACAACCCTGAGCAGGAGGTAATTAACCGCTAACCCTGCATAATCCACCAGGAAGCACTTTGTAAATTTGTACTGCAGCTTGACCATGAAGTAAAGCCAGTTATAAAAGTCCTTAACTTTATTCATGTGAGGACATTTCGGCATCATCAGTTTATTAAGTTTCTCGAATAAACTGATCATGATCACCAGGACTTGCTTTACCACTCATATGTCCGCTGGTTAAGTTCAGGGAAAGTGTGCCATCGAATGTGGGAGCTCAAACAGGATCTCTTTTTTGGCGTTACTGGAGAAAATTGACAATTTTCATGAGCTGAGTGACACAGATTGGCTTTGTGATTTAGCTTTTGCTGTGGACATACTGACCTATGAATGAGCTGAACGTGAAGCTACAAGGGAAAGACCAGTTTATGCATGAAATGTATACAAACACCCGAGTCTTCAAAACCAAGCTAGATTTATTCTCAAAGCAAATGTCAAACAAGTCATTTGTTCATTTCCCCACAATGGCTATGCTGACAGAGGCTCCTCGACATGTGAAAAAATACAGGAAATCACTAGACGACCTGCATGGAGATTTCTGCCATAGGTTCTCTGATTTTGGAAAAATTTAGTCATTTCAGCTGGTGTCATGTCCCCTCACACAAGACCCTGAAACAGCGCCACAGGAGCTGCAGATGGAACTGATTGCTCTCCAATGTGATACTTAAAAGAATTCAACTCTCAAACTGGATGAGTTTTCTGCTTCATTAAGCGGAGAAACATTTCCAAAAATCCGGAAGATGCCCCAGAGGATGCTGGTGGTGTTTAGCTCTACATATGTGTGTGAACAGACTTTTAGTGTGATGAACACCAACAAAACATCCTAGAGATCCCAGCTGCGTGATGAACACCAAGACTGTTCTCATTAAAAGCAAATCTAAGTATAAATACTACAATGCCTTTTTTTTTGTTTTGTTTATTTTTTTTATATGTAAGCATCTGCTCCTGGCTTGGCCCGCCTGTCATATTTTAATAGTCATTGTGGCCCCTGAGCCAAAATGTTTGCCCACCCCTGGTCTAATGCCGAGTTGTGAACTTCATACTCGTTTTTGTCACATGCCACCACTTCCCTTGTAAATAAGTAGTCCTACTATTTATATAAATGGGAATTGGTGGAAGACCATGACTTACAGTGTACTGCCTACCAGTGGCCAAGTAGCGCACACCAGAAGAAGCCGAAATTGATTAGTTATGATGCACAAACTGTTTAATGCTTTACATTCTATTCATGTTATTACCGTATGTTTTAATAAAGTTACATTTGTAGAGTGCTATTTTTCCTCAATAAAATACATGAGTGGGCGGGGGGCTTGTGATGGATTAATTGCATCTCCATTCATTTCAACTGGGAAAGCTGTTTTGAATTATGAGCATGGTCACTGAATGAATTTAACTCATATGTCAAGGCACCACTGTATATCCTAAATTTTGGATACAAAAAACCTTTCCAATCTTGTAATTGTGAGTAAAATGTGTTAGTATTATTATTAATGTTAAATATTGTTCAAAAACAAAAAAAATATTTTCTTGAACATGGCATAAGTTCAACTGAAATGTAACAGTTTTTAGTGAAACAAATTTTCATAACTTAATTAAAAAATAATAATAATAATTAATTAATCGTGTCTCAGTCTGAACACTCAGGGCTCTATTTTCGAAGTCACTTAAAAAGCTGGCATATCTTGATTTTCCTGCAAGCACAAGACTCTGCCCGTGTTTGCCAATTTGGCAGACCGGTCTGCGACAAGCTGGGCTTTCCGGCGCAACGAGGATGTGTTGTTTGACATGGGCATGTGACAATTTGGTGGCGGAAATTCGGTCTAAACCTATGCGTGCTGGGACCATGTCAAAATCCAGCACAGTAGGCAGACCATTGTTCTAACGCAATTTGAGTGAATTTCATCGAGGCACAGATAGATTCTGAGCTCCAATGACATGTGTGGTGGATGTCATACATAATCCATCTATAAATATGTGAACAGCAGGGTTCAAACCCTCTCAGTCATTGTAGAAATCAATTCATCAAAAACATTATTATTCATTCATTCATTCATTTTCTGTACCGCTTATCCTATGGGTTTTCTCCGGGTACTGCGGTTTCCTCCCACATCCCCAAAACATGCATGGCAGGTTAATTGAAGACTCTAAATTGCCTGTAGGTGTGAATGTGAGTGTGAATGGTTGTTTATATGTGCCCTGCGATTGGCTGGCGACCAGTTCAGAGTGTATCCCGCCTCTCGCCCGAAGTCAGCTGAGATAGACGCCAGTACGCCCGCGACCCTTGTAAGGATGAAAGCGGTATAGAAAATGGATGGATGGATGTAGCATAGGACTTACAGTTATTGCACTCTTTGTAAATCATTTAAAGAAATTTGGCTGCCTTGTATTGCTTTATTCATAACACTTTCTTTTCTTTCTTCCAGAGTCGAAAGCATGCCAATAAAGTGCGGCTGTATTATATGTTACATCCTGTGGATGGAGGATGCCCTGCCAAGAAGCTCAGAACAGACAATGTAAGTTATTTATGCTATACTGTATACATCATGTCCTTCGTCTGAACTCACTGAGAAATGTGTCTAATGTCAGATCTCAGCTGCCAGATTCATGTGAAGAGCTTTATTGTTAATGGAATTTTAAAAATCCTCCCTCAGTGTCTGAATAGCGGAAAGGCTGGGGGCCACCATTTTCGTCCCATAAATGATGTGGCTGTGGTTGGATACCACAGGATGTCAAACCTGTCATCACACCCATCTCTCTACAATGATTGTTAGAAGTGCCTAAAGTGTTTGAGAGGCACGGCAATCATGTCAAACCATGTTTGATACATACAGTAGTACATTTTTCAGCTACCAGCATTCAGATGTGCAGTCATGGCGAACTGATATAATAGTGACCATAAAAATGCCATTCTACAGTTTGGTCCAGGCTGGTACAGCAGGGTGTGGGAGGTAACAAGTACGGATGCTTACTGTTGCGATGATGTGATAAAGTATCACCTCAGTTGTTCTGTCACAGTTTTCTTTTATAACTTGGTGGTATTCTCAAGCAGTCTTTTATTTCTTTTTACTCACTTTATTTTCTTTTTATTCCTTTTACATGGTACCCCTAGTGTTCACTCTGAGACACCACATAGAGTACCTGAAATCAAATGTCTTGTGTTACAGGCTACATTTAAGTGAAATGTGTGGCAAGACTGTTAGAAAAACATGCAGTTGGCTGTTAAAATGTCAGTAATTACAATTACTCTAAAGCGTGTTATAGTATGTTTAATTTTCATCACAATTGCGAGATTAAATGGCATTTAATGCACTTGGTATCTCTAGTAATAAGGCCCGGGACAGAAAGGGATGCACATTAGTGTCTGTTGTCATTTATGGAAATGTGCAAGCTCCTGAATAGAATACACTCTATTCTTCTATTCTATGCTCACACAAACACAATCATATTAAAATGTGTTTTTCCGTTCTGCTCAGGATTAAATATTTTTTTAGCATTTGTACTTCTAGGAAAGGAGATTTTTTTTTTCTTTCTTATACTTATATTTTTGCTCATTTATTACAGTGAGTGCAATTATCACCTGAAACAATCGTTTATTCAATGAGTACCTGCACTATAAATGTCACAAGTACGGTAAGACTATCTCTGTTGGCACAGTTAAGCATTAGCCATCCCACATAAAAAAAAGTTCTGACGTTTTCTTTTACTATACAGTATACTGTATGTTTTGGATATTTTGTGCAATGTGGGTCACTGATGGTGTAGTGGGACATTCGCCTGACTCTAGTGCAGGCATCGTGGGTTGAGTAGCCACTCAGTGACGCTATGAATGTGAGTGTGAATGGTGTTCCGTGTCTAAATGTACTCTGTGACTGAATGGCGACCAGTTCAGGCTGTAGTCCGCCTTTCGAAGTCGGCTGGGATAGGCTCCAGCACCACGCAACCCTGATCAGGATAAGCGGTATTTTTAGCCCCCC
This sequence comes from Phyllopteryx taeniolatus, assembly GCF_024500385.1. Lineage (NCBI taxonomy): Eukaryota > Metazoa > Chordata > Actinopteri > Syngnathiformes > Syngnathidae > Phyllopteryx > Phyllopteryx taeniolatus. The sequence goes on along the minus strand of NC_084504.1, from coordinate 7,346,992 downwards.
CCCCCCCCCCCCCCAAAAAAAAAAAAAAAAAAAAAAAAAAAACTAACATGCATTTTATTCTCATTTATGAGGGCTGCATTTCTATCCCTAAACTGCATGGTCCAAACTCTGTTCAGAATTTAACACAACAAAATTAGCCTTTGTTAAATGGTTAGCATTCACGACTAGCATGAGCTTGCTAGTGACTACCATTTTAGGTAAAAAAAAAAAACAACAACAGAAAATACAAACTACCATTCAGCTCACTCAAACATCATGCTATATATACATTACACATTGAATAGTGTATTAAAAATCACTTACTGCACACACTGCCGACTGTGGACAAATGAAGGCAACTGTGGTGTGCGTGCCTTTGTGCTTGCGTGTACGTAAATGTGAAAGTGAGTGGCGCGCACACACACACATGCATGCACACACACACACACACCATTGCTCCGACCACAGTAATTTTGATGCAAAGAGCGAGAAAACCTTTCTTACTAAGTGACGTCAGCCGTGCAGCGCCTTAAAGCAGCTCACAGTCCGGACTCCAGACCAAGTTGAGAGCTGTCACTTTTCATTGTAAATATTATTTAAACTAAGTATTGTATGTCCTTCAGTAAGTTAGTGCTTACCCTCCGTGACCGATTTATGACCGCGCACTTTGGTATGAATAATTAACCCACAATTCATTGCGCGTTTAACACGCCAGTAAAACTGTATTCGTAATGTGTAAATAAAAAAGAAAAATAAATAAAATACACTTTTTACCAAGGAAAACAACAAAAATAGTGTGGGGACAGTGAAATCGTGCATTTCTTTGCGCTATTATTTAATGCATCGTCACTGTGCATTGTGCAATAAATAATCACTTCCCAATCGCTTTCTCCGACCAATTGAAAAAAAGCGTGATCACCGTTTAATGCTGCTGCACTGCTGGACTGCTCTTTACTTTGTAACGCATTACCGGCATCACTGCTCGATTACAATTGAGAATTACAGTATCATATTGGTGTAGCATATATTGGTGTTTGGATAAAGTTTATTTCAGAAATAAATTCGTTGAAACAGGGACTCCTGCGTTGCTTCCGGTTTAGTGTGAATTGACGCTTAACGTTATAAATCAAGCTATTTTGCCTTGTAGAGGGCACTGTGTCACTTTTTATATGTATAAAACTTAGAGAAAGCGACGAGAAACCTTTTTATCAGTCTCATAATCTAAAGGTTGCTACATTTTATGAAATATGAGTTCAAGATGACAGAGGTCTCCTTATTAAACTCAAAACACACACAACACAACAAAGAGTGGAATTTTATAGAATAGTTAATGAAATCTACGAGGGATGTATAGGGAAACACAAAGAGGGGTCTAACTACAACAAGGAAACACAAATAATGGTGAAAGAAAGAAAAATAGGCGTACGGAAAGGGAAAATTGAAACTGTGAGCGTTTTATGCGTTGAGTCGAAGCGAGAGCGAAGTTGGGATTTTGTGTGAAGCTAGCAATTTTCCCAAAATTAATAGGCACTAATATTGTACATCCTAGCAACGCTTATTGTGTGGCACTCACAGCAGTAGGTCAGTTGGTCGGTGGGTGTGGTCTTTCTCCGGACATCTGAGAAGGAAGACCGAATCAGGTTTGGTTGAAAAAGAAAAAAAATGCAGAAAAAGAAAACAAAAGAGGCAGAAGAAGAAACATTGTTGTTTGTCACGCCTCGTTGGGAGAATATGACCGTCTCTCTCCCCGCCTGTTTCCAGGATCCGCTAGCAAGTTCAGAGAACACACGTTTGGCTGGGAACGTATCTGGCACCTCAGCAGCAACTGTCTCAAGGCTTAGCAGCGGTGATCCACGGAGGCTGGGGAGCCTGATCTCCATCCCCAAGGCCCGCCTCTTACCAGCCGGGTGTTTGAACAAAAGATAGGGGAGGGACCGTGCCAAAGTCAAAGCTAGAAGGCCAGACATGAAAGAGATAGAAGAGGCGGGAGTCAGAGGTTAAATACCCAGGAGGTGTGTCCCAGAGGACAAAGGACCGGACAAGACCACGCCCATCGACTCAAATTTAGTCTACCAACTCTGCCATAAAAGTGGTGTAAAAATCATATCTTAATATAAAATACTCCCAACTTTGTACTCTATACTCATAAATCAAGCGTATAGAATGGTTGTTTAAACTTTAGTCTTGGCAAATCGACTGCTTATGGTTCAATCTCATGCTGTTTGGCTTCAAATCAAGACAAACAGCTCTCAGAATCTTGCAGCTGCACATGCAAAGTTGACACACTGACACAAACATCATTTGGAATTTTTCTGCAGAGTTCGTTAAATATGAAAACGGACATTTTATCTTCAGAACGGAAGCCCACGGGTTGCAGTACTCTCAAAAGCCAGTGGGTGGCGCCTTTGGCGCCTTGCATGCATGTTTGAATAGTAAACAAATACTTCATTGCTGTATTTGCATTCCATTGTCGATCTGTCCCAGCTTGGTCTCCCTGGAGAGACGGTCCCACCTTTTGGCTGCTGTCAGTTCAAACAAAGAAAATTACTCTTTGATGACTGTAAGCCAAGATTTCGAGGGTACCTGCTAATTAATTTAGGCTCCACTTGACATACGCTAGGTGTCCTCCCAGTGGCCGTCTCACACTAGGGCCGCAGGGAAGAATGCAGTTTATCAAGTTGTGGGGGAGGTTTTGGCAACTGGGTCAGAGTCACTACATTGGCGTCATTGGGATTAAATGTTTACAGCAACAGAAACATTTCCATTGATATTGTCTCTCCTTGCACAATTAAAATCATTACTAATTGTCACCATGATACTAAATTCTATCAAGAGACTTGATTCAGAGGTAGTTAGAAGCTATTAGAAGAACTCCTCTGAGCATCACTGCTACTCAAATGTAATCAACCTTGAGCATGATTTAGCAAGAGGGATGGACGGTTTGCCGGGCTAAACAGAGAACATCACAATTCTTTGCTCTCCGCTGTGGTTGCATTGCTTCATTTGAGAGTTTACTATCCAAAGTAATGGTCTGTGAAATTTCATCTGTTATGTATTTGGCTCATGGATCAACATTACCCAAATACTGTTGTTATACTGAAGCACAAACATTAACATATAACATTTTAGGTCAAACAAAAAGGATACAAAGCTCAGAAACAAAGGGGTCTTTGGTTGCACTTAGAGGCATCAGTGCGATTAATGTAATTGCTGCTTAGCCTCAGCAGCAGTTTTATCAGAACAGTATACACATCAACATTTAATCATTGAAAGAAACAAAAACGAGAGACAAGGTAAAAGAAGCAGGTGTAAAGGTGAGGAGGCTGATGCAGGAACTCCGAATGGATTACTAAAGCCACCAAATGTTACGGAACGTCCGTATTTTTTTTTTAATACAATCACTGAATGTTGACTCGTTATGGCCGTAAAACTAATTGTTCCCTCCATCCATCCATCCATCCATCCATTTCCTTTACCGCTTGTCCTCACAAGGGTCGCAGGCGTGCTGGAGCCCATCCCAGCTATATTCAGGCGGAAGGCAGGGTACACCCTGAACCGATCGCCAGCCAACTAATTGTTCCAGATATCTAAAAAAAAATAAAATAAATCCAGCATCTAAAATTACTGGCGTCTCCACATTGAACAGCTGCTAGGGACACGCTTTTTTATTACGGCGCCGGCTGCCAAGCCGCGGAGGCGAAAGTTCTCTTTTCGTTTGCTGTCTGCTGTATACCCTAAACTGGTCGCCAGCCAATCTTCATTGGAACTGGGGTTTGAACATTTGTTTATTTTTGAGGAAAAGCGGGGAAATTACGTCAGTTTACCACATTTTATTCATGTGCAACAGAAAAGGTTTTATTTTTTTTAGTGCAAAAACAGATCGCAGAAATGCATCTGGCAAGCGTGCAAAATTACTGCTTAGTTCATTATTGTGCTTTCTAGGAGGAGTAGATGCAATAGAGCTGTCACTCGAAAATGTTTAAAATCAATTATCCTATCAATTATTCCATCGAATTATCGAAGAATCAGATAAAATTTGATTTTGCACTCAAATGTATATGATAATATATCTGATAATTAAACAATTATAGTTGTTTATTTGGTATTGTTTCATACCGAATAACAACCAAGTAATATCACACCAGAGGACATGATATTGTATAATTATCACTCATGGAATGACTCTTGTTAAATCCAATTGCTTGGTTGGACTCATAACTACAGTAACTGTTTTATAATACTACTTGTATTTCTATTAATCCACATTGGATATTTCTTACATTTTTCGTCTTTAAATACACCCCTCGTGTTGTTATTGTTTTTATGTTGTGCCACGACCATGAACTCAACTTTGAAACCGTAACAGTTACAACCACAGATAGGAATAGAAGACTAGATGCGTTCCCATCAAAAGCAAGGAAGGCATTTACATTGAAAATAAATCAAAACTTGTTAATGTCTCAACCAATTGTCATGAGGTTTACCTTTTTTGTCAACATCAATGCATATGCTATTAATACAGAACATTTAATAAAAGAGCCCAAAAATATATGTTAACTATGAAAGCTTACTCCCAGTTCCTTCATTGTCATTGTCACCGAGGCTTCACTTCGATATTCCAACTTAATTCACTTCCCTGGTGAAAATTGTATCCCAAGGAACCACTGTGTTTATATTAGGGCTGCAGCTATCAAATATCATCACACCCATCTCTCTGCTATGATTGTTAGAAGTGCATAAAGTGTTTGAGAGGCACGGCAATCATGTCAAACCATGTTTGATACATACAGTACATTTTTGTGCCAGATGTGTTGTGACTAAGCCGTGCATACAAGGTGGCACTGTCTAAAAATACACGCAGCAGCCACTGCCTCCAGAGACTGAGACAGTGTGTACATTCTGGCATGGGACAGCGTCTGGACCTTTTTGAGTTGATGGCATGTGACAAGTGTACACGCTGCTGGTCATTCTACTTACTGTGATAACCTGCTCTCATCGGAGTGGGGTGGGAATGTCGGTCAACCCGTGTGGTTACAAGATTTTAGAGGTCAACCCGTGTGGTTACAAGATTTTATAGGTTAGGTGACGGCTGAAATGGATGAGGTACATTGGTCACAGTCGTAAAATAACTGTCATCATGTATGATCTCTGCTAGTAAAAAAAGCAAAGGTAGGTAAACTATGGCATATATCTAGTAACCCAAATGCAAATCTAAAAACATAAAACCTCAGTGGAACTGTTAAAAAAGCCCCAAAATGTTTAAGCCACAAATGCTCAAATTATATAATATTAAATGTGTATATGATTTTTGCATCACTGTTTCATAAATTTATTTTGGAATTTTAAAAACTGACTGTCCCTTCACCAACTCTAATCTAAAGCCATAACTCCAGAAGTGTGTTATTATTATTATTATTATTTAAAAATTTTACATCCGTCTTCCAGTCGAGAGGTGCCTTATTAGGGTTGGGCATCGTTTGAATTTGTGCGATTCCGTTTCTTCATTTCGATTCCGGTTGCAAACGATTCTCGATTCCGATTCTTTTAGAAGGCTGGGTCAAAAAAAGTTAAATAAAGGGTGTCCAAAGTATGAACATCGATTTTCTTAGCAGCCTGCAGCATAAACTAACATGAACATTTGACTCGACATTCTTTATAACCAGTATTAATATCAACTCTATTAACTAAAAACCAATGTGTGTGACACTAACCCAATTGACCTAATATCCATTAATTACTGTTTTATCATGTAAAATGGTTTATATGTGTAAGTTTTAACTTAACTTCCTGTTTTAAGAATGCAGCCTTTTATTTTGAAGGGTATCCACCAGAACTCAGCATTTTGGCACGAAAAAATAACTTCACACAACACCGGTAAAAACACATTTAAAACAAATGCAAAAAAAGAGTAACGGATGGAACCATATGCTCTGTAAAATAGTGATTCCTTTACCTACACACCGATGAGACACAAGGTTAGTGTTTGTGATACTGTGAGACGTTTTTGTCAATTTTGTCCCAATTCATTCTTCTTCTTTTCCTTTCGGCTCATCCTTTTCCATGAGAGCCTATCTCCTGCATCCTGCAACACCAACTGCCATCATGTCTTCCCTCACGACATCCATCAACCTTCTCTTTGGTCTTCCTCTAGCTCTCTTGCCTGGCAGCTCCATCCTCATCATCCTTCTACCAATATACTCACTCTCTCTCCTCTGGACGTGTCCAAACCATTGAAGTCTGCTCTCTCTAACTTTGTCTCCAACACATCGAACCTTGGCTGTCCCTCTGATGAGCTCATTTCTAATTTTATCCAACCTGGTCACTCCGAGAGCGAACCTCAACACGTTTTTGTCAATTTTGTCCCAATTCATTGTGATGTAAAGTTGCTAGTTTGACTTTTGTGAAGTTTTAGCTCAGTGTTAAGCTTGTAATATGACTCTTTCTCCTTTCTTTCCAGTATGGTAAAGTAATATATATTTTATGTTTGTGTCTGTCATCAGCCCTTACGTTGGTTTGAAGACTAAAATAAACACTAAAAACCATCAGTGGAAGAAAGAGCGCAACCCAGTGTTGTTAGCTAACTTGTTAGCTGCCTCTATGTTGGCATAGACGGTATTTCATTGTTTCGTTCACCCGATTGACTTGAATGAAGTTCCGCGCGGTGTAGGCTGAGGCTCGGAGCGGGAGGGAGCGCGTCAAGACCTCTACACATGGTGAATGTCACAATCGGCAATGCCGTAAGGGCAGATCCCAATACTTAGACTCCAGGTCAGAGGTCCGAACAATTTTAATTAAATGGCAGAGCATGTGATGGCGAGACATACGCAACTAAAGGGACTCACATCCAGAGAGAATCAAAAACAGATAATGCAGGGAGACACGACAAACGGTCCGTGTGGTATAATCATATTGAGCCTAAATTTGGACAGCGGTCAGAACGGCGGCAAACACGGGGCATATAAATGAGTGAATATTCCGACGCCCACACACTGTCACGGTGCCCCCTAAAAAGGCTGATGATTACAATGCATGACAGGTGCGTCACCGATGTCCACGCCCACCTTCGCTCACCCAGACACTGCAACACAAAGAAAAACAACTTGAAACACAGGGCCATGACAGTATCCCCCCCTCAAAGGACGCCCCCTGGCGGACCATCCGGCTTCTGCGGGTGTAGAGAGTGGAAGCCCCGGAGAAGGGACGGATCTAGGATCCAAGAGCGGGTAACCCAGGAACGCTCCTCAGGGCCGTAACCCCCCCAGTCGACCAAATACTGCACACCCCTGCCCCTTCTTCTGGAATCCAATAGTTCACCCACCGTGTACACTGGCTCACCATCTACCACCCGCGGAGGAGGAGGAGGCACCGCTGGAGGACACAGAGGGCTGGAGGAAACCAGTTTGAGGAAGGAGACATGGAATACAGGGTGAACTTTCATGGTGGGAGGAAGCCGAAGTTTAACTGCCAGCGGGTTAACAACAGAGTCAATTTCGAAAGGACCAATATACCGAGGAGCCAGTTTTTTAGAACCCCCGGCCAAATGCAAATCTCGTGTGGACAACCAGACCTTCTCACCCGGATGGTAGGGAGGAGTTGAGATCCGATGACGATCAGCTAACTGCCTGTTGCGAGCCTCAGTGCGGGACAAGGCCGCCATTGCATCCCGCCACACCCGATGAGCCCTTCGGAGATGGACCTGTACAGACGGGACGACTACCTCCCTCTCCTGAGAAGGGAACAACGGCGGCTGGTAACCGTATGCAGTCATGAATGGCGACCGTCCAGTGGCAGAGCAAACGAGGGTGTTATGTGCATATTCCACCCAAGGCAGGTGAGAAGACCACGAGGAGGGGTACTGATGGCAAACACAGCGAAGAGCAACCTCCACATCTTGATTCGCCCTCTCAGCCTGGCCGTTGGTCTGCGGGTGGAAACCAGATGAACGACTGGAGGACGCCCCCAGCGCTTTGCAGAACAACCTCCAGACCCGAGAGACGAACTGCGGCCCCCTGTCAGACACCAGATCAGCACGAATACCATGAACTCGGAAGACATGGTCGCCAAGGAGATTAGCAGTCTCAAAGGAGGACGGCAGCTTCGGCAGAGCAACGACATGGAGAATCTTGGAGAATCTGTCGACAATACTCAGGATGAACGAGTTCCCTCCGGACAGCAGAAGGCCCGTGATGAAGTCCAAGGCGACGTGGGACCAGGGGCGGGAAGGAATGGGCAGTGGACGAAGAAGACCAGCTGGAGGACGATGGGACATCTTGCTACGGGCACACACTGATCATGCCGAAACATATTCTTTAACGTCCCTGCGTAGTCCCTGCCACCAGAACCGTTGGGAAATGAGGAAAAGTGTCCGACTGACCCCAGGATGGCAAGCGACTCTAGAAGTGTGTCCCCACTTCAACACCTCTGGACGTAAAATGACTGGAACAAACAATTTGCCATCAGGTACACCTCCCGGGGCCTGGACGTCCCTCCCCGCCTCCTCCACCTTCTTCTCAACCTCCCACTGAAGCGCTCCCACCACCCGGGTCCCAGGTAGAATGGTCTCCACAACAGGCTGAACAGCAGCCGGGCCATGCAGCCTAGACAAGGCGTCAGGTTTGCCGTTCTTCAACCCAGGGCGGTAAGTGATGATGAAATCGAAACAGGTAAGGAACAGGGCCCAACGTGCTTGATGGGGGTTGAGTCTTTTAGCAGTCCGGAGGTAAGACGGGTTCTTGTGGTCGGTGAAAACTTGAAAAGGTTCCCTCGTACCCTCCAGCCAATGCCTCCACTCCTGCAGCGCCAGGACAATGGCCAGCAGCTCTCTATTTCCCACATCGTAATTGGCCTCTGCAGGGCTCAGGCGCCTAGAGAAGAAGGCACAGGGGTGCAGCCTCTGGTCGACCGGGGACCTCTGGGACAGGATCGCCCCCACACCTGAATCAGATGCGTCCACCTCGACAACAAAAAAGGTCAGGATTAGGATGATGTAACACAGGAGCCTTCACAAACAATTGTTTAATATGATCAAAAGTCACTTCTGCCTTAGGGGTCCATACAAATGGTATTTTATTGGAAGTAAGTCTCGTCAGAGGTCCCACCTTTAAGGCTGTAATCACGTATAAATCGCCTATAAAAATTAGCAAAACCCAAAAACCTCTGCAACTGCTTCCTAGACGTTGGAGTTGGCCAATCAACCACAGCCTGGATCTTGGCTGGATCGGCCTGAAGCTGGCCCTTCTCCACAATGAACCCCAAAAACTGTACCGACTCCGCATGGAACTCACACTTTTCAGCCTTGACGTAAAGACGGTTTTCCATCAAGCGCTGCAACACCATGCGGACATGTTGGCGATGTTCACGTAGATCACGGGAAAAGATTAAGATGTCGTCCAAGTACACAAAACAAAATACATTTATCATGTCCCGAAGCATATCATTAATAAGACACTGAAACACAGCGGGTGCATTCGTAAGTCCAAAAGGCATGACTAAGTACTCAAAATGACCTAATGGAGTATTGAACGCAGTCTTCCACTCATCTCCCTCCTTCATCCTCACCAGGTGATAGGCATTTCGCAGATCTAATTTTGTGAACACCTTTGCAGACTGCAAAGGGGCAAACGCCGAGTCCACCTGCGGGAGAGGATACTTATTTTTTATCGTGATGTCGTTAAGACCCCGGAAATCGACACAGGGTCGCAGGGTCCCGTTCTTTTTATCGATAAAGAAAAATCCAGTGCCCACTGGCGACGATGAGGGACGAATCAACCCAGCAGCTAGCGAAGTCGAAATATAATTCTTTAATGCCTCTTGCTCAGGCTTGGAAATCTGATACAGCCTCGCACATGGTAGTGGAGCCTCGGGAATCAACTCTACGGAACAGTCGTATGGACGATGCGGAGGCAAAGACTGGGCGCGATCCTTACTGAACACTAGTTGCAAATCATGGTACTCAGCCGGTACTCTAGCCAAATCGATGTGCTCGTCTTGAACACGGGGGGTGGTAGTCAACATGGCAGACTGCAGACAATGAGTGACAAAATAGGCTCCAATTCACAATCTGTAGTTGATCCCAATTAATATCTGGATTATGAAGTTTTAACCACGTTAATCCCAGCACAACTGGAGCTGATTGACAGGGCATTACAAAAAATCGCCGCGATTCGATGTGGTTACCAGAGAGCTTTAAACACAGTGGAGCCGTAATGTGTGTTGTAACCGCCAGGAGACGCCCATCCAAATCAAGAACTTTTCTCGGTTTGCTAAGTCTGTACAGTGGACAATTTAGAGTCTCTATCACACAGGAGTCCACAAAACACTCATCAGCTCCGGAGTCAATTAACGCGGAAACCTTCACACTGCCGCCAAATCCCGATACTTCGCCCGGCAATTGTAGTCTCTTGTTGTTCGATCCAGTTCTCAATTCACCGGGTACCAAGTCTTTATCAAAATACTCACACGATGAGACGTTCTTTCCTGAGGCAGAAGGCGCTGTCACCACCACCTGGCCGCTCTGCTTGGAACGTGTAGCGTCACTTCCCCGTGAAGGTCTCGCCATGCAGGTGGATACCTTGTGTCCTGGTAGGCCGCAGTACAGACACGCCCCCGCTCTCATGCGTCTCCGACGTTCCGTCTCCGTCAGTCGCCCCCCGCCGAGTTGCATCGGCTTTTCCACGGCCAGGGCCGGCTCCCTCCTCGACGCCGAGGTGGATGGGGGAACACAGGCGGTGTCTTCCATGGCGGACGAAGAATGTCCCGGGGAAACGGACTCAAAAAAAAATGCGCCGTTCAGCCGCCCGCTCGCGCTGCCGTTCCCTCAGTCGATTGTCCAGTCTAATGGCTTGTGCAATCAACTCCTCCAAATTACTGGTCTCGTCCCGGGCCGCCAACTCATCTTTGACGGCAGGACAGAGTCCCCGACGAAAAATGCCACTCAACGCAACATCGCCGAATCCACTCTCTGCTGCCAGGATGCGGAACGAAATAGAGTATTCGGCTACTGACAAGTCCCCCTGGGAATGGTCCAACAACCGGCTACCGGCTTCCTTGCCCTTGACGGGGTGATCAAAAACTCTCCTCAGTTCAGATTCGAATGCCGGGAAGGAGGAACGTAACGCTGGGTTGGTGCTGCTGACCGCCATCGCCCACGATGCCGCCGGACCGGACCTTGGTCTTATCCTGGGCATACGTGACCGGTTGTTGGTCGAATACTAGGGTACATTGATAAATAAATTGACCGCAGCCGCCGGGCTCCCCAGCATAACGAGGTGGATTTGGGAGACAAGCTATGGACGGATGGCTTGATATTATCATTATTATCTTTTGCGGAACACTGGGGTAATAACTATCTTGATGTAACATTTGATAGATTAGGTTTGTTGCTTGGATTGCTATAGTTTATGCCAGGGATGGGCAACTGGCAATGCACACTCTGAGTGGCCCCTGGTTTAATTTTGGAACATTATAAAAATGCTTCCTCCACCATACATGATCATTTGTAGCTACACATTTCACCATTTACAAAGAAGCTTTGTACTTCTTCCACAAGTTGTTCACCATTAGAGAAAAAGATGACAGTAGTTGTCATCCGTGATGGATTTTGTCGTGCTGGTGAGTCACACCAATACCTTCAACATGGAGAAGGGGAAAATATTGCATAATTACTAAGAAGAGAATGCTGGCATTGCCGGACGAGACACCAGCTAATGTTAACGTCTGTTTTACAATCAATGAGGCTTCTGACACCGCGAGACATGCTCTGATACTGCGAGAGACCGAGAGATTTCCCATACAAAACTTGGCGCTTTGAGATCAGATTAGCAACACCGAGACTTAATTTCCTCCTCATCCACTTTTTTTTCTCTTTTTGCGGGGCTGATTATTATTTATTACTTTTTATCCAATCCCTGCTGATGCCAAGATACCATCATAGAGCCACTCGGAAATTGTATTTACTGAGCTTTCGATCACTTCGTGATGCAAGATAGTGGATCCCACCATGATGACCGCAGCAACCCACTGAAAAGATGAAAGGCTAACTTGTCCACTAGCACTGAAGATCTACTACCTAGCTCACCCGATGCTCATGTTCAAGTCCTCTCCTCCATTGACAAGAAGCTATCACTTGTCGATTTATTACACCAGGAGATTAAGGAGCTCAAAAGCAGCTTGGAGTTCACGCAACAGCAAGTCAAAGAGTTAAAGGAAGACAATGCCGCACTGCAGTCAGAAATGAAAGGGATGACAACTGAAGTAGGAGGTCTCAAGAAAGAAAACAAAAAAAAAATCAAAGAAGGAATGCTGGACTTACAGTCAAGAACCATGCGGGATAACCTCCTCTTTTCCGGCATTTCGGGGAGTACACCTAGTAACCCATAGGCTCAAGTAAATCCCAAAATCCCAAAGGAGACACTCACCAACTTTACCTTCCACCGAGTACACAGACTAGGAGGACCGGTAGCAGGGAATCATCCCTGTCCGATCATCGCAAAATTTGAACATTAACAGCAGAAAGTCTTCATAAAGTAGAAAGGACGGAAGCATGCTACTGTGTTTATATGTATAACTCACGTGATACATAAATAATAAATCAGGAATATTTATCGTAAACCAACTTCAACCTAACAAAGAAAAAACAATAATTACAACCATGCAAAATTCTAATGACATACTTACTTAATCACCACAGGATATTATTGATATATTCTACAACTTCAATAATAGCTGATATTCATCCCACAATAACCTTAATAAAAATGCCATTGAAATGTTTATCAATAACCTAAACATCCCTTAATTAACTTCAGAAAGTAAAGAGTTTTTAGACACCCCGTTAACCCTCGCAGAATAAATGATATGCCGGTAGAGATAGAGATAGGTAGAGATTCAGACAATGATGGATTTTCCATAGAGAAAAAAAATGTCCATTAATATGGACATCAAAATCATTTCGAAGGCTTTAGCCAACAGACTGGAAAAAAATTCTCCCATTGATAGTATATTGTGAGGAAACAGGTTTTATTAAAGGACGGAGCTCCACCAACAATGTCAGGTGACTGATAAACATAATAAGTATGTCTCGGTGTAATAGTCTAAAAACAATTGTCTTGTCACTAGACGCAGAAAAAGCTTTTGACAAAGTTAACTGGTATTTTATTTAATTTTTTTGGCAGTACTTCACAAATTTGGCTTTACTGATTCATATGTTCACTGAATCGCAACGTTGTACAACTCACCCAAAGCAACTGTCACCACAAATGGGGTCACATCACAAAGTTTGACTTTACAAAGAGGAACTTGACAAGGATGCCCACTCTCACCCCTGCTATTCACACTATTTATCGAACCACTGGCAATAGTGATACAACAGAACACTATTATTAAAGGTATCTGAACTCCTGTGTCAGAACACAAAATCAATCTTTACGCAGATATCATCACTTCAAACAGTTTTTAACCTCATTAAGATTATCAGAATATGCTATCAATTGCTCAAACTCAACAATACTCCCTATAAAGGCTAACTCATGGAAGCCTGCGGCCCAAAATACAAACTTTCCTATTCTGACAGGGAATATCAGATAACTAGACACTAATATCCTGTTCAGCTGCATTTTCAATAAACATGAGTATAATTAAAAAATAAGCAGTGGGAAAATACTCCCACTGCTTATTTTTTAATTATTCTTTAATTCTTTCATTATTCTCAAACTCCCTCTGTTGCACGGCAAAACTATTCCAGCACAAAAGGCATAAAGATCCACCATTCTGCATGGCCATGCAGCTGAACAGGACAGGTAATAAAAAAATGAATAAATAAATTTTAAAAAAACAATCGATGAAGCTGACCGGGATGTTTCTGTATCTCAAATAAGTCAAAGTTACGGTTTCATGTAAATGTAATTTAAAAAGTTAATTATGACACACATTCAATGAACTACGGATACCTTAAACAAACTAAATAATAACGGTTAATCTCCTTATTAGGAAAAAAAGTTCGGCATTGCATGCCACAATGCATGCTGGGTACCGAAGAGCAGCCGACCTACTGGTCAACAAAAGTACACAAACAACAGCTAAATTGTTTTCTTCACAAGAATCGGTGACAGTTTGTTTAAAGTGCATGAGGAGTTGTGTTTTGTGTGTCCTCCCAAAACATGGACAGATTTAACATCATTAATAGTGTTGCAAAAACCTAGGGTGGCTTGGAGAAGCGGTAGGACAGGTGAGACGCACCGAGGCCTCCTTCAACAAAGCAGGGTGAACTTCCGTGCCATATACTGCAATATATCATGCAGGTCAGTGAGGTGGCCTATTAATTTGGAGGGTTTGAATGACATGCAGCAACATTGTATAATATAATGAATTGATTTTGGTGGGAAAAAAATGCACAAAATGAGTTCTTGTAATGCAAAACAAAATCACAATATATGGCTCTTTTTGTATTATTGTATTATTATTTGCTTCAAGTAGTTTTTTGTTGAAGAGTAGATCTATTATACATGCATTTCAGCATGATATTAAGATACTGTGATCTACAATGGTTTAATAGAGAAAACACATTTGTCCATATTTAAAATGGCATTTTTACCATACATCTGGTTAGGAAGTGTGCGATTCTCTGTGGCCTCCTGGTAGATGAAAAATTGTGGCCCCCTCAATTATTTAAGTTGCCCATCCCTGGTTTAACACTTTAGCGATAAGTTTGTCATGAGCTGCCCTGCAGTACTATTGTTGGAGCCTGGGTGGCGCCTTGCGCCCTCTCGCCCTCTCTCCCCTCCCCTCTCTCTTTCCAGCACCTTCCTCGGCTGCATACCTGTCACCAATCAGCCCTCGTTACCACCTGCATTTAAGCCTGCCTGATCCCAGAAATCCTCGCCAGAATATTACAGCTTCTCCAGTGGTACAACGGCTCCCCAGTCTCCTAGTAAGCTAGGCAATACCATGTCATCATTCTGACCTTTGTGTTCTTTCGTTGTCCTCAGTCTTTCCTCCGTGTCCCTCACCAAGTGGATTTCTGCCGCCAACCTGCCACGCATTCTATGCCTCAACAACCTGCCAGCGCATCTCAGGGACTATATTTCCCTTTGTTTCAATAAACTGTTCATCACAACCTCTCAGCCTCCGCCTGCTCTTGGGTCCAGTCTCCATCCGTTCGTAACAAAGTTTACACGTAACAAATGTCCTTTCATATTTGGTCAAACTATAAGCAGGATAGTTTTTGTGTACAATGCTTATCATCAATTTGTAGCCTTTAATTTGTATAATATTTTTCATAGTACCTTTTTACTGGGAGAGATTAGTTTGTTTTTTAAGCAAAATTGAGTATTTTTATCACCTGAGGCTCTCATTTATTTTCCAGCTGTATCCACTTGATCACTGAACATTGAACGCAATGAGCAATGTCTCATTCTCTACTTTGCCATTATCTCTCGCATTATTAATTGATGTATAATTTTATATTTCATCAAGCAATAATAATAGCCACTGCAAATACTCATCTGTGTAGACTTATGTGATTGTTTCCGAGTTAGTTTACACATCTGCCACCTACTGTTAAATCAAGCCTCCAGCATTGCCACTGGATCTTGGTGGGATGATATAGCGGTCTTCCTAGAGATGGCACAGGTGTCAGACACTTCCTTGATGGAACAAGAAGTGACTGCAATCTGATGCTTCATTGCCCAAACCTTTCCTTGAGCAATTTCTAACAGATTGCACACTTAACACACTAAATTTTTTATGAGGTGCTCTCATTTAATTTCTATATTCCAATAGATGATACCTATTTTCGGTGAATAATACTAGAGCGGCTCCAACTACCGGAGACAAATTCCTTGTGTGTTTTGGACATACTTGGCAAATAAAGTTGATTCTGATTCTGATTCTGAGAAAGGAGACATACAAAAAAGTTTGTATTCTAGTGGAATGAATGCATAGGTATGAGTCAGTGGCTGTAGACCTGATGCCAACATTTCGCACTGGAAGCATGCAAGGTTACAACGATAATGTTTATCATGATAGTTTTTGGGAAAATATATTGTTGTAAAAAAAAATATATGATGACAGGCCTATATGTTTGCAGAGAATCAGGTTAGGCCAACTAATCTCCCAAGCTGCAAGCAGAAAAGTTTTACAGAATTCATCTTCCTGAGGGGCGGCACGGTGGATGACTGGGGTTCAAATCCCAGCCCTGCCTGCGTGGATGTTCTCCCCGTGCCTGCGTGGGTTTTCTCCGGGTACTCCGGTTTACTCCCACATCCCAAAAACATGCGTAGTAGGTGGATTGAAGACTCTAAATTGCCCTAAGGTGTGAATGTGAGTGCGAATGGTTGTTTGTTTATATGCGCCCTGCGATTGTCTGGCGACCAGTTCTGGGTGTACCCCACCTCTTGCCCGAAGTTAGCTGGGATAAGCTCCAGCACGCCCGCGACCCTATTGAGGATAAGCGGTACGGAAGATGAATGAATGAACTTCTTGAGGATGCTGCCTTAATGATGCAAATTCCATTTTTAGACACACACTACTAGCTGCTTTTTTTATTTATTATTTCGCAGCCCACTGTCATTAGGTTTCAAAGCACAGCTACTTGCCTAAATATTTTAATATGCTTTTTAGTGGATTTGTGAAGATGGGTACAGGATAAATACTGTTTCCCAAGTTTAACTACTATATATTACAATCATGAGCTGTGTTCACTCTGGAAACCTTCAGGACATCCTTATTGAAGTGAGTAGCATCTCCAACGGACAACTCATTTGGCGCTAAACATGTTTGCTTTCATGTGGTTCATCAGTAGAGCTGAGCAGGCAATTATCACAGCTGTACATTTTGCTGAGTCAGGGTAACTGATCAAAATATCTCACGAGTCCCTCAACTGGGTCATGCGGTGGAAGCCTGTCATTCACTATTATGTTACGCTGTGCAAACCACAGATAAGGACAATACAGATACTAAAAGTACAGAAGTGGATGCGTCAGCAAATTGGCCAAATGCAAGAACGTTGGTGTCCCTCCTCTTTTGTAGTCTTGTAGGTTTTACGAGGTAGCAGACCCTATTCAATGGCTATTATTACTTTTTACACTTGTATGCCCATTAAGAATGTGAAATATTAAAGTAAAACATTACTAGTGGAGTTAATATACCTTAAACGTTTTTAACCCGAAACAATGATTTCTTCCTAACAGAAGTCATAGCGTGAAATCTAAAGGTTATCATTGCGAAAAATTATAAAATCACAGAAATACATACACAAGTACATAACATATTGATTTGCATTATGATACCAATAAACAGTTTTACTCATACTTAATGTTTATGTATACTTCCAGATACTATCCTTGTTTGCGACACACTTAAGTGAAGTCGGCATTGAATGTATCTCATATGGGTTCCCCTTGCTGTTTAAAAGCAGGTGAATGTGTGTGAGTGAGTGAGTGTTGTAGTGGACGGTCTCAGCTCTGCTTTGCCCTCCTCTGTATGCACAGAAATAGATTGCTTTGTCTCCTCACACCAAGTCTTTTTATCCTTTCTTTGTCAGGATACCCTTGTACTTCAGTGTCCTATTTCTTGTACATGTGCCGCAGGGGAGATGCGCATGAGTAGACAGTGTTTCCTGGCCCCCAAATAACGCAACATGTATGCTGTGCAAATAGTCAGGCCAGGATCCACGCCATCCAGACAATCTGTAGCCCAAAGCTGTCCCCTCACAGAGCAGTTCAGCTTGTTGACGTCACGAGACAGACAGCGTGGTTCCCGGGATGATCTGCTATCCTGCATCTATGTATCCCATGCAGCGACAAATTGAATGAAAATAACAACAGCCCCGCACGAGAAAAAAAAAAAAAAAAAAACTCAGCCCAGCTTCCACAAACACAAGCGGGTGAGCATAGACTGTTTTACTCAAATCACCCACAGCACAGTGGTGACAGAAAAGACGATTTAGAGCTTCAAAACAAAAAAATATTTTCATTATACTAGATATGCATTGGCATAAGGAACATCCTCCCAACCTTGTTACATTCAAATCACACACACACACACACACACACACACACAAACACTAATGTTTTAATGAAATAGTAAGATATTGAGGAAAGTGCAATACATTAGCATTATAGTTGTCATTTTACATTCTTAGGATTGCTTGACCCCAAAGGCAAAACCAGTGCATTTTAAAGCAATTTACTGTAGCTCACAAATATATGAATAACGACAGAGAACCCATTCACATTATGACTCTTCCCTTAAATCCAAATACTAATGTCTTTGAGATATCTGGGTTTTACAATTTTTCATTGACCTCTGTTTCTTTATTTACATTGCTCAGTCCCCTGCCAATTAGCTGCTCATTGATTCCATTTTACCAGTCATTAACCTACAGGAATGCACTGTAAAGGATGCCTCTTCCGCTTGTATAGTTTGGTCTGGCATGAGTATTTTATATTATTATTATCTCATTTATTTCTGAGATGGTTGATAGTCTGGTCTTGGTTTTGTCGCTGGAGGAAGGTTGTCAATGTGTAAGTGTGTACACATGACAGAAATGAAGGACACGGCCATGGACAGAAGGAAGGGTGGTGTGTGTGTGCGTGTGGGGGAGTAGTGGGGGTGTCAGAATGAGTCAGTGAAGCACGATACCACACATCGTCGAGGAGGAGTTGTCTGTATGTCTTCTCATAAATACACAGTATACTGTGCACCCACATGGTCGGCGTCACTGCTGAGACGCCAGCTGCAGTAGTCGGCTGCAAACGTTAGCAGTAGTAGGCTGCAAACATTAGCACCTGTTGCGTCTCGCTGCTAATTTGCGGTGTGTCAACCTAACTTGGCGTGGTTCGATTGACGCTACATGATTTTTTTTTTTTTACTTTATTTGGCGGCATGGTGGACAACTGGTTAGCACCTCTGCCTCATGGTTCTGAGGATCAGGGTTCAAATCCGGCCTCGCCTGTGTGGAGTTTGCATGTTCTCCCCATGCCTGCGTGGGTTTTCTCTGCGTACTCCGGTTTCCTCCCACATCCCATAAACATGCATGGTAGGTTGATTGAAGACTCTAAATTGCCCGTAGGTGTGAATGTGAGTGCGAATGGTTGTTTGTTTCTATGTGCCCTGCAATTGGCTGGCGACCGGTTCAGGGTGTACCCCGCCTCTTGCCCGAAGTCAGCTGAGATAGGCGCCAGCAAACCTGCGACCCTAGTGAGGAAAACTGCTTTGGAAAATGGATGGATGGATGTACTTTTTTTTGTATTAGTGAAGTGTCACTTGACCCCTACTGATATTACTGGGCACCTAATGGTGTGGTATCACTGGCTATCCGCCAAAATCAGTCTATTGATTGTCTAATTAAAAATAGAGATCATCCTTACAAAGCTTTTGCATTGGCTGTTACTCCTTCCAAACATACAGTAGGCAAATGCCATTGCAGTGAAATGAATGGCGAGGTTGTATACAGAGAGAAGTTAGGTCAGGTAATTGTATACCCCAAAGGTTGGCAGTCTTTGTGACATGGAGTGCCAGTTTGAAATGTTCTTCTTCAGACATGGGCATGGAAATTAGAACATATAACTCTTCACTTGTGTTGTGGCTGTTTTCTCTGCTCAAAATATTGAAACAAGGAGCATACATTGTTTACTGCATAAAAGGGTGATCTGTGTTCTATGCATTCTCTGTGGATAATAGCTCCAGGATGACAACAACATGGTACTACTTGCACAGACGGAGACCCAGGGAGCAGTCCACTGTCACCCAGATTGGCTCCATTATCACTACATAACACAGCTAGTCGGCTCCATTTGTATCCCAGCAGGAACGAAATGATTAAGGAGAGGAGTTCTACAGCACCTGCTGCATCCAAGTAAAAACTTCAATGAATGCCAGTTAGCCTTTCTCTGTGTAATTACTTTTTTTAGCAGCTGTACTAAAAAATTAAACAGTGTGAAAATTTCATATCATGGTTTTGATAAAGATAATGATCACGCTTATCAGTATCATCACAATGTGGCCAAAAGAAATATAAATAACGTACCTGAAGCATTGCAACACATTTCATTTGGATTACAAAAAATATTAAATCAGAAACCATATGCATTTTTGTCTCTGATCAGAATCATGGTCTGTATTATTTGTGTGTGTGTGTGTATATATATATATGTTCAATCCCCAGCCCCTCCCCGTGCCTGCGCGGGTTTTCTCCGGGCACTCCGGTGTCCTCCCACAGCCCCAAAACATGCATGGTAGGTTAATTGAAGACTCTAAATTGCCCATAAGTGCGAATGTGAGTGTGAATAGTTGTTTGTTTATGTGTACCCTGCAATTGGCTGGCAACCAGTTCAGTGTGTACCCCGCCTCCTGCCCGATGATACCTGGGATAGGCTCCAGCACTCCTGCGACTCTAGTGAGGATAAGCGGCTCAGAAAATGGATGGATGGATTCACACTCACATTGAACCCCGGTCCTCAGAACTGTGAGGCAGATATGCTAACCAGTCACCCACAATGCTGCCGTGTGTGTGTGTGTGTGTGTGTGCGTGTGTGTGTGTGCGTGTGTGTGCACGTGCGCAGGTGCGTGCGTGCGTATATACATATATATAAATATATATATATATATCAGGGTCCGACGTTAAGCGTTTTGGAGTGCTGGTCCTGTCACCATGAGGTGTGGTGACCATGTCAGACCTTGTACTGGCCACGTATATTCATGATATAATGCCATCCATCCATTTTCTGAGCCGCTTCTCCTCACTAGGGTCGCGGGCGTGCTGGAGCCTATCCCAGCTGTCATCGGGCAGGAGGCGGGGTACACCCTGAACTGGTTGCATGATATAATGTCTTTTGATTATCTTGGATTTAGCACCTTTATTGTGTATTATTTACACCCTTTTTTAAGAAATTAATTAGTACAATTGCATTCATGGCAATGACTCTGTACTATCCTCACTAAAATCAAGGCACTGCAATTGTAAAAATGATAATGCTTAAAAGAATAAATCAATTGCAAAATTATTAAAATATTTGCTTAGCACTGATATTCCAAGGATGCTTTATCTTGTGTCTTGATGTTGTGCCCACTATATACAGTATACTGTAATTAGGGGTGCTCCGATGAGGGTTTTATGCTGCTGATTCCGGTATGGATAATCGGTGAGTCAGATCTGCCGATCACTGCCGATACCATCATATGGATTAGCTTTTCAATATATTTATTGTGATTGCTATTGGCTATATGATCTGACATGTTAGTTTGGGTTTGCTTCGCAGCTCTTGCATGCCTGCGCAGAGTGAAGGGGGAGGGGATGTTACACAAGGGCTGGGCGATTATGGGAAAAAAAATATTTTGATTGATATTGATTAATAAACTTGATTATTAATTTATTTAAAAGAATTGTATTTATTCAACTACCTTAAACTCAAATTTAAATATAACTTCAAAGAACAACCAGAAATATAAATTAGTCACAAGTAAAATCATGATATATTAAAATAATAAAATCTTAAAAAACAATAAAGAAAAATAAATACATTCCTGGCTAAAAACGTGGCAATGCTTTTAGCCATGACTGTATTGTCTTTGTCTATTATAGTTGTCTAAAAAAAAATCCTCTTATTATTCTGGCAATTTCTAAAACGATGTGTGTCTTGTAGTTAAAGGTGCCATATTTTCCCAAACCAACTTTTTCTAGTTTTGGGGATGTAATATTGGCCCTATGGTGCCTCAGTAAACGTAAAATATGAATTAAAATCATCCACGCATTCCTGAGTTCCAGACCCTTTTCTGCCCAGAGGTCAGTCGAATTTCTCGAGTTTATCTACGTCACCAGTGAAGATCTGCACTTACCTCTCCACTCCCGAGCCAGTGCTGTCAACATAACCAACGTGTGTGTTAGTTAGTCTGAAATGCATTGTGAAGGTTCTGTTTGTTCACATAAAGATGAAGATGTTTGGAGTTTGAACTTTGTGCATTAGCAGTGCTCATTCACGTATGATTATTAGTAGATTGTAATAATAATACACTGATAATAATCACTCCTCCACCCCAATTGGATATTCATCCGCTTATCCTCACTAGGGTCGCGGGCGTGCTGGAGCCTATCCAAGCTATCTTCGGGCGAGAGGCGGAGTACACCCTGAACTGGTTGCAAGCCAATCGCACGGCACCCAATTGGATATGAAATGTTAAACATGTCAGTCATTGCATTATAGAATTATGGAATGCGCTTCTGTATATAATATAACTTGAGCTTTTATTTAGGAGAGTAATGATTAGATCGGAAGAGAGTTAAATTGTTCTGCCTATTACTGCGTCACTATACGTCAATGGCATACATAGGTGAACAAAGATATGGTTCTAATAACTAAATAATAATAATAACAATAATATAACAGTAGTAATGCTTTAAAAATACTTGCTGTGTTTGTATACTATATTAAAAAACACACTGAAATAACACAACAAATCTAACACTGACCTAAAACCTTTACACAGTATTGTATCTTTGTGAACGCTGTCCAAAAAAATTCTCCTGTTGCACAGCAAAACTGTTCCAGCACAAAAGGCATACAGATCCACCATTCTGGAAGGTCATGCAGCTGAACAGGACAGGTTAAAAAAACAACAACAAAAAAAACAACACTACAAATTTAACCCTGACCTAAAACAAAAACAAAAATTGTTTCCACTTTTTGTCTTACCAGTCTAATTGCATTGGGGCCAGGTGGGAATGACCTACCAGTTCTAGGAGGGCACCAGTATTTCTTGGCACATCAGGATTTTTCAAACAACTAGACATTTGTCATACATTTCTAGCTTTAAGGTGAAGTGCCCCAGGTGCTTGCTGAATATTACTGTGCCACCAGCCCGATGTGAATGTTATTGGGGAATGTGTTTAAATTGAAACTGTGTTGGAAGTCACATCTTTCTTTGACACTCTTCAAGGGATAGCTTTTTATCTTTAAAGTTGCCCTTAGATTCTGCTGTTCCATTACTGATAAGATTTCTTAATTGTATATTGTTGTGTTTTTTAGGGCAGTGACGAAGGTGACGTGGACAAGAATAAATGTTGCACGCTGTGTAACATGTCCTTCACATCAGCAGTGGTTGCACAGTCACACTACCAGGGTAAAATTCATGCCAAGAGGCTAAAACTGCTACTTGGGGATCAGCCTGCCATCACAACCAAAGGTACAGCCCTTAAAAAAAAAAAAAATGTAGTATGGTTTTCATATGTGATACACATTTGAATGGGCTGTATTAAGGCCTTTTCTCACTGCACTTAGCAGAGCAAATTTGTAGCCATAAATTAAGGTTACATGAGAGTCAACAAAGGTGTATTGGTTCACTTGCCTGACTTCTGTGCAGGCAGGCTTGTGTTCCTATTCAGTGAATGTGTCTATATGTATGTGCTCTGTGATTGACTGGTGACCAGTCCAGGGTGTAGTCTGCCTTTCGTCCAAAGACAGCTGGAATAAATTCTCAAGCTCTCTGGAAAACTCAAAGGATAAATGGCATAGAAAATGGATAGATGGATGACACTGCATGAGTTCTTCTTCTTCTCTTCCTTTTGGCTTGTCCCGTTAGGGGTCACCACAGCACATCATCCTTTTCCATGTAAGCCTATCTCCTGCTTCCTCCTCTCTAACGCCAATTGCCCTCATGTCTTCCATCAACTTTCTCTTTGGTCTTCCGCTAGCTCTCTTGCCTGGCAGCTGTATCGTCATCATCCTTTTAGCACTATACTCACTAGCTCTCCTCTGGACTTGTCCAAACATCAAAGTCTGCTCTCTCTAACTTTGTCTCCAAAACATCTAACATTGGCCGTCCATCTGATCAGCTCATTTCTAATCCTATCCAACCTGCTCACTCCTGGAGAGAACCTCAAAATCTTCATTTCCGCCACCTCCAGCTCTGCTTCATAATAATAATAGTAATAACTGCTTGTGTCTTCACTCTTGTCTCTTCAGTGCCACTGTCTTTAATTCATACATCATGGCTAGCCTCCAAACTGTTTTATAAACTTTGCCCTTCATCCAAGCAGAGACTCTTCTATCACATGACAAACCTGAGACCTTCCTTCACCCGTTCCAACCTGCTTGGACCCGTTTCTTTACCTCCTCACCACACACTTACCACACATTTCTCTGGACTGTTAACCCTAAGTATTTAAGTCATCCACCCTCACTGTCTCTTCTTCCTGTAAGCCTTACTCTTTCCTCTTTCTGTCTTACTTCGTCTAATCTTCATTCCTCTCCTTTCCAGTGCATGCCTTCACCTATCTGTTCCTCCACCTGCTCCCTGCTTTGACAGCATATCAGAATGTCATCTGCGAACATCATGGTCCACGGTGATTCCAGTCTAACCTCATCTGTCAGCCTATCCATCACCACTGAAGACTGGAACGGGCTTAGGCCTGTTCCCTGATGCAGTCCTACCTCCACCTTAAACTTATTAGTCACATGTACAGCACACCACATTTGAAGGCTGAAATATTGAGTACAGGGGACCCCCCGATAATTGCCACCAACCCAAAAAATTCATGGATAAGTGGGAATAAACCGCAAATATAAGTTTTTGGCATGTGCGTTAGTCCACACATAATACACACACACACACATATGGGAAAGTTAACTGTTTATTAACCATAACCCCAGCGGCGCATGTTATTCAGGCAGTACTTGACTACAGCAAATGTATTTGATACACACGTGAAGAGCTTGTCTCCAGCACCTTCAACGGACACGACCACACAGTCCTGGAGCTTGACCCTTATCTTTCATCATTTTAGATCCCTATTTTAAATTCATGGTGTTTTTTTAATTTATTCAACTTTGGCAGGGGCAGCACGGTATAATACTGGTTAGCACATCTGCCTCACAGTTCTGAGGACCGGGGTTCAAATCCCGGCCCCGCCTGTGTAGAGTTTGCATGCTCTCCCCGTGCCTGCGTGGGTTTTCTCCAGGTACTCCGGTTTCCTCCCACATCCCAAAAACATGTATGGTACATTAATTGAGGACTCTAAATTGCCCGTAGGTTTGAATGTGATTACGAATGGTTGTTTGTTTCTATGTGCCCTGCGATTGGCTGGCAACCAGTTCAGGGTGTACCCCGCCTCCTGCCCGATGATAGCTGGGATAGGCTCCAGCACTTCCGTGACCCTAGTGAGGAGAAGCGGCTCAGAAAATGGATGGATGGATGGAAGTTTTATCAGGACAATTAATAACCAAATTAAAGTTGGTAGCAGGTTGAATATTACATGAGTGAATCTAATAAGAGTACTTTAAGTTTTCATAAAATGAGCTTGGTTCACTGGTTAAAATACATTTCTATACAAATATTAATAAATTATATTGCATTTTAATATTGATTAAAAGCCATAATAAAGTGCAGTGCATCAATATAAGGCGAGCAACTTTGGTCTGAACAATCTGAAGCCTAGAGAAGTCACTTTTAGTAGAAGCGCCCCATATGACTGAACAGTATTCGAGGTGAGATAATACTAAAGATCGTACCCCCTCTTTCCTAACCGGTGGGGTGATAAAGGAGGCATGTCTATGCACTACCACAATGCCAGTACACTCCTGTAATCCTGATTACAGTATCAATATGATAAGACCATGATTGCTGCTGATCCACTGTGATGCCTCTGTGTGTGCCTCATCCACTGTGTAGTATTGAGCAATATTCCAGCCAGACATGAAGTTAAAACCAATTCTTTTTATGCCCAGTTATGCTGTTGAGTCATTAGCACAGTTCTATCACTACTTATTGGTTCAATCAGTTATCTTACACCTGTGTTTTAATATATGCATTAGTATTTCTATATTTAAGTGCATTAGTTTAAGTTTACAACCCATTGGTCTGTTGCTGCATCCGAATGTTGAGAGGGAATTTATAAAGATTTTAAATTTAAATTAAGGATTTATTCTTTGTTATTTTCTATTTTTTACCTCTGAAAACATGATGGAAATGTTACATGGATGGAAATGTTACATTGAGAATTTTGGAAATATTAAAAGCTCGACACTTCCCATTAGAATTATCCGTCCATTGATTTTCTAAACCGTATGTCCTCATTAGGGTTGCAGGTGACACCCTGGACTGGCCCGGCAGTCAATCTCAAGTCATGGACAAACCACTATTCACACTCACAAAGTGGGACAGCTGGATTCCCCGCATAAAACCCACACAAGCATCGGGGAGAACATGTAAACGCCACAAAGGAAGGCCAGTGCCGAACTTCACCACTAACAGCAGCCCAAAAACAGCCGGTGCTGTTGGCTGATTTGTCCTGAGTGGTCTTAATTAACCAACTGATCTTTATCGCAGGGTGCCCGCAGTCAGCTGTTAGTGTATTCTACAGACAGCTGCTCACCTTGAATAAACTTTCACATTAGCTGTTGTGAGGATATGAAGCCATTGTTACAGGAGGAAACACTAAATGTAAAGTTATTCTGAAATCACCGGAGTCTGCTGTGCGCAGATCAGTTTTAAGATAAAAAACTGAAAATAATCATATGCGTATCATTAAAAGCTAAGGCACTGCAAAAACACAATATACAGTATGTTTTGTATTTTCGGCTTGTACTTTGTTAAACAGCATTGATACTACTTTCTTTGGAATAGCTCTTCTCTCATGTTAGTAACTTTACACACACAAGAATAGCAATAGGGTTGAATAAAAAAAACAAAAAAAGACATGAAAGTCTTTAGACCGTGTGCTGTTTCTGGCCCGTATAGCAGCCCTCAATAGAGTGATGTTAAATTGTGAATGACAGTGTTTGCTGGAGTCTACATGGGAATGTACCCTTTTCACACTGCTTGTCAAAACTGGCAGTGTCTCATGCCACTGTACTGTGGGAAATGTACTGATATGAAATGAGAGGTTGAAGACCACCCACAAATTTGTCAGCTTCAGAGGTACTATCAGAGGTGCGGCAGTGGCTGCGTGAAAGGGAATAGCGGAAAGACAGGACCCAGGTGTGACATTTAACACCTCAGACTCACCTTTCCGGCCCTGTTGTTGCTGTCCGAAAAGTACTTACATCACAGCAGAAGATAGCATCGACGTTGCCATGGATCTTATTGACCGATTTCATAATGCTGTCTCGCTGTCTGAGCAAACACACAGACTCCGCAATGTCCCAGTCCATTGTTTTCTGTATGAAAGGTACAGGTGGATGAATAGTTGTCAATTGTGCAAATGATGCGGAGTCCTCTAGTAATTTAGAGCAGTTTGAAATGACTAATAGAGCAATGGTCTGGTAGAGTGACTATTGTGCAAATGGTGCAGAGACTTGAAGAAATTTCAGCAGTTGAAAGCGACTAGTAGTGCAATAACCTAGAACAGTGTCCAATGTGCAAATGGTGCAGATATTTCTCAAGCACGAGTGGCCAGTATTGTTCAACAACAGATATGCAAGTAATCCAGAGTGGCGAGACTACTACAGTAAGTGCACAAATGTATAATTGGCCCGACAGAGATATGACAACAATCTCAAGACAAAATTGGCAGCATGTTACAATGGAATTGTAAGTTAACTGTTTAAGAAGTTAATGGAAGAGGGAAGAAACTGTTGGAATGTCTGCTAGTTCTTGTTTGCATTGTTCAATAGCGCCTATCTGAGGGAAGGAGCTGGAACAGGTGGTGACCAGGATGTGGAGGGTCCAAGAGGATTTTGCATGCTCTTGGCTTAGTTCTGGCAGTGTGCAAGGTCTCAAAGGTGGGTAGGGGGGTACCGACAATTTTTTCAGCAATTTTGATTGTCCGTTGCAGTCGGAGTTTGTCCTTTTTTGTGGCAGTACCAAACCTGACTGTGATAGATGAACACAGGACTAATTCGATGACCGCTGTGTAGAACTGCCTCAACAGCTCCTGTGGCAGGCCGGGCTTCCTCAGAAGTCGCAGGAAGTACATCTTCTGCTGGGCCTTTTTGAGGATGAAGTTGATGCAGGTCTCTCAATTCAGGTCCTGAGAATGATACAATTCATCTGACAAAAGTGATTTAATGAAAGACAACCATATTTTCTTGTTGTTCATCTGTGTGTATGTTAGCAAGTGGGCACTTTTCTGGTTCATGAAGAATGATTGACAACCAGACAAGACAAGACTGTACCAATAGCATTTTCAGACAGGTGGGGATGGCTGCATTCGGAACAAAGTGTCAGAAGTCTGAAGTCTTGCCATTTTTTTTTCCCAATTTGCATCTAAATTTCATTGTTGTTTTTGCTCAGCCCGTACCACCTGTTCACAAAATTTCTTCGAAAATAAATGATGATTTTTGTATCAGAATGATAACTTACTCTCCTAACACGCAAATCAACCAACAGGAGTGAAAACAATTAATACAAATAAATACATTTTTCTCTTTGCTCTTGGTGGTGCTAATAAAGCCTACTTTTTCTATGGTTCAAGAAGTTAATGTCTTTGTTTTCACAAAGCGTGCCGAATGTGTTTTCATTAACTTCAAGCATAATGAGCCATTTAGTCGTCAACTTAATGCAGGTTCAGACAGCCGGTGTTTTTCTAAGCTGATTGTAGACATGAGTGTTCACCAAAACAAAGAAGGTTAAAAACAAAGTCGACTGCAGACACTATGGCCTAAGTTCTAGTTTAGAATTTTTCAATGCAAATGATGGCTAACATTTTGCTAGAAATCTAAATGTTGGTATTGACAACCCTTGTCTGAGTTCGCAAATAAAAAGACAAGGACAACTACTTAGCTACAAGGCACAAAATATTTGTTAGTTTTGTCTCCAACAACCTCCTTGCTGAAAATATCCCAGGTAAACAAACTGAAAGGAGCATCATCACTGACGTAAACTCTCCGAGCGTGTCAGTCTCGTTTCTTCGTCACATCTCGTATTAACATCTCTTGAAGTCAACATTATTTGATCAGAAGGAAAGACCATTAAAGTAGAATATCTTTGCTCACCAAAAATAACATTATTCTTCTCATGTCAAATCAAATTACTTTATAGTCTTGCTTTGTTGTAAATGCAATTCCTACACAGTCGATATACACATTCTAGATGGTTCATAAAAGGAGTTTAATTACAGTTGTTAACCATTTTTGCTCAGACTTATTTTGGTATTCTAACTGCTGAGCTCCTTTTATCATGTGAAATAATAACATTAACATGATACCAGCAACAAATCTGCCATGGCCAGAGAATAGCAGAGATAAATCCAGGCTTTTGACTTCTACTTAATTTCGGCAGACCATCAGATTTTATTGGATGATACGACCCGTCTTGGGACCCTCTGTTGTCCCATTCTACAACTGATGTTGTCCCATTCTACAACATCAGTGCCTAGCCAAGCAATTTTTTTTTCTCCTCATTCGCCCTTAACAGCCATGCAGGTGTTGCTGTTATTGCCTCAATAAACACTAATGAGACAAACCTGCCTCTCTATCGGTGTTGACAGGTGGTTTACACCATCATTTGGTATACATAGCCCCATTAAAACTTAGTGACATAGATTTTAGACATCAGTCTTAAATTGATGGGCCAACATTCATGACAGTCGAAATACATTTTTTCAAGCATTATCATCTGCTAGAGCACTGCACACAGCTTTGGTAACCTAAAAGATATGCCCACTGCCCTTTCACTCCAGTATTCTGAATGTGACTATGTTCACTGACCCATATAGCACATGGTGATATGCATGATATTTTTTGGTTGAATATAAAATCCCGTTGATGCAAAGTTTTACCTCGAAATTGATTTCTATTTTACAGTCTGGACTTGCAGTAATAAATATTTATTATTATTATTTGACTATCTACGTAACTGTCGCCATGTGTATTTTGATTCCTTCTATGTGGATTGCAATTCCCATGTTCTGGCTGGATTCCAATTGTCTAGGCTGTAGGCACAGCAGCTTCCACGAATGTCACTTCCTTTAACATCCACAACTCAGCTTCGGGAAATATTTCCCCCACATTCATTTAAAGGGAAGTGATTCAGGGAATTTGATTCCGAAAATGTTCTGCTACCTTATTTGCTTCACATTTTTGGAACTGTTATGTACGTATGACTTTGACGTCTCATCATATTACAACAGACAAACGGTCAAAGTAGCAGTTCACTTATATACCTGTGATTATTCTCATTCATCCAGGTCATTTCATTCTCAGGGCCTTTTCTGGTTGATGTTTAACTTCTCATCCCAGCAGGCTTCATCAGTTCATGCACAAGGCTAGATAGGACAGCACTCGCCTGGGTTTTGATGTGGAAAGGTTCTCTTATACTTAGAAATGACTCACAACAAAAAAACAAAACTTTTTTAAACAAATTAAAATGTTGACAAGTGGTTAGCACATCTGCCTCAAACAAATGAGATTGGGGGTTTGAATCCAGGCTCCTGCCTTCCTGTGTAGTTTGCAATCGCTCGCTGTTCTTGCCTGTGTTTTTCTCCAGGTACTCTGACTTCCTCCCACATTTCAAAAACATGCATGTTTTAACATGATCAATGATGATTATTATTAATAATTAATGATAACATAAAGATAATTTGAGCAAATGTATTATTTTACAAGTGGGTAACAAAGTGGTAGCCCTTCACATTCATCAGTACCCAATAACTACCGGTAGCTCTCATTTCAAAAAGTTTGGTGATCCCCTGATGTACAGTAAGGATGTGATGGGAAAGTAACAGTTTCAGTCTCGGTAAGTAAGTAAGTAACAGTAACTCACATCATACAGTTGATTAATTGGACATAATTAATCACTGAAGGTGATTTAAACTCAATTCACTGTTATAAACCACTGAGTGGCAAACATGTTATAACTAAAGTGTGAAAACATTATAGCGAGAGAGAGAGAGAGAGATTTATATAAAAAAAAAACATGTTGGACAATAAACAGAGAATAAAACATACAATATAGCAATTTTAATCACTATCTGCAGTCCAATGACCACCCAGTCTCAGTCCCTCAATCCAAAAAGCCTGATGTATGGCTTTAGTTGTTCTTTCTTGAATTACTTTGTATAATACAATACGCTGCTGTCTCGGTAACACAGTATGTTGGTCGAATTCAGAACTCTATGACCTCAGGAGCATTCTTATTTGCAGTGATGTATGATGCTACAATTGGTAACTACAATATATCTTACTTTGTATTTTCCCTGAATGGCTTTTTTCCCCACCGACAAGCGCAGACTAACCTTAAGTGACTTTCAATATCTTTCACTTTTGTGCCTTTTCGATACAACTACTGTGATCAGTTATAATGTACAGATGTAAAATTATAAAGCAAAGCAAATTGCATGCTTTTCTTAAGAAATCTGAGGTGGTTCTTAAAAAGGATGTGAAAGGATAATTCATTCCTAATCCTTATGTACTGTACCTATATTGTTTTGGATTAAAACAGAGGGGAAAACACCAAGGTATTCATCTTTATATTTTCTATACTATGATTTTGCTGACTTGGCAATTTTGACATCAAATTAGGTTGTATGTGGCCCCTGAACTGAGTTTGACACGACTGCTCAATGGTGTCTTAATGATGATAATAATGCCTAATGCCGGGAAGATAATGGGAGCGAAATAAAGAAAACAAATACAGTATGTGCATCGTCTCTAGCTAGGGAAATGTCTCTTAAGCAAAGCAATTCAGAATTTATCACAATATAATATAATTTAATACAGAAAATACAGTTTCATGATCACATAATCAATACAATGTAAAATAATGAAAAGCTGATGTATTTCTTTGTTGGTGTTTTTGCCGTGTCCAAAACAAAAAACTGAATTTCTGTGGCTTTTAGCCATACATTTCTTTGTTTCTTTTGATACATGGTTGATTTATGAGTTGGAGGCTTTGTTCCTTTGACCGTCTACTTTCATTTGAACAAGGCTTTCAACAAATAGGGCTTATGTCGCTACCTTACTTTTGACCCATCTGCACAGGTTAAAATAAATCAGTTCTGACATCTTACAGTGACTGAGCAGTCAAAGAAGTCAGTCTATCGCCAAAGTCTTTGATTCAAATCCTACATAATAGCATCCCCTTTAAACTTGTTTGCAGCTCTCACTCACTTAGGGCTCAACTGAGAGAAAAAACAAAACAAGATACATTGCTGTGACTAGAAGTCCTCATTCACAATCAGTGGACTTCGAAGACCATAACACAACAGTAATAGATTCAGGTGGGCTGCACATTCACTGACACAGTGTTCAAGGAACTAAACTAATAGTGCTGTATGGTACTATAGAGCCCTCAATACAAAACAGTATGTGTTCAGGTTAACCGTGGTAACCATGCATTAAGACAAGTGGGCAGCAACAGGAAGAAAATGCTCTTTATTCCATTTGTCAAGTAGAATTTAGGGTTTCCTCTTCAGGCATTTAATGGAGATAACAGCTTCTTTTTCACATGACTGCACTAGGAGGGCCATTGGACATTGTTACTTTGCGGCAGATCAGGGCTCATTAAAGCTCTTATACCTCACAGTCAGTTACATACTGCTGGCTCACTTACACTTCAGAAGACCAACTTGTGTTTTACAGGCTGTGTTGCTGTTGATCTGCAATTTGTTGATTCTAGTGTTTCTAGCATCAGTCGCTTTTAAAAAATATTTTTCAAAATATTGTGTAACATGGATATTTGACTTCTATAGCTGTCAATGGCCGTGAAAGAGTTTTAATTCATATTCCTCATCGCTTTTTTTGTAAAAAAAAAAATATATATATATATATATATATTCACAAACGTATAGGAAAATAATGACATGCAAATTACACTACAGACCTCTTGTTCTGTTAATTAGAACATACATCTATTTAATCACACTATGCTATAATTTTATGCTACTGAAACAGTATTTAAAGTTCAGATTGTAGTCGCCCAGAAACCAAATTAGTGGACTGTATTAGAGCACACTCACATCTCCTTTACCAACATTTGCAGACCTTATGTTAGGTAGTGGTAGGGGAGAGTGTGGCTTAACAGCATAGGATCGTGGTGTGTTAGATGATTCTGGTGGTGAGGAGGAAGATTAAGAAGAAAAAGGCACCATGTAGTGGAACCTGAGAAAGGAAGAGTGTTGTGCGGCTGGTGAGAGGTGAGACAGACTCTTGGTGGAGAGCAGGATCTTCCAGAAGATTGGACCACTAAAGCCAAGATGATCAGAGAGACAGGCAGGAAGATACTTGGTGTATATTCTGGTAGGAAAGGAGAGAAGGAGACTTGATGGTGGAAACTCAAACTACAGGAAATCATACAAGGGAAGAGGTTAGCTAAGAAGAAGTAGGACACTGAGTAGACCGATTAGAGGAGACAAGAGTACATGGAGATATGACGTAGGGCGAAGATAGAGGTGGCAAAGGCCAAACAAGAGGCATATGATGACATGTATGCCAGTTTGGACACTAAAGAAGGAGAAAAGGATCTATAGACAGAGAGATAGCGATGGGAAGAATATGCAGAAAGTTAGGGTCATAAAGGATAGAGATGGAAATGTGTTGACTGGTGCCAGTAGTGTGCTGGATAGATGGAAAGAATACTTTGAGAATTTGATGAATGAGGAAAATGAGAGAGAAGGAAGAGTAGAAGATGCAAGTGTGGGGGATCAGGAAATAGCAATGAGGAGTAAGGGGGAAGTTAGAAAGGCACTAAAAAGGAGCAAAAATGGAAAGCAGGTGGTCCTGATGACATTCCTGTGGAGATATGTAAACATCTTGGAGAGGTGGCTGCATCCTATAAACTGCCGTCCATCTCAAATTACAATTTATCATCTGCTGTTATCAACATTCATGATTCTGTCACATTGTAGTTTTAATTTAACCTTTAGTGTAGACATTTTACCCACTATAATGAATACACTTTTGCTGTCTTTTTTATTTACACTCCATATCCACGTGCCTGATTCCAATTTAATCCAACCATTTATTTGGCCTGAGTTTATGCTTTCCTGTTATTGTGTCACTTGAACCATGCGGTGTAAACCTCATCTTAAATGAGTTCAGTTCACAATGAGATGCATGCAAGTCTACAAGCATTGCAAGCAAACAATAATCAGACAATACGCTATACGCAATTTGCTAATAGAAAGCATGAAACAATATGTTTTTGTATTGTCCCACAGAGGCATCTCCCAGTCCTGTAAAGAGCTCTCCAGACACATCTCCCGTAACCTCCCCACGACACCGACGTGACTCAGATCGCTACTGCCAACTATGCAATGCTTGGTTCAACAACCCAGGAATGGCCCAACAACATTACGATGGTAAAAAGCACAAGAAGAATGCTGCCCGAGCAGACCTGCTTGAGCAACTGGGCAAGACTCTGGACATGGGGGATGTGAAAGGTATGGAAGCTTGACTGACCATTGGATTTTGTGTCTCTGTTTCTAAGTTTCACTGTTGTATTTTAGACTGATACTTTAAAGGTCTTGTCAAAATATTACTTGTATGTTTCTCTTGTGCCCTTCCCTTTTGTGTTGCCTCTAGTGATTGCCTTGTTTGTAGAACTAGCGATGTGTTCAATATTTGCAGACATTGGCATGACATCCCAATCTACATTTCAAGTCTCAGGCTTAGAAAATGGCAGACGTATGTGCAAAATGTAATGCATGGTCTGTCTTCTCCTCCTTGTGTATCTTTTGCTCTGTGAATTATTATAATAGGCAATTGCAATGCAATGACAAAGAATGAATTACAAATTCTCAATTACACATAAATATATAATTATAAATAAATATAACTAAACTTGACCTCCTGCACTTGGGGCAGGATCTCATCCCTGATCTAGAGAGAGCATTCTCCCATAATCTCAGACTGGGAGGTGCTGGTTGTTATCCCAGCTGTTACTTGGTTGCGAATCAGTCCAGCAAGAGTTGAAGGTCACAGGTTGATAAATCCAACAGGTCCACATCATCTGCAAAAAGCAGAGATGCAATACTTACTGTAGTTCACCAAATCTTGGGGTCTTGTTCACGAGTGAGGGAAGAAAGAGGCAAGCGATCAACAGACAGATTGATACCTCATCTGCTGTGATGTGGACACTTCCTCAGAATCAGAATCATCTTTATTGGCCAAGTATGTGAAAACACACTAGGAATTTGCCTCCGGTGGTTATTTGGAGCATAAAAACACAAGTACGTAGGGTGAGAAGATTTGGGGGCTCAGAATAGAGAAAACAGTTATAAGAGATGAGGCTATCATTACAATTTAATCACAATGAGAGTCAGTGTGTTTTGAAGAGACCCGTTTGCCCTTGTTTGATAGTAATGGTCATAACAGTGTAAGAAAAAAGCCAGATGCAGTGGTGCATTCACCATACCTGGTTCCTACTGTATAAGCCTGTGGGGTCAGAAATGTGCCTTATCTGGTTTGGGCTAGGTTCAGCAATGTTATGTACTGTACGTCCCCCCCCCAAAAGGTAATCTGAATACCTCAATATAGCATGTCTGACTCACAGTTCTGAGGTTTGGGGTGGAATATCGACGCCCCCCCTTCCTGTGTGGAGTCCAGTTGTGTATATTAATGCAGGCTTTTTTTTTATTTTTATTTTTTTATCATGTACTGTTGTACTGAAGCTATATTCACTCTAGAATTGCCTAATATGTCACAAGCTGTTAACTTTAGAGAGGAGAGGACGTTGTCACTTATGTCACAATATGTCAATAACAATTACACAGTTTCTTTCCAGCTGGTGGTGTAGTGGCTGCCAGAAGACCAGAAGGACCCTAGATGGTGTTAAAAGGCATTCAGATGTGACTACACTGAATGAGACTGACAATTTGGTACAGATCAGTGAACATGGTCTTCTAAACTTCAAGCCTCATTGATTATTTATGTTCATAAGTGAGCTACAGCTGGTTGAGAGTAAATAAGTTGATTGTGATCTACTTGGCTAATATAGTCTATGTTATGAGTTGGTTCTAGTTTGTTTCTGATATTTTTCTTTCATCTCCTTATCTCGACCTCGCTAATTAGAGGCTATTACTGGTACAGCCATCCTTTGCCTTGAGTTATGTCCTTCATGCAAGAATGCTTTACTGTTTTTCAAACATCCATCTAATAATTACAGGTAAATATAAGCATGCTTGCTACACTTGCTGTCTCATGAATGAGACAAATTAATTCTCTAGTTCCTGTCAATTTGTAACGATGTGGCAAATCATCCCATCAGACCAAAGCCAGAATCACGTATTGAAGAATTAAGAGTAGCCACAGTTGGTTGGCGGCAACCGACTGTGCAACAAGCAAAGGGGGACTGTTGCCGCTGTTGCTGCTGTTGCCAAAGCACTTTTCTCTATGTCTCTTCATCTTCTGGTAAATGTTAAAGCACTTTTCATAGCAATGTCAAAGCGCTTTAACACTGTTTCTTCATTCACCTACCAATGATGCAGCATCAGGAGCAACTGGGGGTTCAGTATCTTGCTTAGTGACACCTGGACATGTCACAAGGGCCGAGGATAGAATCCACAACCTTTGGGTTTGGAAACAACCACTCTACCACCTCAGCCATGGCTTCCCCTCTTCTCTTTGCCACTTTTATCTTTTTTATGGTTTACCTGATGCAGCTCTTCCCTCTATCTGACTCCCAGCATCATCCTCTCAATCTGCTCAGCATGCTGATAAAATCTGCAGCCTTATTCTGCAGATGTACATGTGATTAAATATTTAGCAGCTCCTATGAAAGAAGTTCCATCACCCTGGAATGTGCTGCATTGTTGTAGAATTGGGCATCCATGAAAAGCTGGAAAGGTGAAATCATAAAGAGTAGAGGTATAGCAGTTATATCCATGCACTGTTTTGTTCATACGTTTGGCATGGAACAGGACCAAACAGCTCTTGTGCTTAAACTCCACAAGTGACTGTTCTATCAAAAGTATATATATATTTTAAAAATTATTTTCTTGGGAGGCACCACATTGGAACATCTGCCTCACAGTTCTGAGGTCCCGGGTTCACATCCTTCCTTTGCAAAGTTTGCATGTTCTTCCCGTGCCTGTGTGGGTTTTCTCCCACATTCCCAAAACGTGTGCTAGGTTCATTCTAAATTCTCCGTAGGTGTGGGAATGTGAATGCTTGGTTGTCTACATATGCCCTGCGATTGGCTGGCAACCAGTTCGGGGTGTACCCCGCCTCTCGCCCAAAGTCAGCTGGGATATGCGCCAGCACACCCACGACCGGAGTGAGGATAAGCGGTTCAGAGAATCGATGGATGGATGAATTTTCTCAGGATGATTTATTAATTAGATCTGTTTGTTCTGTATATTTTTTTCTGTGAAGTAATTTTTGCTTTGTAATTGGGATGAGAAAATAATTTATTGTTTGAATTTCCATATACAGTGAGTCCCAGGGTGCTTGGTGATTTTTTTCTGCAGAACCTCACTTACAACTAGAGTTAATTGAATAATTTATCATTTGATTTTTACAACTTTTGAGATTATTTTATTTCTACTTTAATGGTCTGTAGTGTGAAGTAGTCTATAATTTCAACTGTATGGTTTGAAAATCAGTTGGAAAAAAAAATTATAAATAAATGAATATCAACTGCATGATGAATGTTATTCATTTGACCATCCATCTTCTTTACCGCTTCTCCCAACTAGGGTCGTGGGCGTGCTGGAGCCTATCCCAGCTATCTTCGGGCAGGAGGCGGAGTACACCCAGAACCGGTCGCCAGCCAATCACAGAGCACACAGAAACAAACAACCATTCGCACTCACATTCACACCCTCGGGCAATTCAGAGTCTTCAGTCAACCTACCATACAAACTCCACACAGGCGGGGCCGGGATTTGAACCCCGGTCCTCAGAACTGTGAGGCAGATGTGCTAACCAGTAGCTCACCGTGACGGCTTCATTTGACCATCCATTTCCATTTTCACACCGCTTATCCTGGTTAGGGTCGCGGGATGCTGGAGCCTATCCCAGCTGACTTCGGGCGAAAGGCGGACTACACCCTGAACTGGTCGCCAGTCAGTCGCAGGGCACATAGACACGGACAACCATTCGCACTCACATTCACACCGTCATTGAGTGGGAACTGAACCCACGCTGCCTGCACCAAAGTCAGGCGAGTGTACCGCTACACCATCAGTGACTCTTCATTTGACCAGTTAGAATTTAATTTAAACCACATTTTGTTATTGAAATTCACCTGAATCCACCTAACTGCTAGGATCAGAATAATCCAGATTTTTTGGGGATCAAAGTTATTTCAATCCGATGAAAAAGCTTTGAAAAACACAAAGTGATGGTTTGATCCACATTAAAACCAAGATTCCATTACGTGATCTAATTTCAGAATCCGTTTTTGGTTTTGAACAACCCATTTTCAACAATTGATCCAATCCATTATCCAAAACAAATTCTGACCTGTGAAAGAAAATGCTTTCATTCCACAGCAAGAAATAAAGGAATCGATTTCACTGTTCCACTATGTTTGAGGGAATGTACATTTGGGTGTCATTGTGTTCAATGCAATGTCTCACATCAATGTTTGTATTGTAGGTTAAAACTGGTAAACAAGATATGCCAATTTTGAACTCACATCTAAATGAAATGCCAAGCGCTTCTTGGCTTGTATGCATTTACCCAGAAAAATTTAGGAATGTGCTTCTTAAAACGAGGTACAAGTAATTTATGAATGAATGATGAATGAAAGTAAAATGAAGTAGAGGTCCAGGCCATTCCTAATACTGTAATGTTTTTCACCTAAACAATACATGGCTGTCATTGAGAGAGAAAATAGCAACTTACAGTGTGTAACTCCAGCTCGTGATCTCACTTCCATCCATTACCTTGGCTGAGAGAAGAGTGCTACATTACTTCATTGCTGTCGTCTGAGCATCTTTTTTGGGAGTGTCCCCAAGGATGATTTCAGCCTGAGTACCACAGAATGCTCCTTCACAGCTTTGCTTAACTTCTAAAAGAAAATTCTTTCCCAAGAAAGTAAACTAGTTTTGTAAACCTAATGGGAAAAAGAACTTGTGGTCCAGGCACATTTTTCACTGAGAATTAAATATCATGTAAAAATATCTTAATGAAGTATGTACAATGAACCATAAGTAATGCAGAATTAAAATGCCACATTTACAAATATGAAACCTGAATTTGTTGTAGATGTAATTTTTTTAGATTATAGAGAGACTGCTCAGGACACCAGAGATATGTTAAGAACAACATTTTTCTCGACAGTCAATACTGTGTGAATACAAGGATCGAAATATTAATCATCCATTTTCTGCCTCCTAGCGTTTTTAAGGTCGCAGGTAAGCTGGAGTCTGTTCTAGCTGACTTTGGGCAAAAAATGGGGTACACCCTGTCAATCGCAAGGCACATACAGACAAAACATCGGTGACTATCACATTAATACCTATGGTCAGTGTAGAATTTTCAGTTTATCTAGCATGTGTTTGGAATGTAAGAGGAAGACAGAGTACCCAGAAAAACTCCACACAGAAAGGACTCACAGCCCCATTATCTATTACAATTGGATTCTAAGCCACTATTCCCAGATACCCTGTTCTTTCCAACAAAACTGAGAACATTTAAAAAACAAACAAAACAAAAACTACTCATTACTCATTCTTTGCAGGGCCAGTTCTAGGAATGCAAACTTGAGAGGGCAGGCAGACATGTTAAGGGGGCATCATGTGACAGCATGTTTATTTTATTTTATTATTTACTGTCACGGCAGTTTTCACGCGTGGCTCTCACATTCCGTCTTGCTGCATTTTCGCCGGATTCAATATGTAAAATAGCGTCGCTCGTCGGTGACAATTGATCACTCTGATTGGTTGTTAGCGAGCGAATCAGCACAACAGCAAACAAGTGACAAAGAAAAAGGCACGATATGATAAAACAAGCTAAGCTTGTTACATAGGTGTTGAGGAACACAAAGTATACAAGCAATAATGTGGGGGTCACGTACTCCCCCACATGAAAACTCGGCTGCTGTGGTTGTAATGGAATCACAAATGTGTGATAAACTATATCCAGGTTTTGTAAGTATTTCATAGCTATTCAATTAAGATATTCTTCACTCAAAATATGTGGTTTAAATTTACCCAATTAAAGTGGCTGCTAATTGTTACCCTAAATTTATTGGGTAAATTCTATAGGTTATTCTTTACAGTGTGTCACAGGTGATATGGCATGACTCCTTCTTGTAACTGTCAGCCCATAGTTCATTCAGTAGCTCCATAATTACCATGCTGAAAAGACAATATGTCAAGATGAATTTTGTTTCAGGCATTTCAGAAATGTTCTCATTCTTACGCTGGCACCGCTTTGCACCAGCCTTTCAAACGTGATGCAAAATGGGCCATCTGAATCGGTCTTAGGTTTGATAAATCATATTGCACCTGCTTAATTCAGCTATTTGCATTTACTCCTCCCAAACCGTGCAAAA
Source organism: Phyllopteryx taeniolatus (assembly GCF_024500385.1). Classification (NCBI taxonomy): domain Eukaryota; kingdom Metazoa; phylum Chordata; class Actinopteri; order Syngnathiformes; family Syngnathidae; genus Phyllopteryx; species Phyllopteryx taeniolatus. The sequence goes on along the minus strand of NC_084504.1, from coordinate 7,306,642 downwards.
TGAGCAGTGCATCACTTCTGCGGCCCTTGACAGACGCAATCCTAGTTGCGCCCGGTTAGTAGATCTGCCTCTACATCTATTTGTGTGAGCAAAATAGTTTGCACAAACCTTTAGGAAATCAGGCCCTCAAAGCTGTTCAGCCTAAAATGATTGATTTTACATTCACTGCAAATGAAGTGAAAGAACTGCCTGTAAAGTGGATGTACTGTGTTACTGTGTTTGTGAATTTCCAGGTCTAAAACGAAGCTATACCTGTGAAGTGTGCAGCATGACATTGAACTCGGTGGCACAGTACCACGCACATCTGCAAGGCTCAAAGCACCAAAACAAGTGAGTTGATCACGCAACTGTGGGCTCCAGAAGTAGAACTCATTTGCACATTTTAAGTATTGATGTTGATGTACGTAATGCTAAATGTTACTTCTCATTTTAGCATGAAAAATGTTTCCCGTTGCTTTCATCTGTGTCCTTGAAATTCCCTGCTCCTCAAGAAGGCCTGGGCATTTTAGATACAGTGCATTTCACATTGCATGCATAAATTATGAGAATATTGTGGTACGAGGCAATGCTGAGACTGAAATTTTAGATGGGTTTATTTTGCTGGGGGCACCCTGGTGAAGTTCAGTCTCATTACAGATTATGTTCCCCCCCAAAACTGTGAACCAAGTATTTCCTGTTGGTCAAAATCCGGTCAAAAATGTTTAATATATACTATGTTATTTGTTTTTATTTATTCCACACAGTTTAACAATGAGATGTACAAAGTTTTACCGGTTTCTGAGCACAAGTCAATTTCAAAATCTGCACAGATACTTATATAGTCCAATCTGATTCAGTCTTCATGTGGCAGTGAACGTACGACCACTTCTAAGTTGACATCCCAGGACCTAAATCCAACACAATACAGTAATAACATCCAGAAAAAAAAGGGTAAGGTGTTTAAAATTCAGATATAAATTGTGTTACAGGTTTCCATCTTTTCTCAAATTGATCAAGTTTTAATTATAGTCTTGCTGTAGTGTTTTCCATAATTAACACTTTATTTGCACAGTCTTACGTCAGGGGGTTGTGGTTCCAACCAAGAGATTGTAATCATTTTCTTTGCTACCAAAAACATAACTCTTCGTAAATAGCTGTGTTCACAGTCCACTAAGTCTTCTGGGAAGATTCCTAGTATATACAGCAATGGATTAAGTTGCAATTCCCAACCAAAAAAATCTAATTATTTCTGTCTGAATACTTTTCAAGAAATCTAGGATCTTTAGGCAGTCCCACAAAATGCGGAGGAAATCTCCGACCCTGCCAAAATTCCGCCAACACAAATCAGATGTATTCTTACATTTTGAAGTGATAGATGGTGTATTAAAGTAGCGCATCTTTACCTTCCACTCAAACACTCTCCATGTTGGACTGCCAGTTACTTTGTGTCCATCTCGGACATTTGTTCTTACATTAGCTTCCAATTCCCATTTTTCCTTGACCTCCCTAACATTAGTACCAAAAACAAATTGCAGTGCCTCGTAAATTTTTTAAATAACCCCCTTTTTTTTGGTTGTCTTTTTGAATATCCATCCATTCATTTTCTGAGCCGCTTCTCCTCACTAGGGTCGCGGGCGTGCTGGAGCCTATCCCAGCTGTCATCGGGCAGGAGGCAGGGTACACCCTGAACTGGTTGCCAGCCAATTGCAGGCCACATACAAACAAACAACCATGCGCACTCACATTCACACCTACGGGCAATTTAGAGTCTCCAATTAATGCATGTTTTTGGGATGTGGGAGGAAACCAGAGTGCCCGGAGAAAACCCACGCAGGCACTGGGAGAACATGTAAACTCCACACAGGCGGGGCCGGGGATTGAACCCAGGTCCTCAGAACTGTGAGGCTGACGCTCTAACCAGTCGGCCAGCGTGCCGCTCTTTTTGAATATAATATGAACAATTCTTCAACCTCAGTTGGTTCCTTACACACATTTTCCCATTCGCTATGTTCTTGGAGGTAGGGTTGGGCATCGAGAACCGATTGGAACCGGGACTAACGTTCCTCCAGCCGCGAAGAAGAAGTGGCGAAAAACAACGAAGAAGCGGCGTAAACCAACGAAGAACGCGCACAATGACGTGCTTTTGCCCAACGGCGGCTGCGGCGAACAAAAGTGTTTCTTAACTTTGTTAAAATTAATGACCAGTCACCTCAGTGCAACACTTGGAATAAGATTACATTGTGCAAAGGAGGCGGCACGGTGAGCAACTGGTTAGAGCGTCTGCCTCACAGTTCTGAGGTGCGGGGTTCAATCCCCGGCCCCGCCTGTGTGGAGTTTGCATGTTCTCCCCGTGCCTGCGTGGGTTTTCTCCGGGCACTCCGGTTTCCTTCCACATCCCGAAAAAAAACATGCATGAGAGGTTAATTGAAGACTCTAAAGTGCCCATAGGTGTGAATGTGAGTGGGAATGGTTGTTTGTTTATGTGTGCCCTGCGATTGGCTGGCGACCAGTTCAGGGTGTACCCGGCCTCCTGCCCGATGTTAGTTGGGATAGGCTCCAGCACTCCCACGACCCTTGTGAGGATCCAGAAAATGGATGGATGGATGGATGGATAGAGGGATGTGCAAAGGAGGCTTTCACGATGTGTAGCGTCTGACGCGCTGCGAACCTCAGCCTACACCGTGCGGAGCTTTAGTGAAGTCAAGTCTCATCAACTGGTTGAGTGAAACAATAAAATACATTGAGACAGCTAACAAGGTAAACGTTTGGTTGCACTTTTTCACTGATGGTTTTTAGCATTTATTTTAGTCTTCAAACCAACGTAAGCGCCGATGACAAAAAAAAAAAAAAAAAAAAAAGCTTAATTTAACATTGGGCTAAAACTTCACCATAGCAACTTTACATCACAATGAATTGGGAGAAAATTCACATAAACGTCTCACAGTATCACAAACACTAACCTTGTGCCTCATCGGTGGGGAAAGGAATCAGCGTTTTATAGCATTTGGTTCCATCCATCCATCCATCCCTTTTCTTTACCGTTTATCCCAGTTGTCTTCGGGCGGGAGGCGATCGCCAGCCAATCGCAGGGAGCATAGAAACAAACAACCATTCGCACCTACGGGCAATTCAGAGTCATCAATCAACCTACCACGCATGTTTTTGGGATGTGGGAGGAAACCGGAGTGCCCGGAGAAAACCCACGCAGGCACGGGGAGAACATGCAAACTCCACACAGGCGAGGCCGGGATTTGAACCCCGGTCCCCAGAACTGTGAGGCAGATGTGCTAACCAGTTGCACACCGTGCCGTGGTTCCAGCCATTTAAAAAATAATAAAATTAAATTTAAAAAAATAAAAAATCACCGGTGCCGTGTGACGTTACTTTTTGTGCCAAAATGCTGAGTTCAAGTGCGCGTACCCTTCAAAATAAAAGGCTACAAGCTTCAAACAGGAAGTCAAGTTAAAACTTGCACATATAAATCATTTGACATGATGAAACTCTCCCAAATAACTATTTCAACAATGCTATATTTAACTTTTAGCTGAAACATTAATTAATGAATATTAAGTCAATTGGGTTAGTTCCACGCGCATTGCCTTTTAGTTCATAGGTTTGATATTGATACCTGTTATAAAGAACCTCAAGTCAAATGTTCATTTTAGTCTATGCTGCTAAGAAAATGGATGTTCATAATTTGGACACCTTTTATTTAAACCATGCAAACTTTTTTTGACCCAGCCCCCTAAAAGAATTGGAATCAAGAATCGTTTGGAACTGGAACCGAAATAAGGAACCGGAATCGGAACCTGAATCGCTCAAATTCAAACGATGCCCAACCCTACCTGGAGGTAATGTCTTAGTTGCAAATATTTGAAAAAAAATCTTTCTTTGGCAAGTCAAATTCCTGTTGAAGTTGTTCAAATGATTTCAATATTCGTCCCTTAAACACTTGGGAAATAAACTAAATAAATTCATTTGCCGTCAATTTTTCAAATCCTGCATCTCAAGTCTCCGGTATAAAACCTGTGTTTTTAGCTATTTTCGTACCGCTGCTCACAGACCTTGATATATTTAACTTATTTTGTATTGTTGACCATATTTTAATAGTTCCCTTAATCCAATTATTCTAGAGTTTTAGTTTAAAAATTTTTAATTTTTCTAATCTTGCAAAAGCAGCTCATAATCTTATGAATATTAACAGTTAATAATAAAGTGCTGAGTTCCTTCTCCACATCAACGTCAACAAAAAAAGCTATGCAGTATGAGTCTGCAGCTTGTGGATGCATGGGGTCTATACAAATATGCCCTCCCAATGTGCAGTACTTGTTGTATAACTCTTTATTTGTGTACCTAGGCAATTCATTAACTTTATTCTGAAGAATAAGTGGTTCTTATTAGCATGTCTGCCTCACAGTCAAGCGATCCAGATTTCAATCTCTGTTGGAAAGTCTGTGTGTGGAATGTTTTCCCTGTGCTTGCGTGTTTTTTTTTTCTTCTGGGTATTCCGTCACACCTTCCCAAATCATGTTTGTTGGGCTAATTAAATACTCTAAATAGCCCGTACTGTATGTGTAAGTATGAGTGTGAATTGTTGTTTTATCTGCCCTGCTGGTGACCAGCTCTAGGTGTACGGCGCATCTTGATCAAAGTCAGCTGGGATAGGCGTATTGTGACCCTATTGAGACACATACAGTTCACTAACACTCAACCCACATTGCCCATGAATAAATGTGGCTGGATAAATGTGGTTGGATGTTTGGTGGCGGTCACAGGGGCCCTAGGTGCAGAACGACAGCAACGCTTCTGTCAGCCTGCCCAGGGCCAGCTGTGGCTACACAAGTAGCTTACCACCACCAGGGTGTGACTGTGGAGTGAATGAATGATGTTTGCAATTGTAAAGTCTTTGAGTATCATGAAAAGTGCTATGTAAGTGTAATGTATTATTATTATTATTATCCATCCATCCATTTTCCTAACCGCTTATCCTGACTCGCGGGTATGCTGGAGCCAATCCCAGCTATCTTCGGGCGAGAGACGGGGTACACCCAGAACTTGTCCCCAACCAATCGCAGGGCACATATAAACAAACAACCATTCACACTCAAATTCGCACCTACGGGCAATTTAGAGTCTTCAATTAACCTACCCTGCATGTTTTTGGGATGTTGGAGGAAACCGGAGTACCCAAAGAAAACCCACGCAGGCACAGGGAGAACATGCAAACTCACATCACACAGGTGATGTCGGATTTGAACCCAGGTCCTCAGAACTGTGAGGCAGATGTACTAACCAGTCGTCCACTGTGCCGCCTTTTAATTATTATTATTGAGGACAAGTGCTATAGAAAATGGATAGATAGATAATAAAAAGTGGATAAGGCATCGTAGTATTTTAATTTTGCTGTTGAATTCAGCAAATTATATGGGCAGTAGCTCAGTCCTTAAGCATTCGGCATTTTTTTGCGAGAAGGAATGTCAATTTGCTTCCTAAGCACTAGCCTGGTTTACATGGAGCCCTATATTACCATTAGAATCAGGTTAGAAGCCCAAACCGAATAATAAAGCTTCACATTAACACCTCAATCGGAATAAACGGGCTGAATCCAAATGGAATTTCATTCAGTTTCGCAGGGGTGGAATATTCCTGTTCTCAAACCGATCTAAAGTCATGTAAAGGATTCTATCGGAATACCCGGGCTGCATTGTGTCTTTTCATGGTCTCTCTTGACGTAAACATGCAGTGACGTCGTCATTATGCATTTGAAAGTATGGCAGCGTCTTACAGATCTGGTCTGCGACAGAGAGCTTGATTTTAGCTACTTGTTTATTGAATTCTTGCTTTAATGAAAGTGTAAAAACATTGCAGCTTTTGTGCTGAATAGACAACTGACTGCCATCTTAATAAATCACCTGTCTATATCGATCTGCACGTCACTTATCTGTAAAACGGCTGTTCTGATTAAATGTAATGCACAAGTATACACCAGATCAGAATAGATCACGTCACATGTAACAGTTGACGAGAGATCTTCAATCAGAATGATTTCAATCGGAATGACAAAAAAGTCTGCGCGTAAACCCGGCGACTGTCAACATGACCTTCAGCGAAGCATCACCCCCCAATTTGTAATTTTTAATTTGACAACGCACCGCCACCTCTGCAACTTGTGTGATTGGAACCTGTAGATGTTACATGACTTGCTTCTTCAGGAATTAATTCCTCCTGTGAGGCAGGGATGCTGGCATCAGAAGACGTGACATACCGTTTAACAGCTCCTTGCTTTAGTCATGCACGCCTGCGCTGCTCGTTGGAGCCATGGGGTTTCCATGCACATCTGCTGTTGCGGTCTCTCTCACACACAATCACACTTACAGTACATGCACACTGATGCACGAACAGTACCTTATACGGAGTAGGCTCTCACAGGGAATTCAAACCACACGTAAACACCCCGGGCCACCACTTCTTCCACAACCAGCCCGATTTTCCCCCTATGTAATCCACAATTGGGCAACTGGTCTTATTAGGTCATTTGCTTCACGTAAGTTAAGACAGACACAGTAAATCTTCTATATCTTATATAGCTGATGCCCTTTATCATTACAGAGGTAAATGTTTAAATTTGAAGCAATTATAATTTAAATAATATATTTTCGTGTCAAACGGGAAGTGGGATCAAGTGTATATACAGTACTCACAAAAAGCTAGGGATGTTCGGCTTTCAGGTAAATGACCCTAAAATGCACTGTAACCTTTACAGATGAACTTAATTTGACCTTCTCTAAATTGTTGAACGCACGTCCAAATATTCAAAATTTCAGTCATTTTTGTACAACTTGCTGTTCTTTAATAATGAGCTGAACATCAAGATCCATGAATCAACCAATATATTTCCAAGGACGTTCATTTCTATGACTTTCTGTGATTCTACCAGTCTCTTTGTTTCTCTGTTGCAACCTGGTGATGACATTTTAATTGAACTAGAAAATGTATTGGTTGATGGTTAAAACACTTTTGCTGTTAGCTCCTTGAGAGGGAAAAGCAAATTGTGTGAAAAGTACTGAAACATTGAACAGGTGGACATGTACGTTCAAAGTACAACTCCAATTCCAATGAAGTTGGGACGTTGTGTTAAACATAAATAAAAACAGATTACAATGATTTGCAAATCATGTTCAACCTATATTTATTTTAATACGCTACAAAGACAAGATATTTAACGTTCAAACTGATAAACTTTATTCTTTTTAGCAAATAATCATTAACTTAGAATTTTATGGCTGCAACACGTTCCAAAAAAGCTGGTACAGTGTCATGTTTACCACTGTGTTACATCACCTTTTCTTTTAACAACATTCAATAAACGTTTGGGAACTGGGACACTAATTGTTGAAGCTTTGTAGGTGGAATTCTTTCCCATTCTTGCTTGATGTACAGCTTCAGCTGTTCAACAGTCCGGGGTCTCCGTTGTCGTATTTTACGCTTCATAATGCGCCACACATTTTCAATGGGAGACAGGTCTGGACTGCAGGCAGGCCAGTCTAGTACCAGTACTCTTTAACTACGAAGCCACGCTGTTGTAACATGTGCAGAATGTGGTTTGGCATTGTCTTCCTGAAATAAGCAGGGGCATCCATGAAAAAGACGTTCCTTGGATGGCAGCATATGTTTCTCCAAAACCTGTATGTACAGGATTCAGGATTAATGGTGCCTTCACAGATGTGTAAGTGACCTATGCTATTGGCACTAACACAGCCCCATTCCATCACAGATGCTGGCCTTTGAACTTTGCGTCCATAACAGTCCGGATGGTTCTTTTCCTCTTTGGCTCGGAGGACACGACGTCCACAATTTCCAAAAACAATTTGAAATGTGGACTCATCGGACCACAGAACACTTTTCCACTTTGCATCAGTCCATCTTAGATGAGCTTGGGCCGGCGGCGTTTCTGGGTGTTGTTGATAAATGGCTTTTGCTTTGCGTAGTAGAGATTCAAGTTGCACTTACGGATGTAGTGCCAAACTGTATTTACTGGCATTTGTTTTCTGAAGTGTTCCTGAGCCCATGTGGTGATATCCTTCACACCTTGCATGCTCCTCCTTGTATACATTCTTCAGGTGCCCGATCAAATTTGTTGTGTTGAAGCATTTAGACGTTCCCAACTACGTACTTCAGTTGTGCACAAACTGCAAATAGCTTACGTGTTGTTTTTCTGAGACACCGGAAAATAGTCCCACACCGTGTTTTTTCACTGACAAAAAAACTTTGATTGAAAAAACTTTATTGAACATCAGGTAGTTACAGTACTACACCACAACACACGTGACAAGGCTAAAAATAAACTAGCTTTTGAATTCATACGCGACGGCGACGCGGAGTAAATGTCTTTTGCTGTGGTGTTTTGCTAAATGTCAGATCTGCGAATTATGACATGAAAGCCGATCAGCATAAAATTAAAATCATCGGCCGATACCGATCAAACAGTATCTGTCAATCTGTCTAATTAACAGCAGTATATTTAATCCCACTTTTGATTTTATGTTGATAATGACATGGTCATGCATCTTAGACTACTGATTCCTGTCATGATGCAGTACAGCATTTGCATCACTGAACAACAAAAAACTGGTCTACATTCAAAGGTGCAGTGTTTCAATAGCTATGCTGAATTATTTAGTGGGTGTGGGGGCTAAACAATCATTCACGCTGCTCGCCACTGCAGCAAACCTTGAATGACCATTGAAAGTTTGACCACTCTGACATGCGATGAGCGTCATTCGTTGTTGAAAGATCCGCATGATATCTAGCAATATGTGCCTTCTTTTCAAGGGACTCATAATTTGTATTGCATGAATGTGTCATTCTATGAATCTATCAGTAATTTCACATTTTACTTGGCTGGATGGAGGAATTAAAAAAAAGAAAAAAAAAGGGATATGATGATAGAGGGTTGTACTGGTTAGCACATCTGCCTCACAGTTCTGATGACCGGGGTTCAATCCCGGCCCCGCCTGTGTGGAGTTTGCATGTTCTCCCCGTGCCTGCGTGGGTTTTCTCCGGGCACTCCGGTTTTGTCCCACATCCCAAAAACATGCATGGTGGGTTAATTGAAGACTCTAAATTGCCCGTAGGTATGAATGTGAGTGCGGATGGTTGTTTGTTTTTATGTGCCCTGCGATTGACTGGCGATCAGTTCAGGGTGTACCCTGCCTCCTGCCCGAAGATGGCTGGGATAGGGTCCAGCACTCCCGCGACCCTCGTGAGGATAAGCAGCTCAGAAAATGGATGGATGGATTGATGATGACGTGGAGAAATTTGCTCTTCCACTAACTGATTGTAATTGACAATAACACTGCAGCCTTTTCAGTGTCATTGGGAGGTCTTGAGTGTATCTGCAACCTTTGTTTCCTGTCCTCTCAGGCATAGCAGTCAATGCAAGCTGATCGGGAGTAATCAACCACTCTATCCTGCTGCTGCAAATAGCCATCACCTTCCTAATGTTTGCCTTCCATTCAGCCAAACCTATGAAACAATCCCCTTACATGATACACATATAACTGCCTAGCATTTGGATAAGAACACATGCATTTATTAATGTTCTTAAAGATGACATCATGCATTTTTTTCCACAATTTGAATCCGTTGTCTTGACTTCACTTCTGTCTGTGACATGCTTTCATTGAAATACCCCAAGGATGAAGAATTTAAGGACACTTTACGCACCCTATTTTTGTCCTGCTGAAATGAGCTTGTTTCGAGCACATGCAAGGTAGCGACTGTATGCCCCACTACATACACTGCCGAGTCCGGCCTTCATTACCATGAAGATCTGGGGCGGAGCTAGTGCTTTGCGATCAGACGGACAGTTTTAACTTGTAGAGCCGAGAATGTGGACTAAAATGAGGACAGACAATAAATTATTTTTCACTCCTGCAAGCAACACCTCATATACCATAGTCCATAGACTGTACTTGTCAATTACTGTGCGGCTATGCGCATGTAACGAATGCAGTGAACACATTGCTAAAAACAAATACCCCCGACTTTCTCCATAATATTTGGTCGACTTTAAACCGATTTTATCGTCCTTATCGGTATCGGCCGATAATTAGCATTTTATGCTGATCGGCTGATCGGCTTTAATGTCATAATTCGTCGATCCGATCAATGACGTCAATGATCGGCTCCGCAAAAGACATTTACAACGCGTCGCCATTGGGCACAGTATATTTGAATCAAAAAGCTAGTTTATTTTTAGCCTCGTCGTGTGTCTTTTGGCGTAGTCCTGTAAATATCTGACGGCCAATAAATCCATCCATCCATCGCCAGTCAATCGCAGGGCACATAAAAACAAACAACCATCCGCACTCACATTCACACCTACGGGCAATTTAGAGTCTCCAATTAATGCATGTTTTTGGGATGTGGGAGGAAACCGGAGTGCCCGGAGAAAAGCCAAGCAGGCACGGGGAGAACGTGCAAACTCCACACAGGCGGGGCCGGGGATTGAACCCGGGTCCTCAGAACTGTGAGGCTGACGCTTTAACCAGTCGTCCACCGTGCCGCCTACGGCCAATAAAGTAATTTTTTTTTAAAAACATGTCGGCGGTGTGGAACAGACAACACGTCTGAGTCAGACAACACATAATGCCCGATCAGGCTACAAGACTACTGCAATAAAATCTTGTATTCCGATGCCACCGCATCCCGTTTTTTCCGATCACTGGGCTTCATCTTGTCAACCCAAACGCGACCGGATACGTTCGTTACCATGGTGACGACAACAATAATGGATCACGCAGTGTGTTTGTAAGAACAAAATGGGGAATAACGTGTGTTGGTGGTCACCAATGCTCAGGAGAGGAGAGGACGTTTGTTTAAGGCTTGCTTGAGATATGTTCACGTACTTTTAATATGATACGGCTCGCAAGCAGGCAACAAAATGTTATGTAGCCTAGCAAGCTAGCGGTAGCACGAACGGTTGTACGTAAACATGCCGCCGTTCTGTCAAATCATGCCCTAAAGTTTCGGTGTGGGAGAAGTAATTTAATTAAAACTAAATTAAGTTAATTACAGTAAGTTAGCACCCATTATTTCTGTCATCTTGTAATGTTAGTTTGACCTGACTGATTAGAATACACGATCTGACTAGAGCAGTGATTTCCAACCTTTATGGAGCCAAGGAACATATTTTAAAATTGAAAAATCTCACAGAACACCAACAAACAAAAATGTTACAAAAAGTGGATACATTAATTACTGTATTTACTTCCTGCCATCTAATAGAAGACCATTAATTTGTGTCTCTGACTATGCCTCACTGGCATAAATAGAGGGACAAAGATACATTTTTATTGTAAATATAATTTTTTGAACAATTAAGTACACAAGTATATACAGTAAATGCACAGGTAATTTATATAGACACATTCCTCCGTCATGTGATCGGTTATCGTTTTTTTAAACTCGCTGATAGGTGATCGGCCCCACAAATCCTGATCGTGTAAAGCCTAATATTTGGGCTGATCGTTGTAATATTTTCAGAGGTTAAAGCCGCCATGAGCAGAGATGTCCAGGTACATTTTGGTAATATTTGGTGACAGTTTGGGGACATTAAGCCATGTATATGATTGCTTGGATTCATGAGGCTTGCAATGATGTGGCACTCGCCCGCCGTGTTCGTATCATTTTAATCGATCATGACACCCTAATAAACGAGTCATTTTTCAGCATATTAAATTAGCAATTGAACATAATTTTGGGGTGCTAGCTGTTCATGTGAGGTAGCTGTTGTTTATATAAGAGTGCAAAAATATATGACAAAGCGGTGTTTGGAAACTCAAGCAAGCTGTCATTGTTTTTTTTTTTTATTTCCTAAAAGGTTGTCAATTTGGAGGTGAGAGGATTCTTCCTGACAGATATATAAAATATGAGTTACTGGATACTGGAACTTTGTACATTCCTTTGTTTGTGCAGTGACTCCAGTCGTTTTTTTTTCCCCCTAAAAGGTTTTCAGTTTGGAGGTGGGGAGATTTCACCGAAGAGCAACAATGTATTAAATATGACTAAATACAGCCACTTTATAGTTATAGTACATTACTTTGTCCACACCAGCTATGCAGTGAATTTGGGCTCTACTTCTACCTCTGATGTCACCAAGACCTGTCGATTTTGGTGATGAAAAGGCGGCATTCCAAAGGCAATTAGTTATTTACCAATTGCTCTAAAATGTAGTGATATTTCTAGAAATGACTGTCAACAAAAAATACATAAAATCAACTTGTCAGTGAAATATGGACCATGATGACCCACTGTCCCTTTAACTCAAACTTGTACGTAGATGTCAGATTCAGTAGTCTGTTCCTAACCTACAGTAACCCAGCAGTAAAATCATAATTACAGAAAATATTTGTATGATTAACAGTTCCAGCCCATAAATCTAAAACAATCAAATGAAAAACAGTTAATGTGGCAGTCGTTGAGCATATCTTCTTGTGGTGTACGATGATATAATACAGTATTCGTACAGCGTAATTTGTAACCTTGAAATGCTGTACGCCGGGACCGGCGTAAACTGACGAAACCCTGACGAATATTGTGTTGACACATTACTTTTTCTTGATAGAAGCAAGCAGGGCAATTTCAAAATTCTAAAGTGTGGATTATGACACAGAAAGGATTTAGAAATGCTTTTGTTGCTTTTTTACAAAAGCAGTCAGTACGTATCACTATACCAGGTCACATTTCTCTTCCTATAATTAATTGGTGAGTTTACACACTGCTGTTGCTTTATGACACTATTGTACAGTATCTACCTGGCTAACACTGCTATCCCTCCCACAGTCCCCATGGTGGAAACACAACTCATAAATGTACTATGGTGAACCAAACTGAAATTGTAATGCTGGGAAATGTGGCTTTATTTTACAAATATGATTCCTTGTCTAGTAAAGGGCAATAGGATATCTGGCTCAAAATGAGGATCAGAGTAGCATTTACATGCTCCTTGTTCATGCTAAGTTGGTTGCAATATTAAACTTATTCACATCCATCCATTCTTCATAGCGCTTATCCTCACTAGGGTCACGTGCGTGCTGGAGCTTATCCCAGTTGACTCTGGGCGAGAGGCGGGGTACACCCTGAACTGGTCTCCAGCCAATCGCAGAACACATATAAACAAACAACCATTCACACTCACATTCACACCTATCATGCATGTTTTGGGAAACCGGAGTACCCGAAGAAAACCCACGGGGAGAACATGCAAACTCCACAAAGGCAGATGTGCTAATCAGTCGACCAAGGTGTCGCCCACTTATTCACTTCTTGGGTATCATTGTCATGTTTTTAATTGATAAATGTTTGATATGACATAATTCATTTCTTAGCCTTTATGTCCTTAAAGTAATCTTCACAATCATCTTGCCGATATACAATAACCTGCCCTGTACAGAGAGCTCTGGACAGCAGTACATAGTGTACCGGGCAATTATTTTGAGACTTGATGGTCAGGGAAATAAGGCTTACATCGTGCAAAGCATGTGGTGGCTTCGCCTTTGTCATTTGTCCAACTTAATCAGTGACTGCCAATTTGTCTCCCTTTTCTGAACAAGTAATCGTTCCTAGGTGTGATGATGGCCGACTGTGTGTTGTTGTAAATCATAGTCATAAAACAGGAGATGAGTGCTGGACCAATATTACCTGCCTTCGACTCATTTGTGTTCTGCTTCAGTACACAAGAAAATCCACATGCTGATTTTTCATCACAAATGTTCCAGAGCTTCCGTAGCTCACTAATGTGGTCATTTATAAATCCTAGCATGTATTGTATCTTCAAATCCTATTTAATAATTTTTCATTGTTACGATATCGTTTGTCTTAAAGAGGAAATATTACCACAAAAAAAAAGGGAAAATTGGCATTTTAATTCCTCATATACAAACACACTGTAGTTGGCTCACAGGGTGCATCCCCACACGTCAAGTGTAAAGTCACAATACCAAGTAAATAGCAAAAAACAGTTTTCTTCCTATTTCCAAAAATGTGTTTGTGAGAATGCTGTTCTGAACTATGTTGTCACAATTCGGCGAATTTGCGTGACCACCACCACCACCACAATGAAAGTGAAATTCACTGCCCTTAACTCAGCAGCTAGGCTGGATGTATATGCGCTACTATCGAACTACTCTGTCTCAAACACAATCATGTCGAAGCCAAAAGTAGAACAGCATTGAATTTTGTTGGATTAGTGTTAGCTAATAGTGTTATCTTCTGATAAGCGGCAAGTACTTGCTTGTTTGGTTGAGTTCTCGACACGGAGAGAGTCGGGGGTTTTTGTTTTTAGCAATCTGTTCACTGCATATGTTACATGCACATAGCCGCACGGTAATTGGCAAGTACAGTCTATGGACTGTGGTATATGAGGTGCTGCTTGCAGGAGTGAAAAATAATTTTATGGACGTTACACATGTTCCTTTTTCTCAAGTTATTGTCTATGGAGAGGAAAACGCTTAGCCTACACAAAATCAAAAATATTGGCCCAATTATGCTGATATTTTCAGGGGTGTAAGTGGGTATAAATAGAGATGTCCACATAAATTTGAGTGAACGTTGATTGCAGTTTTAGGATATTAGGCGACTTATAGCTTATGGCCAGGAGACCCTGGCGTCGTCAGTTGTCCATCGTTATGACAGCCATCGGTGCCCATCAAAGTCTGCGTCTGTCACACAATGCCATCATACACCCTACAGTAACGCATTTGTCATCCATAGGAATTCTATTCAAACATCTTATTTATATATAAAATATATATATATATATACACACACACGCAGACGCACAATATAATGTATGTTTGGGGGGGGGGGGGGGGGGGGGGGGGGGGGTAGCACGGTATTTATTTATTTACTTTTATCCATATTTCACCAACAAGCATGGTATTTGATGCAGTCAGGTGGTGTGAGTTGTCTGAACTGTTGGTAATATGCAGTACTACTTCATATTGTTATATTTCCTGTCTAATTAATCACTTCCTTTAACTTTCAGTATAACAATCAATAAACACGATAAGCGGAACGGAAGATGAATGAGAAGAAGATGAATAATAATAATAATAATCTTAGCTAATCAACAGGTGAGAGGTGGGATGGCAGTGAATTAATTGGATAAAAAAGCACCAAAGGACTTTTTCCCCCAAATGACAAGTGACTGGCAGCTCGTGAGTTACTACAGTAAGCGACCTGCTTGAACCATTACGGCAACTGTGAATGCATGTCTCTTGAATTTCCTATTTTTCCATCGATCTATTCTCCCTGCCACCTGATCTGGTCGTCTCTCCCTTTGTTCCAAACACTTGCCCCATTGCCTATCGTCCACTTGTCAGTGTCTCATTAGCCTTTCCTTTCTCTCTGCCCCTTGATGAGGAGGTGGTCGTATGGTTGAGCAAGTGATTGATTAGAAAATACTCCAGCATGATGACTGGAGCCCCATTCAGACCCTGACCCAGACCCAAAAGTGGGTCACAGACCCATTTTGTGTGGGTCCTATTCTAATTTTTAAGATAAAGTATAGAGGTGTACAAGGTTCCCAGATGATACATAGTAGGAAAGTGACAAGAAATGTTACTTCCTTGTTCTCTAGCCACTGGTTTACTCTGTAAACAAATACAATGCAGCTCAGCCTTTGGCTGGCAGACCAGTCATATGCCAAGCAATATACCTTTGGCGGTAAAGAAAACTCATGAAACGGCATTTTAAAATATAGTGAACTGTTCATATGTTTTCACAGGCTATTTTTAAACAAACAAAATCTTTCTTTTTCTTTATTTCTATCCAAGTGGATCGCAACCTGTGACTTTGCAAAAACAGGAAAATCAGGTCCCAGTGTGACAACAATTGAAAACCGCTGCTTTTGGCTATTAATATTTTGTTTAGCTTCTTAATACGGTCTTTGTCAATACGTATGCAAATTCTAGGACTCCTCATACTCAAACCTGTAATGACGTATGACTGGCCAGGCACAGCATTGGAGGAGTAATTCAAAGTCTTTATTCTAATTAAGTGTAAACTAAGGAAAATAATTTTTTTTAAAAGCGCTGTTAATGAGTAGGAAAACTAGTAATATTGCACAACAAAAAATACAAATAATACAAATAAAGTGCTAGGAAAATGCAAAAGTAGTATACAAAATACAAATGAAGACTAATAAACAAAGTACGACTAACAAGTAGATGGAAATAATAAACAACAAAGTTAAAACAGTGGCAAAGCAACAGAGCAAGGAGGAATACCAGGAAAACGCCAGAACTTACTGGGAGAAACAAAGGGCGCAAAATAAAACATCCAACTAAGAGCAGAATCCAAAATAAAAGCGAGACAGAATGCAGCTCAGCACACGGCGAAGACAAAGGAACGATATGACACCTTCCTGGTGTGACAGCAAAGTTTACGGAGGGGAGCTGATTATAATAGCTACCGGCACATGCCTCCTTGCTCACCTCAGTCCTGCACTGCCCAAGAGAAACAAAGAAAAAGCCAAATTACAAAACACAACCCTGAGTGAATCATGACAGTTTCTTCAATGTTGACTCTAATTTGCATATTTCTCCATTTTTAGAAACTTGCGTATGCCTTTTTCAAAATCACACTATTTTTAAAGTTTTTAATCCTTACAGCTCATTGTGAAAATTGACAAAGAAATATTGATGCAATACTACAGAATTAGATATTTTGCTATTTTATTTGGTGACAAAATAGTTAAATGAATTATAATCCATGTTGCTGTTTGAAGAAATTCTCCTCAAGTGGACCTCTTCAACTTTTAATTGAGGTCCCTGTAATATATGTATTATAGTATAAAGAAGGTACTGTATGCCAAATGAATGCTGTAAGAATAAAACTCTGTGCCTCTGGGTAAAAAAATAATGTGTTTCCCTGACCCTAGACTACATCAGATATGTCATAAAAATGAAATGCCTCCATTTAAAGGACCTATGGGGTCTAAATGATCCCTATTTCACCAACAAGTTGATTTTATGTACTGTATTTTTTTGCTCAACAAAATGAAACATTTACCAACATTACAATTTCAATTTGGTTCACCATAGTATATTTATCAGCTGTGTTTCCACCGTGGAGACTTTAGGAGGGTTAAATAAAAATGTAATTAATTTAGGAGAAAAAAATAAGCCGGAAGCGGTTTAGCGGTTTAGCGTAATTTTAAGTTTAATCGTTAAAATCATACTAATATGTCTCGTAAAGGGGCACCACCTCACTTTTTATATCTATCAACTTTAGGGAAAGTGACCTTTTTGTTTCAGTCTCATAATTTGAAGGTTGCTACATGAATTAGATAAGAGTTCTAGAGGGCCAGAGGTTTTTTTCCTGAACCCAAACACACACAACTGTTGCAGGTAGTGAATTTTTATAGAAAATTTAATGAGATCTAACATGGGGAATCTCCAAAGGGAAACAATGCAAAGGACAGACGAACATTGTCAAAGGACACTGACTTGTGATGTGAGGGTGGAATGAGCGGGTCGTGACAAATGCATATCGTTGGGGCTTCCTGTTCTCGTTAATTTAAACCCAAATATGCACTAATCTGTACTTTTGTAGACTTACGTGTGTTGACCAATTCAGGCAGGCGTATCGACCTTCCGGTTGGGTTGGCAAGAGTGCTCACGAGGGATGGTGTGAATAAAAAGGAAGGAAAGAGAAAAAGACGCACTTCAAGTGCAGGATGGCATTGGCAATGCTTGCCACACGGTCAGGGAAAAACTGGCACCGCAATTACTTCCCAACGGAGCCTCATCCGTAAAATGCCCCACATCCAAAAAGGGTAGCTTTGGGGAGTTGGCAGGTGCTTACTGCGGTTCACACTTGGCAGCGCGGCAGGGAAGTTCGGTGTCTCCCAGCCTCCGCACCTCATGTTGAGAGGTGGGGGGTATCGGGGTGGGCCAGATCTTCGGCAGGTTGAAAAACGACAGAGTGAGAGAGCGAGCGAGAGCGCAGGACAAAGGAGCTTCGGCCTTGTATCCGCTTCAGAGAGTGAGGCTGGCCCCTTTTGACCAAATGGAAGGTAGACCGCGCCTCCAGAATCGCATTTCATTTTAGAATAATTTGCTGTTTAAAACCAGTGGAATAAAATATGAATTATTGGATTTAAGATAATGAGACCATTTTCCAACTTTGCACTATCACGCGCCCATCCTCTTTAATCCCTGTAACGAATGTTTCAAGCGTATGTTATTGTTGAGAACACTGTAATATTTGCAATGTTGCATTTGTGTTGTGTGGGGTGAAACATTTCATCCGGTTCAGTTGACAAACAGATTTGACATCAGACATTCAAATTTCACTAGTGGCGTTCATGTAAAGTTCTTAAAATATGATATCACATTCAAGTCCAGTGAAGATTGTAATTAGTTAATCCGTGGTTGCAGTAGCTTTCCGCTACCTGTGGGTGTCACTAGTGCTCTGTCCAAACTCCCAGCCCGGATGGGCAAATGTCTCTACAGGCAGCAGGAAAGAGAAGTCTTTGTTGTTCTCTGTGGCTCTCCAGGCTGGTAGTTAATTAATTTAGCATCCAGGTTCGAAACCAGCTGTCTGTGTCTCGGTTTTGATGCTACTGGCTTGTAATTCATTGAGCGTCTGTGTGCAAAGTGAAATCTCACATCCCCTTGGTCGTCTCCCTCAGCAGGGGAGCGGCGACAGCGATGCCACTTGGTCTGGAGTTTTGGAGTTACGGTGTCATCGGTACTGTTACAGTACTATACTAAAAAGTGTCAGTATTAACTCACATTTTATATTTCATAGCTTTCGGGCGGAATACCCTCACCTCCAAAATGACAACTTTTCACGAAATTATTACTATTTTTTTATGACATCTTTCCAGACAGCTTTGTTAAAGTTGGTATTATACCTTATATTCCTGTCATATACCGTTACACTCTCACATGAACACAACAGCTAGCACACCAAAATTATGTTCAATGGCAAATTTAAGATGATGTAAAATTGCTAATTTATTAGAGTGTCATTGATTAAAATGGGGCGGCAGGGTGGGCGACTGGTTAGAGCGTCAGCCTCACAGTTCTGAGGACCCGGGTTCAATCCCCGGCCCCGCCTGTGTGGAGTTTGCATGTTCTCCCCGTGCCTGCGTGGGTTTTCTCCGGGCACTCCGGTTTCCTCCCACATCCCAAAAACATGCATTAATTGGAGACTCTAAATTGCCCGTAGGCATGACTGTGAGTGCAAATGGTTGTTTGTTTCTATGTGCCCTGCGATTGGCTGGCAACCAGTTCAGGGTGTACCCCGCCTCCTGCCCGATGACAGCTGGGATAGGCTCCAGCACGCCCGCGACCCGAGTGAGGAGAAGCGGCTCAGAAAATGGATGGATGGATGGATGATTAAAATGGTACGAACATGGCGCCAGCCAGCCATGCACATCTAAGTCCGCCGAAGTCACACGAAACCACCACCCAACAGAAAGCCTTTAAAAGCAAGTGCCTGTGTCAAGTCATCCAATGGGACTCTTTTCAAACATCGAAGAGACATTAATTAGTGATGCAATCAATACAACACTGAGCTGACAAAAACCTTGCGTATCGGTGAAAATCAATCAGCAAGCAGGTACTGATTATTAAAAAAAAAAAAAAGAAAAAAAACATCCAAACTTTCAATAAAAGCGACAATTACAGCAAAGAACAGTTAGTAGTTCAATGAGAAAATGTCCTCGCCTTCTGCACTTAAAGTGTCAGGCGTCACAGGCTGATGTGACCAAAATGTGGGCGGGTCAAAATCCGGATGAAAATCTGACAAATCAGAAAACAAGCCTAAAATTACTACTGAGTCTATTTTGGGGGGATTTTCTTTTCTGCAGATATTCTTTTTAAGTCCAGAACTATGGAATAAGTGCTAATGTTCACAGCATTGGAGAGGTCCTTTAAAGTAAATCCTGAATGCTCCTTGAAAACTATTCATAGGAATATCCTAGCAACCAATAAAATGTGAGAAATCCATCTCATATTTTTTTTCCTGAGGTCGAATTGCATTCTGTTTATATTTGTCAATCATTGTAAAAGAAAAAAGAGAACAGATTTATTCAGGTGTTATTGCCTTTATTGCCCTTGCATATAGAGTTGCACTTATGATTATTAAATTACTGTATCTGCACAATCTACAAATAGTCAATCAGTGGCCACTTGCAAAAAAAATTATATGTAAGCATTTAATATTAATTGTGTTGAGCTATTAAAGTTTGTTGATGTATTTTGCAATGGCGGGTTGAATAATTTTCAGTGCAAGTGCTTTGTAACAGAAAGTACAGTATACTGTAACTGTAATGTATTATTTTAATTTTAATGCATGATCACTGTCATTAGGGCCATATTAATATAAAAACACAGCCTGCACTTTTCATGAACTTTGCAAATAATTTTTTTTTTTAATGGTTTGGACACGACACAAGCGCCCCTATTTAAATATATATTAAACAGTGTTATAGGTTTGGAACTCAGGAGATAACACACAGCTGGCGGCGCATCATTAGGAGCACACTGTTGTCCGTACACCCAAAACGAAAGATGTGTAGTATATTGTACGTAAAGCACACAAATCAAAATAATCTGGTGTTACCTGCCCTACTGCTTTGTTAACTTTATTTTCAAGTGTACTATTTGTGCATGAGAAAATTCCTCTTTGCCTCGATCCATCTTTTCTAGAAATCACTTTCCTCAGACCTCTCTAGCACCAACTGTTGCTTTGGCATTTTTTTTGACAGGCTGCAACTGTGTCTTCATGTATGTACAGTAGCTAGAAATTGAGGTTGTTTTTTTTTTAATGTGACCTTAATAGATACAGTATACGTTAGTACCTGTGTATGTATGGATACATGTAAACATCTGTGGCTGAAATGAGATGTACAGCAAAATGTATTTGATGTAAATATGTTATCCTATATTATTTACTGATTTTTATATTTTTTTTACATAGAGTATATCATTAGTAAATAATGATCACTGAATCACTGACTATATCACTTTTCCTTTCTCTCTATTCCTCGAACAGTCTGAAGAATCAGATCTGTGACTAGTGATCAAGAGACAAATCAACTACACTGGATTGATGTCAGACAAGCTGTGGTCAGCTTGCCCTGCTTTTTTCTTCTGCCTCTCTCTGCAGACTGTCTTCATTCCTGCATCTGTCTTTCACCATCAGTTTGGCCTGGCCTGGAAATTAAAGGATTTTTGGGAGGGTCTTTCTTACTGTAGCACTGCATTAGCTATGTCACCTCAGAGATGGAGGTTGGGGGACTACATTTTACAAAACAGTGAAAAATTATCTTTGCATGTCTGGCCACTTGTATTGAGCGTTGTCATGACACCTCAGCTGTTTAAGCTGTTGATTTTCTGCTGCTAGTCAAACACAATTAAAATCTGTTGGTTAATGGCAGCGTTTCTACATTACATGCATTACAAAGGTATGCTATACCACCAGTTGTTTTTAGTTATTAAATATATATTATTATTTCGTTATTTATGTTTATTATTCTTATTGTATTTATGAAGTTGTATTTTTCAAGTTTATTCCATTAAATAGCAATAACAACTTTGGACTAATTGTGTAAATTGTGGTTGCATACTATACTTTTTATGCAACGTTAGTAAATACTGAAGGGAAATTGTCTAGAGATAAATGGAACTGAGGATACAGCTGCAACTAGTTCAAGCCGAAACTACTAAGATGAGAAAAAAAATAGTGACATTCCTTAACAACAAAAATATTATTAGGGTATAATGGGTCTAAATCCTAACCCATCCCACCCTATTGCTCTTAAATATTTTTTTAAAACAGATTTCCACTGTGATTTGGGCATACTAGACATTGTTACTGTGTCTGAAATGGTTATGTTTATACCAGCAATTATTTTGTCTTATCTTGAAAGTGCACTACTTTAATTTATCTTGCATTCTAAAAGTGACGTGGAAAGGAGTTCACACTTTCTCCCCGTACTTGTGTTTATGTGTGTGTATGTTTTTTTGTTTATTTTTTTTTACATACTCTGGCTTAGTCCCACATTCCAAAAGCTGCTTCTTAGGTTAATTGAAGACAACATTTTCCTTAAGTCTAAATATGAGTGTGAATGCTTGTTTGTCTTCATGTGCCCTGCGATTGGCTAGCGACATGCGGTCCAGGGAGAAAGTACTTTAACCATGCCTTTCGCCCAAAGTCAGCTGGGATCGTGAGAGATAATCAGTAAAAAATAAAAAGATTTTAAAAATGGATGGACAGATGGTATGAACTGCGGTTCACAACTTATTTGTTTTACTAAAATTTTAGCAGGAAACAAAATTCCCTCATTTATTTCGATCTTTTTTTTCCTGTGAAACTAGGATTTTTTTATACACTACTTTGTATATGTTGTTAAAGGATCTGGGCTTTGTAATGATTCCTCTGGTGAAGACGACTTCAGTTAAGTGTTGTATTCATCTCAGGGAGATGTAATGTACTCAAAGTAGCTGCTGAAGTGAAGTGGTTAGATTTTAAAACCTCTCATTCCACTAAAGAGACTTGTAGCATGTGCTGATAAAAGTGTTTAGTGGATCAACCAACTACCGTAATTTCTGGCGCATAACACACTCTCGAGTATAGTGTGCACCCCCAAAATTGACCCCATAAATCAGGAAAACCCTTCTAAATATGTATAATGCGCAACATCGATTCGCTGCTTTCCATATGCTCAAAACATCAAGTATTATTCATATTTTACTAGGTTTTTCAAAGAAATATTCTGCTTTGTGTGCATCCGCTAAAGTAATTCTGTTGTTGTTGTTGTTGTTGTTTTTTTTATCCCGTGCCGGGACAGGCCATGTGTAATGTAAAAAAGCTTACCCTTGCTTAACATTACAGAACTGCAACCAAAGTGTATTTGGACATCTCTAATTATGCCCCCTTCCCCAACTGAAAATATCAGAACAAAATCTGTCATATTTTTTCTGGTTTGTATTATGGACATTAAACGATTTCCCCTTCATATGCGCTCACTACAGTAACTGCTGAAGGTACCTTAATGTCACGAAACTGCCACCATTCATCACCAAAATGGATGGGGATATCTCTACCTATGCCCACTTCAAACTCTAAAAACATCACAATGAAATCCCGAATATTTTGGATGTTATGGATTTTTATATCAATAACATGTCTGGGAAGAGGCCTTATATTGGAACGAAAGTAAAAATTTCTCACAATCTCTCGGTACCGCTAAAAATGTAAACAATGTGAAATAATTTTTTTCATTTTCCTTATAGCATGTATATTGCACTCTGTTGACTTTTGAAAAATTGGGGGGGAAATAAATGAGCATTATAAATGACAAATTAGGGTAACTATAAACGCATAAAAAAAGTATTGATATTGTGGAGCGTTTTCCAGAGTAATGTGGTATATGCTATACTGGTATGTACACATACAGTCTGTATGTGTGTGTGTGTGTGTGTGTGTGTATGTGTGTGTTTTTTTTAACCTGTCCTGTTCAGCTGCATGGCCAAGCAGTATGCTGGATCTGTATGTCTTTTGTGCTTGAACAGCTTTCCTGTGCAACAAGGGAGTTTGAAGTATCATTTTTGTTTTTTGTTTTTTTTTATTATTCTGATGTTTATTGACAATGCAGCCAGCCAGACAGAAAAGGGTTTTAGGGGACAGACCGAGGGACAGAACGGACACGGGGAATAGGGGTGTGAACCACAGCAGAACAATAGTTAGACAGTCTAGATATCTGACGACAACTAACGTTACAAAGTCAAAATCGTGTTCTTATTTGTGGACGGGGGACACACCCATTGAGGACATGCAACAACTGACCAATAAGAGAAGATGAGAGCTTATGTAGCATTTGTCCTATACAAGTCATTAATGTCAATAATTTGATTCAATATGTTGTCACTTTGGAATTTATTTTACAATATAAGGCATTTCTTTAACTGTCATTCAAGGTGCAGTATGAACTGCAGAGGTGTGTGGGGTAAAAATGTATCTTTTACTCATCTGTTTAAGCATTTTATTTTGCAAGATCACATGTACTGGCAGCTGAAATCATTTAAAGCTGAATTTGTAAAGCAGGGGTAAAGAAAAAAAGTCTAATGATGGCTAAACCAGTCACCAATTAGATGCTCTTGTCGGCAATACGAGCTAAACTATAGAACTGTTTTCATATTGCAAATAAAAAGTGCATGTGTGATTTAAGTTATTGCTATTTGGAAAAACGAAATGTGTGATTTACTTTGCTCATTCAGAGGAAGAACTGCTTTTGATTATTAGGTATTATTCAATCATCACTCACCGTCCACATCCCGCTAGCCCCCCTGTGCTATGGGTAACGTGCTTCATTATGTCAGAGAAATACAAAATAAAAGACACGTGCAACTCTACAGACTCCAGGCCCTTTGTATTGTCAAGGCTACATGAATTCTGAGCAGCAAAAAAAATTGTTTTCATAACTGTGCGAGCATTCACTTCTTGAATTCAAATATACAAATATGAATAATTCAAGCCATGTCCACATAAATATTTTCCCAAAGAAAAACACATTTTCCTGACCCATGTGTTAAAAGAAAATCTTACTCTTTTCAGTTTAAGGAGAGAAAAAAAACATGTCCATAGGAAAACCCTTGCAATGGGATGCTACAACCATGAGCTCTAAGGCAATTTTAGCCAATCAGAAGGCAATAAATTAGATTCATCTATCCATTTTCCGTACCGCTTCTCCTCACTAGGGTCGCAGGCGTGCTGGAGCCTATCCCGAGCGAGAGGCGGGGTACACCCTGAACTGCTAACCAGTTGCCCACCGTCTTTCCCAGGAAAGATTATTTTGTGTGGACCAAAGTAGAATTTGTTTTGTTTGCTTAGTGCAATTATATATAATGAAAACCAGGGATTTATTTTTTTTTTTTGGTCTGCCACGGCACAAATTAAATTGACCTTATGAGGATAATGACAGAAAAGTGTGACGTTTGAAGGGCACAAACCAAAAAGCTCTGTTTTACCCATCCATACACAAATGAAGGCAAAGTTTTAGAAAGTGTTCACCCTGGCCAGAGGTTTTAGAGCGGCCTAATCAAAGTCCAGACTTGAGTCCAATTGAAATGCATTGGTATGACCTTAAAACAGTGGTAGAAAACATATAGTGGGGGAGGTAGGTGCCGTTTTAGCTAAGCTAAAAAAAAAAAGTCAGGAAAAAAAAAATTGACAGCTTAATGTTATATCTCCATAATTAAACAGATTTGTTCTGAATATTACAGTATTACCACATGATTCTGATTGCATTTTTACACATCATCTAGCATCATTAAACAAGCTTCTAATTCATCCTTTTTCAATAATCAAATTTAAAGGTTGCATGAAGCTTGGCTATTACTGTTGTATCTGACCTTTAAAGGGGCTCTTGAATGTCTCTTTGGATCAGGATGTCATTTTAAGTTTGTCATTGAGAATTTCTTGAGCTCGGCCACCATCAATCATCTATCATACGACACTGACGTGTCTCAGACAATATATGTCATCAAATGAAAGTACAAGTATAAAACCGGTAACTGTATTGTGATGTTAACATCATTCTTAATAAATATCACAACAATATGTTGTCATTAATTCCTCTGTTATTCCCACAGCACTGCATACTTTGGAGAGCTGTGCCTGTGTAAGTTGGGTCATAGACTATGGTCCATTGTTTTACCATATATCCTGTACTGCTATTTCTTGATATGTCATCATGACTGTCTGAACTACATCTAGTGTGTAGGTATCTTTTGGATGTTGACAAATGTGGTTTCCAGAGATGATATCATCTTGAATATACTAACTGAGTAAGATAAGAACTATCAAGAGTTGGAGCCTGCAGGCTGGAGAACCTCTTGAGCCAGGGAACTCTGTGGGGGTTGCAGCATTTCTGACTGAACCTTTGAAGAAGAAGACCATGATTATTTCAAAAACCAGTGCTGTGAGGTGAGTATGGGGATTTTTATCTCACACGTCTCATCTCACTTTGGTAAGGGTGAAAAATGGACACAAATAATTATTTGAGGAATTCCGACCATCAAGCACAAGTAGCCTGTGCGTACCTCAAAGAATAGAACATCTGTACTTGCTCTTTCCCAGGACTAAAGATTAGGGTATAATTTAAGAGGATTTCCTAAAGCATGGTGTGCCTGTGGTAGAATGTACTATTTAGGAAAAAATGTGCAGCAATTCTAATTTGATCAAATCTTCCGGTCAAATACGATCTAGTAGAATATACAGGTCAGATATCAATTCAGATATAGTACGGTAGCATTAAACTTTACTGAGTGGAACAAGTAATGAAACAGATCTTTCTTTCGATGCAATGCATAATCCATCAGTCTCGGTTTCGAATGCTTCTCTGAAACCAATCTGAGGCCAAATAAGGCATATACTTTACTGAATTCCAAATTTAGATATGATTAAGTCTTTTGTGGGATCGTAAGCTTTAATCCATCTTCTGATCCATCTTATTACACAGAACCTGTAATGCCCATTCATGAAGGAAATTGAATGTTCTCTTTGCATACAAAGTGGCTGAAAGTTATCTGGAAAAGAATACACTATGAATACATATTTAATGTCACGTTAATATAATATTTTTGGCATCACAATTTCCTTTGGGTGGAACGGAGTCTTCTCCTTTTACTTTGACTGTGGCACTTTCTATCCATGAGGTACAGTATTCTTAACATGCAGATGTGCGTGCACATGATGAAGCCTACATTTGCCACACTCATTAAAGGGCTCACTGAGGATAAATAATTAACTCAGTTTAGTTAACTCAAACATACCAGGAATGCAAAATTTGATATCATTTATTCACTAATAATCTTTTTGTATGTTTTTTTGTTGAAGTGCAGTTTCCCTCGGACATCCTATCACTCTGAAATGCATGGAAAAGAAACGAACAGTATATTGTAGACAGCAACCTCTATATTAAAAAAAATAGCAAAATATTCATAGCTACATAATTTACTCCCTTTCTCACACTGGATCCTCAAATTATTGATCAAATCTGCATCCTTGTCTTTTATGAGCAAATTGACCCTGGGTAATCTCTGTTATGGCCATGATAAGAGCCAGTTGAAATCAATAAAATAATAAATGATTCATTTTTCTTTTCTTTCAGTATGCAGGGAGTCTACTGTACATGAAATAAGGCAGGTATGGGACACTACTTATCCCAACCACAATAATTACCATCTAAACTAAATTAAAGTTAAGACAAAGTCGTATTGAGGGCACACTTAATGTGTTGGTGTGGCTAGGGTAAACATATCCAAATGCATAGGACATGAAAATGTAGAAAGTGTGCATTATGTTTGTATGTTTCTAGGAGGAAAGACAAAACGTGAAGCAAAACCAAATCTCTAGTCAGTGCATAAGGCTGATTTACGCTTGAGGTCCAAGACCCCAGTCCCGATTTCATGCCATTATCCAATGTTTTGGGGACTGTCTATTTACAGACAGTATTCAACTGACACATACTTTCCCATATCACTGTGTTTCTATTAACTGAACACAAGAAACAACCCGCATGTGCCAGTTAGCATTTCTGAGTGAATGTGTCAATACAGGAGTTAGTTGAGCTTTATTTTAAATTTGGACCACCACAGAGACATTGCATCTTTGTTTGCAAGCCGTCACAATATGTCCATCACATTATGTCTGAATGTCATCCAACACGAATTTTAAAAAGCTGTGGACTGGGTGTCTAAAGAACCAGATCATCCATCAAATGTGTCATTAAAAACCTGGTAAGTCTTTTCCCAGCTGCCTATTTCTGAAAATGTGAATCTTAGTGAACTGTTTTGAATTTGCTGGATTAGGAAAGAACCGCCACACCCAACCCTGCAGTACCAGGAGTCCCCTCCTCCCCCCCCCCCCCCCCCCCCCCCCCCCCCCATTCCAGCTAACATCCACCCCCGAGTGTGGGAGGTGGACCCCCCCCCCAAGACCAGGCATGGACAAAACCTCACAGCAGGCCCCACAGCCCGCGTGGGACCCCTCACCCCCAGCAAGGACCGGAGAGAAGAGGAGGAAGCAGGCCTGAGGAGCGACAGGGGGTCCCCACCACCCTCCACCAGCAGCCGGAATGGGCGCCCAAGGCGGCCCGTGGAGCATGGGCAAATTCACCACCAATGCACGGCGGGAGGCCCGCCAGGTAATTGGAGGTGCTTTGCCAAACCTTTACTTTATTACACTTGCTGCTTGTTTGTATGTCTTAATCATATTTGACTTGAATAGTGAAAAGCTCTGTTGGATTGACATCAGGCCACTGACTTGGCCAATAAATAATATTCAAGTTAGTCTATCCTCGTAGTAGTCAAAAAGGTTGTATAATGAAAAGACTGCATCATAAATGGAACATGGGTAGACTAATTTAAATGCATAAATGCACCATAGGCTTTTCCTATAGAGGATGAACTATGCTTCTACATAGGTATATAGAAAACATTCCCCTTATGAACAGTTTTACTAGGGTGTTCTACATTTAGTATTTTCTATGTAGTTCATGGTCATGGGCTTTTCTCAAAAGAAGATCCAATGCAATAAATAAGAGAAACACTATTCGGACAAGTCTTTGATTTATTAATGTGCAAACAAAATCTAGTAAAAACATTTTGAATTATTAACTCAAAACAAATGCAACAGAAAGAACTTACTGCTTTTTCTGTATCTTGATTTATTTATTGCAAAACAAAAAAAGTATGTTGTGATATTGGTTATGGTACAACCACTCAGGTCCTGTATTTCTGACCTCCCTGAATTATGGTGTCACTAAACAGTCTACCTATTTGTTAGAACATCACAGCAACATTGGTAGAGTTGTTCCTTCTCCACATTTCTAATCATTAGTTGTGCCTTTTCCAAAACATAATGTATTATTATTATTTTTTTCATATTTGACAACTTCTAATCACTGGGTCCCAAATGATTTCGAAAAATGGACCATTCCACTCACACTCCAAGGTCTGAAGAGGATAAGTGGTATTAAAAAATGGATGAATAGATGAATGTGAGTGTGAATGGTTGTTTGTTTGTATGTGCCCTGCGATTGGCTGGCAAACAGTTCAAGGTGTACCCCGCCTCCTGCCTGATGATAGCTGGGATAGGCTCCAGCACGCCCGCGACCCTAGTGAGGAGAAGTGGCTCAGAAAATGGATGGATGGATTGATGGTAGGGATGTCACGATTGAATGTTTTTAGTATTTATTATTCTAGCGATTATGCTATCGCTTAATCAAAAAATGGGATACAAAATTATTTGTTTCCCCCATTACTGTTTATTAACGGTCATACTGTGTCACTACTACATTATGGGGATGGGTATATCATATCATATTAATTTGTGAAAAAGATTCTGCGCCATCGGACTTTTTTGACCAGAGTGGAGCATTTCTGCCTCAAACATGCTGCTGGCGGCTTGGAGTGTGTCTGAAAGCGGCGTTCACAAAAACTGCAGTCATTGAATGGCGCGATAATGAGTTAGATTTTGAATCATTAATTTTTATTTGATCTATGTCGGTCATTAAATATGTTAAAGTGACTCGACAGTACTGTGACACAATTGGTTGCAGGACACCACTGATCTATCTAACGGCAGGCACAACACACTATGAGGGGCCATTAGGGACATAATACAGGATTATCTCTCACACTTAATATTCATACGCTCTCATACACACTACTGAAAGGCTCTCATACACTCTCACACTTGCTTGTCAAACACTCGTACGCACGCTTATCAAAAACACACGCACGCTTGT
This sequence comes from Phyllopteryx taeniolatus, assembly GCF_024500385.1. Taxonomy (NCBI): domain Eukaryota; kingdom Metazoa; phylum Chordata; class Actinopteri; order Syngnathiformes; family Syngnathidae; genus Phyllopteryx; species Phyllopteryx taeniolatus. The sequence continues at coordinate 7,276,830 of NC_084504.1, read as the reverse complement.
CATACGTGCTTGTACACATTTTTTAAAATCTTATTTTGATTTACCTTATTTTCTGATTCTATTTACAGGTACATCTCAGTAAAATATAATATGGTAGAAAAGTCCGTTTATATCAGTACTCATACATTAGATAGATTCATTTAACACTCGGGAAAATACTTTTAAGCGTAAATTCCTGCCTAATTTCAACATTAAAAATCATTTTCATTGTTTCTTGGTTACGAAATAGTCTCGTTCCCAGAGATAGTGAATTTTAGGTTTTCGTTTGCTCTCAATTATAACCATCAAATTATACATCCATCCAGCCATCCATTTTTTGAGCCGCTTCTCCTCACTAGGGTCGGGATTGAACCCCAGTCCTCAGAACTGTGAGGCAGACGCTGTAACCAGTCGTCCACCGTGCCGCCTTAAATTATACATCCATCCATCCATTTTCTGAGCTGCTTCTCCTCACTAGGGTCGCAGGTGTGCTGTAGCCTATCCCAGCTATCATCGGGCAGGAGGTTGGGTACACCCTGAACTGGTTGCCAGCCAATGGCAGGGCACATACAAACAAACAACCAGTCGCACTCACATTCACACCTACGGGCAATTTAGAGTTGTCAATTAACCTACCATGCATGTTTTTGGGATGTGGGAAGAAACCGGAGTGCCCGGAGAAAGCCCACGCAGGCACGGGGAGAACATGCAAACTCCACACAGGCGGGACCAGGGATTGAACCCCGGTCCTCAGAACTGTGAGGCAGATGCTCTAACCAGTCGTCCACCGTGCCGCTAAATTATACATATATATTTAAAAATAAAGTGAAATATTCCACTCTGAGTGTGTCTTTATAATTTATAATGCAAAGAGGTCTAACTAAAGAATGAAAATAACACTAATAATTATTTTTTTAAAAAGAAGGAAAATCGGCGTACGAAACGAGAAATAGAACATCGTGTGTTGGACTAAAGTTGGAAAAGTGTGCGTTTACTGCGTCCAGTGCGGACGGGAGAGAGAGAAAGAGGACAAAGTTGAGATTTTGTCTGAAGCTAGTAATTTCCCCGAAATTATTAGGCACTGATGTTGTACATCATAGTAAGGATTGCAGTGTCGACTCACGAACGCAGATCAGCTGGTCTTTGCGGAGTGGTCTTCCTCCGGACCTCAGGCGGAAACAAAGCAGGTTTGGTTGAAGGAAAAAAGATTCACAAAAATAAAAACAGAAAAGAAATGGAAAAGGAAAGTTGTCGTCATGTTTGGATGCGCTCGTAACTTTCCTGCCGGTTGAACTGTTGGCGGGCCCGTGCTCTGGTCCCCAGAGGTGTGCAGGATCAGTACGGGATGCCGGTAGTTGCTCGCTGAGGCTCGGCCAACCGATCGTGGCTAGGAAAAGCGATCGAAGCCGCATGGCCGGCTTCTTCGATCGAAAACGCCGCTGGCTTGGTTGCGTCAGGCATTCGCGCACGTGGCACCGGAGGCGCCCGAGGACAACGGAAACAAAAGAAGGGGGAGGGGGTTGGCCCTAGGCCACCTGGCTGGTGAGCTGCCAGCAAGACAAGTAGATAGGAAAAACACAAGACGAGAGGGAGAAGGTGCGAGTTAAGAGTTAAATACCCCAGAGGCGGGACGTGGCAAGAGGGTTTGCCGACTTGGAGAAGACCACACCCATCAGCCTGAATCTTGTCTACAAATTTGATCAAATGGGTTTAAAATCATATTAATCTAAAACACTCCCAACTTTGTATTCTCAGGCATAGAATCATGGTTTAAACGTTGGTCGTGCCAGATCGGTTTCTTATTGTTCAATCCAACATTTCTTACTGTTTGATGTTAAAGCACGAGAAACAGTTCTCAAAATCTTGCAGAAGACCTTTAAAACCAATAATAGTGACACAGACACCAAAGCATACATTTGGAATATTTCTACAGAGTTCGTAAGATATCCTAGTGGCCGTCTCACAGCAGCGCCGCATGGAGGAATGTGGTTAACAAGTGGTTAGGAGTCCCCGTGGGAGCCTCCAAAACTTCAAAATAATCTTATTGGAAAATATCAAGAGGATTGTAATTGCAGAGTGGTTCCTGAAGTTAAAAAAAAAGACCTTGCACTGTGGATAAATTGTTCCTTCCGCTGTTTAGTCTAAAATTGCTGCCCTGCAGGAATCTCTGACATGGATTGCTGTTAGATTATTGTCACAGTTCCTCATATTGGCTAACAAAGACATGCATTTAGATCACTTGTTTGAATAAACACAGCTGTAATGCATGTAACTGTTTGTTTCCAACAAGATGACAACACTTATATTTAAATATACACTTTTCTAGAGGGTGCATGTTCAGCAAGATGTATTACATTTTGTTGTGCTGCATGTTGCATGACGACAGGCAGGCAATAGCCAGGAGCATCTTTGTGGTATGGAGTAATATATGCAAACCTGTAGGCCTTGGCATAAGCCAATCATCAATTTTTAATAAGCATCACATTTAATTCTTTTATATGTTTTGCTGAACGGCTGTTTGTGCTTGTGTTTGTTGAGATCAAGCATTCTGGCAATGTGCGGTTGTTTGCTAGTGATCACCAAGGAGAAAGACGCCAGGCTGGCAAGGGAAAAAGACTCTTAACTCATCTTATTTAACAGTCATACAACACACTCATTGGATATGTTACAATAACTCTCGTGGCCCAGTTCTGACAAACAGTTGTGTATTCTGTGTTACCTATTATTCTCTACAATAAAATATATACCCATTGTAAAATCAAGGCATGTTTTTAAAGAGGATTCTGATTCTGATTTTAACTTTATTGTGACATCGTCAAATAAAGTTGAGATGACAACTGAGGCTGCAACAAAATGTATTTGTGCTTTATTATACCAAAGATGATTAGTTGGTGCACTAAATAAAGTCTACATCAAACAGTGACTACATTAATTTCGCATATAAACAAAACTAATCACATAAGCAAATCAATTACATGCTGCTGCTGCTGCTTAGCTGTTGAAGCATCAGAACGATTGTATTCAAATTACCAATTCATATTAGGTGCAGTTGTCTGGCACTGATTAAGTTGATATTCACTTCATTCCACCACTTTGTTAATTCTGCCATCAAGGCTATAATGTTATTTGTTTTCATACGTACCATTCACTTCCATCGATTCACCTGGCAAATCTATGCTCTCTGCGCAACAAAATGGACAAGCTACTTATCATCACAAGGCTGTTTTTTGCTTTACAGGAACTTGGATAAGTGTATAATTTTATTATCCATCCATCCATTTTCTTCCGCTTATCTGGGGTCGGGTCACGGGGTAGCAGCTTTAGCAGGAAAGCCCAGACTTCCCTCTGCCCAGCCACTTCGTCCAGCCCGTAACGATAGGTGAGGGTAGGAACTTAGATCGACCGGTCAAGCGGTCGAAACCGGGTTTTTGGGATGTGGGACGAAACCGGAGTGCCCGGAGAAAACCCACGCAGGCACATGGAGAACATGCAAACTCCACACAGGTGAGGGTGGACTTGAACCCGGGACCTCAGAACTGTGAGGCAGATGTGCTAACCAGTCGTTCACTGTGGCGCCAGCTGTGATCCCAATTTCATTAAAATAATTATAGGTTTCAATGGTTCATTTTCCTAACATTACCACACAATATTGATTTCCCTCTGCAAATTCTGCTTCACGTATAATCCATACATTGCATCAAGACATACATCAACACATTAGACATTGATCAATGTATTAGTGTGCGAGTATGTATAAGTGATTGAACGTCCTGCGAAGACAAGAAAAAGAAATCAATGTCAGGCATAAATTGCAGTCGTCTTGTTTTGGCGTGTGGGTGAGTTCTGATGGAATGTCTACATATTCTTCTTCCTCCTAGCTCAACAGATGGGGGCTTGGTGGTACTTCCTGTGTCTTGTGGAATACAGCCATCTGAGGGAGTGTTAGTTTATTAGTTAAATGTCTTCATTGTCTCAGTTTGCGTTAAAACAGGCCAGTCTTTCAACAGCATGATGTCATAAAGAAAAAGTAGCAAAGCAAAGTACCAGGCATAGCAGCTATCCATGCTACAACAGGTTTAAGTATGTGAGCAGCGCCAGAGTTTTTATGATTTGTTCTTTGTACAAGACAATCAAGTTGAAGTTTAACATGAAGAGTTTTTAAAAATGGCAGTCATCATGAATTCATTACAGCCAATCTATGTAGAGTACCACCATTTTTAGTGGCTTAATTTCTCTGAGAAAATTGTTATTATAAACATATTTTTTTATATTTGGCTGCAAATCCTATGCATTCAATGACTGCCCGAAGTTAATTACTGCTGTACACTCCAGAGGGGGACCCAGGTTGGGCCCAGGCACTAACATTATTCGAGATCATGGAACGGCATTTGAACCATGTTTTATTTCAAATTCATTGTGGTGGTATTATAGGATACCATAAAACTAAAATGTATTTTTAAAAAAAGGTCATTGTCAAAAAACCTCAGGACCTATGTGTATTGTCCGACACACAAAACTGACTTCTCCAGTCAACCTAAACCAACAGAAAAAGGTATCCCAGTTCTTCTTTGCTTTCACATTGCAAGTATTTGTTGTGGGGATCCAATACAAGACTCGGAAAGTTGAGGAATTCTCAAAAAACACATGTTCAAAAGCCAACATCTGTGATGGTATGGGGAAGATAGTGCCCATGGTATGGATAAGTCGCACATCTGTAAACCACCAGGAACCATTATGGTGGTGGATGGTGCTGATCAAAAATTTCAAACTTGAAAAACACTACTGTGTGTGTGCAAACGTAGTAGCCGGGACGGCCGATTGAGATTGCATATAGGTCGAAAAGGATTAGCAAATCTTTGCATTCTATTTTTATTTACATTTTAGACGATGTCCCAACTTCATTGGAGCTCTGGCTTGTAGTATGAAAAACACTAGCTTCAGTTCCATAAATAAAATAATCAAATAACAGTAAGTATGCTGGTAATTGAGCGTGCCTCTAGTGCCACGTGACATTTTCATACTCCGCTGCACAAACTACTGCACTGGGTGGTATTCATATTTCGTTAACTTCGGAAACCGAGGATCCCCTGTATGCCAAATGAAGGGATCAAAATATATTTGTGTTAATACTCTGCCAAAACTAATGGCACTGCACACTACGGGGTTTGTAACTGTATACAATTATGTTTGAGCTATTACTGTTCACTGCAAAGGTTTATTAAGTTTGTGACAGCAGGTCATTGTGAGCGGAGCAAATAGTTTGCAATGTTTATATGAAAATCACACAATCCTTGTGACTTTGCCAGCAGGTACACTATATCATCATAGCACAATGTCAGACTTGGTCATTCCACAAATGCCAACAAACCCGAGGGTTTCTACCAGCATCAAAATATCTAATAGCATATCTCTCTGCCACAATGAAGGTCATTTTGTTGTCTTTTACCAAGTTTGGGTATTTGCTAAATACAATAACGATGATTAAATATAAACAATATATAACCCACGTATACTGCCACACGGCTAATCTAAATGACTAACTTCAGACAGTATTGTATAAAATCTATATACCGCTACACAAAAATGACCATGCAATAAGGGACTTTCATGACAGGATGATAGTCTCATGTTTGTAAATTCTTTAGTCAAACCATGTTTGAAACAGACCAGGAACCTTTTGGAAATTAGATATTTATTCTATGCTCATTCTTAATAGTGTGTTTTTTTTTTAAACTGCAATTTGTACTTCCCCTTGGGTATACAGCATTTGCCAAATATTTTTAGTTTTATTTTTTTAAGTTTAATTTAAGTGTTTTAAATGTCAGTATTGTACTACAAATCATAGCCTATGATTAATACATCATGTTTTTTCAAGTATGGTTAGCTGATCTTTGGTGTAGGTCCCCTTCTTATAATTTCAACTTCATGTATTAATTCCTCCCAAATGAAACATGAGTGAAAGTGGGGTTGACTAGAAACCATTAAGTAACATCATAAAGTCACAGGCTTCAATTTCTCTGAACTATTTCAACAACTAAAAGAGGGGAGTACATTTAATATGACAGTTGACATGACCGCATTGGTTACCTATCTGTCCAATGTTTGTCATAGACACCTTCGGTATATAGATATCTGACAGATGAACGACACAGTATAAACAGCACATGCTTTATGTTTGGTACACACTGACTATATAGGGTGTATTGAGAATGAGCATTACTTTTACATTTTGAACATGGACTTTTTTGTCAAAAGGTCAAAAAAGGAAGAGATAGAAAATGTAAAATATTTATGTAAAAATACAAAAAATAATCTGTCTGCAGCCAGGTCGGCATTGCAAATGAGAATTAATTCTCAATTTCCTTACGTGGGTAAATAAAGGTTGCGCTGCGGGCTTTTGTGGCTGCGTCCAATCTCCTGTCCACTCAAATCTTTTATTTAAGCACGGTCATGCCAGGTTCAGACTCTAGGTGGAGCAACCCAAAAAGTGGGCTTTCCCTTTCGAATCTGACCCTGCACGCAGGCTGCACGCATTCTCCCGTGGAAGTCCAGCGCCTTGTGAAGGTGAAATAGCATATTGCACATTGGGATTCAGTTGACTGCTGTCCGACGGCCTGTGACTCGTGCTGACAGTGCAAGACACACCAGGCCCATAATGCTCACCGATGCTCACTTACTGCCCAACAGCAGGAATGTGTCCCTACCACATTACGCTGCTGGAGGAACGTCGATATCTTACTGTATATCATATGAATTGATTCATTTTTTCTTTTTTTACTAATGAGGAGCTTTTCTGCTTCCAATATGCTGCTGGTGGCTTGGAGGGCCTCTACTACAGTCATCATAATGGTGCAATGGTGAGTGACTTGAATCATTTGTTTTATTTGCTTCTACTATGTCAGTCGTCAAATACGTTAGTGTCTCACCGGTCTGTGTCTCTTGTGAAGCTTTGGCACTGCTGATCTATCTCGTTTTTATTGATGGACTGCCAAACATCGATTCACCCATAAGCACAGTATTCTACTTTTATTGGATTTATTTCATAGAGAATAAAAAACAAATGCTCTCCTTCAAAGTGTCAGCGGTGCACATGTCAGATGATGACACATCCGCTATCCATCCATCCATCCATTATCTGAGCCGCTTCTCCTCACTAGGGTCGCGGGCGTGCTGGAGCCTATCCCAGCTGTCATCGGGCAGGAGGCGGGGTACACCCTGAATTGGTTGCCAGCCAATCGCAGGGCACATACAAACAAACAACCATTCGCACTCACAGTCATGCCTACGGGCAATTTAGAGTCTCCAATTAATGCATGTTTTTGGGATGTGGGAGGAAACCGGAGTGCCCAGAGAAAACCCACGCAGGCACGGGGAGAACATGCAAACTCCACACAGGCGGGGCCGGGGATTGAACCCGGGTCCTCAGAACTGTGAGGCTGACGCTCTAACCAGTCGGTCACCGTGCCGCCCACATCCGCTATGTAAGGTATTTTCATATTTTAACAGTGCTATATTTTCTGAATGGATTTCCACGCCATTCACGAGTCTCAGGAAAACTCCATGCTCCATGAATTACAGCCAGACTCAGAATTCAATGAGTCATGCTCGGTGATTGCGCACAAATTTCCAGTTTACCCACAGTGGATATGTGTCAAAAGTCTGGATGGGAGAATGCACGTAAGTGAATGGTGCACAAGCCAAGTGCGTAAAAAAAAAAGGCTTACACATAAATGGGAGAATATGGCCCTTTTCGTCAATTAACATATCAATGAAAAAAAATAATAATTCACTTGTTTTTCTTTTTTGTCTCTGTTATGATCAGATAAAATATACGGCATATAATATACATAACATCATATAATAATAATATATTTAGATATTTTAAGGGTATGAATACATTTTCCTTTAGCTGTATGTAGAAAAGAAATAATTACCTAATATTGTGAATTTGGACTTTTCAATCTTGACTTACTGATAATGGTTGAAGCACAAAAACAGAGTTGAAGGCAAGAAGCATCAGCTGCATTGTCTCAAAAATCTGTTTTACTTAATCTGTCAAGATGTCAGAGCGTAAATAATGCATTGTCTAGCTCATTTCCAGTCGTCTGCCAAAAAAGTGGTGGTAACAAGCTGTGGCTGAATCACTTCCTCTTACACAGGCATGAGACAAGTAATTGCCACTGCTCAATGATCTATGGGGGTCACATTGATTTGTGTTCCACTGAGGCTGTTTTTTTTTCACACTGACTGATATAGAGCCCTATTTGTTCTAAAGTAATTGAACTGCCTTGTCCTTACCACTGTGCATTTGAATGTCAGTCAGTCTGTTCACCAAACATTTTTGGAAAAAAAATGTCATGTCCTGCATGTGACAGAGTAGATACATTCACATTTGTTAATGTGGGGCCTTCTTAATGTCACTGACAGAACAGCTTTGTGATGGAAGGTGCATATAGTTAGAAATGATCTAATATTGAACTGTACAAACAACCAAAACATGGGATAGGCTGCATACTGGTACTTTCAATCTCCATTTGCACATATGTAATTAACCTTTGATGAACTGAACCCTAGTGAGGATAAGCAGTAAAGAAAATGGATGGATGAAATTCAAATAACTAAGATTATTGCAGCCCTTTTCGTTTGCCTATGCTGACACGCACTTTTTCAAATGTTGGAGAAAACTGTAGTACCAGGAGAAAACACACGCAAGCAGGGGGAGAACATGAACAATCCACACGGCCACAGCTGGGATTTGAACCCCAAATCCCAGAACTATAAGGCAGACAGGCTAACCACTATAACACAATGCTGTCAACTTTACATACTTATTAGATAACTGTTTACTTTGTCTTTAAATTATTCAACAATCTTGAAATATTTCCTTGCATATCTCCTGATTGTTCACCTTCACCTTGACTGAAAAGACGCTTGCTGGCACGTGATTATGCATTTTTGCAATTCCCCTGACTGGAACTTTTAAGATGACCCTGTAGAGCTATAATGAAAAGAGGAGAAAAAAATGCTGGCACTGATCACACAAAATAGATAGCTGCTTTTATTGTAAGGAAAATCTACAGCACTCTTTTCCAGAGGTGCTTTAAACACAGATGACCATGAGAAAAGGCAGATAGATTAACACCACCCTGGGGAGAACTGATACCTACATGGTTTAAAATACCTCATTGACTGTTATTTCTGAGGATTAATTGGCCCTTATGATATCAGAATAGTTATTGTGGTATCAATAGTGTTGTCATTGGACAGCAAAAATATGTACACTCAGTTCTGATGGCTTCATCAAGCCGTGATCTCCACCTCTTGCTGGAACCATTCGCAGCCTAGTGTGAAGCGGCTGGGATGAAAATCATCACCTCCAAATCTGAGACCATTGTCCTCACTCGGAAAACGGTACCGCCTCCGGGTCAGAGAGGAAATCCTGCCCCAAGTGAAGGAGTTCAAGTATCTTGTGGCCTTGTTCACGAGTGAGGGTAGAATGGAATGGGAGATCGACAAGCGGTTTGGTGCAGCGGCTGCAGTGATGTGAACTCTGTATTGGTCCGTCGTGGTGAAGAAGGAGTTGAGCCAAAAGGCAAAGTTCTCGATTTACTGGTCGATCTACATTCCCACCATCACCTATGCTCGCGAGCTGTGGGTCGTGACCGAAAGAACAAGATCGAGGATAAAAGCAGCCAGAATGAGTTTCCTTCGCATGGTGTCCGGTCTCTCCCTTGGAGATAAGGTGAGAAACTCGGTCATCCGGGAGGCGCTCAGAGTCGAGCCGCTTCTCCTCTGCATCAAGAGGAGACATATGAGGTGGCCCGGACATCTGGTTAGGATGCCTCCCGGACCCCTCCCTCATGAGGTGTTGCAGGCACGTCCCAATGGGAGGAGGCCCCTGGAACCACACGGGACAAGCTGGAGAGACTACGTCCCGACCTCAGATAAGCGGAGGAAAATGGATAGGGCTGGCGACCTATGTCCCAGTACTGAAAATGGAGGGATGATTTGGTAGCTGACACAAATTGGCAAAATAGGATATGGAGTCTTAAAGAAGAAATAAAAGAAATTAAAAAAAGCCTCACAGTTCTCAGGACCCGGGTTCAATCCCCGGCCCCGCCTGTGTGGAGTTTGCATGTTCTCCCCGTGCCTGCGTGGGTTTTCTCCGGGCACTCCGGTTTCCTCCCACATTCCAAAAACATGCATTAATTGGAGACTCTAAATTGCCTGTAGGCATGACTGTGAGTGCGAATGGTTGTTTGTTTGTATGTGCCCTGCGATTGGCTGGCAACCAGTTCAGGGTGTACCCCGCCTCCTGCCCGATGACAGCTGGGATAGGCTCCAGCACACCCGCGGCCCTAGTGAGGAGAAGCGGCTCAGAAAATGGATGGATATTACCATAATTAATCAATAAGCATTTGTCATTATTTTTACTTTATATTATGGTATTTTGGACTATAGTATGGTGCCATAATTTCACCGTAATTTAACGGTGAGTGTTGGTAATTTATTTTAACTGTATATTACAGTATTTTGGATTACTGTACACATCTTTTATTACAATACATTTTATTGTTGTGAATACATGAATGTGATGTTTCCCCCCCCCCCCCCCCCCCCCCCTCTGCATTTAACACATCACAGTTGTGAAGTTAGGGGTGGATGATCCATTGCTGCATGCTCTCGAGCTCTGTCAAGTTGACAGTTTTCTTGTCCTGGTTGTTCGTTTGTCCTGCTCTTTCTTTCCTGTTGGAGTTCTTCTTCTGGTTGGAATGAAAAGGATGCTTTGCTGTCCAAAGTCAAGATAGTCACGTCTTCTCGCTCAAAAATGAGGAGCGTCAGAAGTTTGACTAATTATGAAGTGTTGCCACCGCAATTGAAACACGAGCCCTCAATCATCAGTGCGATGCTGGAGTCAGGATATGTGAAGGGATGATGGTGCCTACTTCCATCACCGGAGAAAAATACTGGTCGACTGTGGCTCAGTTGGTAGAGCCACTCATCCACTGACCAAAGGCGGCGGTTTGATTGTCTGCTGAAGTGTCCTTGAGCAAGACACTGAACCCAAAATTGCCTCCAGGTCAACATTGTAAATGTGAAACTCTTCTCAATTACTGAAGCAAATGAAATGGTATATTATTATTATTATTATTATCATTATTATACTGTTTATACTGTTAAATTACAGTTTGTTCATGTTAACTGAGCATTAACTGTTAATTTACCTGCAAGGAGTGACTATTTAACAGTGTTTTACAATTAGTATAAAATACAGTCATATACTGCTGTAATCCACTGTTAATTTACAGCTATACATTAAAAATACTGTTTTAAGATGTTACAGTTATTTACTGATATTGTTAAATTATGAATATAACTGTAAATTTACCTGCAAGGGATGACTAGTTAAGAGTATTTTACAATTAGTATGCATTACAGTAACATACTGTTTTAAATTCACCGTTAGCTAACAGGAATCGATTTGAGCGTACGATTATATGGCACACCACACACTCAGCATTCAATACACCTTTTCATCAGTGGCAACAAATCATGAAAAAAGAGTGATTGTAGATATGGTAAGGAGTATATTGCTTGAAATACACAAAAACATTACCATTCTGTATGTGGTACAGAGTTATTATTTTTATCTCCGACTTCAATGAGAATTTTGAAGTGTCCTCTTCTGCCTCTTTCATCCTACGAGTAAATGCGCAAGATCAGCACTGTACTGCAGAATAAGGGATTGCTCTTTTACCAGACTCGTTCGTGACTGTGGGAGCAGTAAAGACTCTTTCTATAGATGACAAAGAAAATTGAATTTAATTATCGGAGCGAGTCATAATAGATTGCAGAATGGGGCCCAATGGAGCAACTCTGTGTGTGGATTAATCAGCCATATTTTCCAACTCAGCAGAATCTTTTCATTGTTCGGGAAATGAGAATGGAATCCAAAAGACAATTTCATCTGACATTTTGCTCTCCAATATAATTTCTGTTTATTTTAACATGTAAACCCCACATGGAAAGCTCTGGGCAGAAATTCAAAGCCGAACCCTTTGACGCTGAAGCAGACACACTTACCAAATGTTGCGCCATCATTATTTGTTCCTACAATAAGATTTCAGTTCAGTAGTGTCTCTTGGAACAAATCAGCCCTTGCGGAGTGTGTATGGTATTTGTAGGACAAGAAAGTGAGAAACATTACAAATGCAGGTTTTACTTTACTTGATTTCCAAATGTAACTCAGAAACAGACTTACTTTACCAGAATAAAGTTGGACAAATGTATACTGAAACGCAGAAAATTTAATGTCAGTGTCATGACACATCATCAGAATGTGGAGTTCAACATGTTGCGTCTGATCCTGACAGAAAAACTACATAAATTAATGTCACATCTTTTGTTGGGTACTATGTTCAATTATTAAATCACACTTTTTAACTAATATTTAATAATAAACACTTAAATATATGGGAGGCAAAATTCGAAGGAAACAAACACAGGTTAATTTATTCATGTTGTAATTATTAGTATTTATACATTAAACAAAAAACAGAAAAACGGGTGTAAATGATGTGGAAAGCAAGACTCTTCTTACCCAGCACCAGTTGTAATTGTAGCCATTACAACAGAACCATAACGTTTCCGCCCCCTCTCACAAAATGCGATCAACCAGTAAATGCTTCTGTGGGCGGTGTCTGAACAATTTCACTTGGGAGTAAGGAACTATTCTGTCATTTAGGTATGAGCAGGTATTGGAGCAGAAAACCCTGTGAGCGAGGAGGAGGAGTACACAGGGAGAAATGTGCAGCATTTCAAAAGAAAGTAACAAGTCAGTGTTGAGATGCTCCAACAGTAATGACTCAATCGAATCACTTTAAGTACATAGTTTTATTATTTATCCAAATTTAGGACAATTTACCACGTGTTAAGCACTGTATCTACAAACCCCAATTCCAATGAAGTTGGGATGTTGTGTATAATGTAAAGAGAATACAATGATTTGCAAATCCCTTTCAAACTATATTCAATTGAATACACTACAAAGACAAGATATTTAATGTTCAAACTGATGAATGTTATTGTTTTTTGCAAATATTCTATCATATAGTGACGTTGTAAGCAGTTTAAACATTGTAACCGAGGACAACGTCAAATGCTGTAATCTAAGTGTTGAATATCTCAACACAGGTTTAGGATAAGTCACTACAATGGTGCCTTGACTTGTGAGTTTTTTCGAGATACGAGTCGTCATTTGACCAATTTTTTAGAGATACGAGCAATACTTGAGACACAGGTACACTTCAAACCCCCACCGCTGGATGCCGGCCGGCAGCACACTTCACAACATCCAGCCACCATCAATTCACAATGACTTCCTTGCAGTGGAAGGACAATATCGGTTGGTGGCAGTCGTGCGCCATTAAGATGGTTTGCCAACTTCCAATAGTCCCCCACAGAAAATAAAGAACAAGGAAGGAAAAAGTGTTTTTTTTTAGTCCTGGCTTGCATTTGCACTAGTGCCTGTTTTTTTCCCCATATGTTTGGGTCCACCTGCCTGAGTTTTGGTCCACCCACTATGAAAAATACAAATTGGTTCAGTGCTTTGTCGTGCAATTAAAGAAGAGTCAGTGGTGAGGTGCAGAAGACGCCACCTCCTCAAATAATGTCCATTCCGCTGCCAGTGCAATCTATCTCAAATAAGCAGTAGAAAACGGATGGATGGATGGATGCGTCAATTGTTACCTATAAAAAGATGGGGCAGGCATGAAGATGAAAATCTGTTTCACTACCCAAATTCTAGGTTTCAAATCATTACCTGCAATAGATAACATTCTTTTCCCATTCCATGTTATAGCTCCTTTCAGGATTATGACACGTGTTTTGGGCGTTTCTTCAAAAACATTTGGTGTGAATCTGGGAACACCTTTGTAGTCTCCAAACCTGGCTGAAAGCTATGTCATTTGGAACACGATACTCCCTTAACACGATGTTTCCCTTAATTCTGCAGGCCATTTGACAGTTTTTCACAGGGTCTTTGAAGCTGTGTCAGTTGATTGACACGCCAGCCATGATGCTCTATCAGTATTGAAAGGCATCAGCATTTGCCCCGATGCTTCCTACGTGGAATATTGTGGAGGCTGAGGGCAGATATACACTGAATATTTTAAAGCTTGTTCAGAGTGTGACATTTTCTAATGTCACTCCCTTTGCTCTCACATTTTAAATGCATGATGGTACTTTAGTATTGACTGGTGCATGGTGGATTTCCAGGTGCACAAATAAAAAGCAAGCAAGCAAACACATGCAATTGTTTTTATTAAGCAGCATTGTAACTTGTCCATGATTTTTTGGGTGAAAACAATGGCGCATGTGGATAATTAAATAGTTACTTGGTTGTAGTCACATTTTGCGTGGGCAGGCACTCCAGAGAGACTATTTGTATAAAAAAAATATTGAAAAGAAGATTTTTCATGATATGGCCCCTTTAAGGGGGGGAGCCACGTATATTTACAAGAGCTATTAGCAGTTCTTTTGAAGTACATGGGGAGTTTTTGAAATTAGCGTCCTCAATACTGAACACATAAGAGAATCCACATGTGCACACTCCCAAAATGCATGTAAATAATTGTAAACCGGTGCAGAAACAAAAATGACATTGAAGTGACAATGCAGGTGTAAAAAAACCACAATATTAACTCTTCCCCTTATGGAGTTAAATCTACAGAACCTCTGCTTTACTCACTGGTTTTGAGCAGCCATATTTTTCCCCATTTAATGGTCGAGCCACCTCCCAGTTTTCACAATTGTTTTTATTTACTCTAGACGCGTTGCATTAGTAGACACGCGTTTACTGTCAGTATATCCAATCTGTCCACTTACACTGCAGTCAAATTGGTTGATCGCTGATTACTATCAGATTTTTCATCCACAGAGGCTTGAGGCCGGATTCAGATCTGAGAATATATATATAGTCCATATATTATAGATTATATGATTATAAATATTCTATATTTTTTTTGTGTTTTTAAATTTCAACTCCTAATCCAAGCTGAGTTGGAAATGCGCTGTTCTCATCCTGGTGAGTGCACTTGCGGCAATTCTTGTTCTTAAAATAGTGTTGTGCAGTGATGTACTGTATGTGGTGAGAGTAAGATTACAATCTATTGAAATGGCCCATTCATCCATCCATCCATTTTTGTTCACGCTTCTCCTCACTCGGTTCGCGGGCGTGCTGGAGCCTATCCCAACTATCTTTGGGCGGGAGGCGGGGGTCTTCAATCAATCGACCACGCATGTTTTTTTGGATGTGGGAGGAAACCTGGTGTACCTGGAGAAAACCCACGCAGGCACGGGGAAAACATGCAAACTCCACACAGGCGGGGGCCGGGATTTGAACCCCAGTCCTCAGAACTGTGAGGCAGATGTGCTAACCAGTCGCCCACCGTGCCAATTCATAGAAACAATAAATATTGATATTATTAGGAGGCTGTTGTGAATGAGGAGTTCAAGCACTGTCTGAGGTGAAGAAAAAGAAAATTAAAAATATACAGCGTATCATTTCAGGAAAGATACAGTCAACCAACTGTGAAGTAACAATGCATGCAATGGGAGTTTTTAGTGTGTGTGTGTGTGTGTGTGTAAAGCTCCATTTGTATGTCATATGAGAGTATCGAGTACATTGAGTACAACTGACATCCACCATCTTTTCTCTTTGATTTAATTGACTCACACACAGCCAAATGGGTGTCCTCTCGTCATAAAACAGGTCGTTAAATATTGAGCACCCGTGGAGGCTGACTACCGGTGCTGTATCCAGCCTGGCTGCAAGAGTCCTCGGTGCTCCTGGTTGTTGTCATTTCAAGAGGGCCCAATAGGAATTTGCCACTCCACCATGCACTTCCTCTCCCGTCTGAGCCTCTCTCTGAGGCCCCCATCAAAGGACGATGAGTGACAAGGCGAATGTGTGCCGCCTCTTGGCACCACGCAGATTCTCGCTCCACATCTACAGATCTAATTCTGACTTCTTTATGTATGTGTATGATGCTGTAAACATTAAGGACACGTACATATAGAATAGAATCACCTTTTATTGTCATGAACATTCATGCACACGAAATTTGTTCTGTGCATTTAACCCATCACAGTGAACACATACACATACACATGTTAGTGGAACACACTGGAGCAGGGGGCAGCTGAAGCGCCCGGGGAGCATTTCGGGGTATCAGTGTCTTGCTCAAGGACACCACAGCCGTGAGTCCAGGAGATGTTGGCGGATGGTCCAGTCGGGGTCTTGAACCTAGGTCCCCCATGGTGGCAGCCGATGATCTTAACCATTGGGCCACCATATCTGTGTGAAGCAGTGTTCCGCACAAGGTAAACACGTCAAATATGCCACTCGTGCATTTAGCATGTGTTTAGAGGGAGTCATTGATGCATGAAGTTCATTACCCACCTACTTAAACCTAAGAAATGATTTAAAGCTCCTTGGTTTGCCTTTATAGGATGCCCCCTTTCAACATGTGTTTTCTGTGACTTCGAGCTACAGTACAGCCTGCTCACCCTAATAGAGATGGTCAGCAGCGCTACAGGAGGTCAATGAACGTAATGTCCTTCAAATAAAACCAGAGGACAAATGAGACTAGATATTTGCTCATCTCCTCTAGGCTGGCTGTTCCTTGGATACGTACGTTTAACATGCAACATATTACATACTACACACTCGATGCCATTGATCCCGTGTGCCCACACTGTTCATTTCCATATCAAACAGCTCAAGCTTGAAAATATTGCACAATATATCAAATAAATCACCTCATACTATAAATGTTCACTTAATAAAACCGTTTTAAATTTTAAATACTTTCAAGTGTCTAATGATGTAAATTAAATGGTTACATAGCAAAAGCTGGGATTGGCTCCAGCTCACCTGCAACCCTTGTAAGAATATGCAGCTCAGAAAATGAATGGATGGATGGATATTTTTAAAGCTAAGCAAACTACTCAAATTGAAATGAAAATTGTGACAGCAAAAAAAATAACGAGATGAAGAAGAGGAAGAGAAAAATAAATAACAGTATGCAGTTAGTTCATTAAACTGAAGGAACGAGAAGATACATTTATTTCAGAAAGTGAAAAAAAATACATTTGCACAAAATGTTAAAGTAGTAATCGATTAATTAATTAATGAATTTAATGTAAGACGTTAAATGTATCTCATGTACTCAATGTATCTGAGTTACATGTTAAGCACATGCTTATTACTTATTGAAATTGCATTACTGACTGTAAACATGCATGAAACACATTTTCCTTAGACCATATAGCAATAGGCCACCTTAAATGACTCAAGGCACTCAAAGAAACCACACATTCTCCGGGTTAAGACACATAGATTCATCTTGAGGCGTCACAACCAATTGTTTTGATGTGCGTCCCCATGTGAGATGCTTGGTGGAGGAGGCAGTGTAATTACGGCGTTGCTGTGTTCCCTCAAAGTCTGTGTTTATGTGCTGCTGCTGAGCGCTTTGGCTGGCACGCGCGCACACAGCAGCTCCCTCTCCCCCCACAATGGCGGGTCTGCCAAAGGTGTTGCTGGCATCCAAACAGCAATTACAGGGGAAATGGCCATGTCAAATCCGACAACCTCAACAATTTGGAGATAATTACAAGCATCTTGACTCAGCTCAGGCAGAGAAGACACAGTGAGCGAGGAAAAAAAAAAAAAAAAAAAAAAAAAAAAAACATGAAACGAGACTGCAATCTCGCTGTTCAACCAAATAGTTTTTAAAATATTTTGCTGCAGCTGTTGGCACCTTTTCAAACTTTTAATATAATATTTTCCAGCCAGTAGAACATTGAAAATCTGGAACTCCGAAACACAAATGAGTGAATACAAGAAACCGATCAGATTGAAGGATTTATTCGTGCTGCTGAGGAGAATTCTGGAATACAATGTAGGTCAATGTACAGAGGGATGCACTGAATGCATTGCACCAACTCTGAGTCTCTTTGGATTGACTGGCACGTGCATACACTACTGTGCTAATCATTTTGTCACAGCAGGCATTTTGGCAAAGTAAGACAGAAAATAGTAGGACGGTCAGCAGTAGTACAAACAAAAAAGACACAACTCTATGTAGAGGGGTGGCACAATCAACAAGGAAAAGAAAAAAAAAACACTGTAACATATTGAATTTTGATGAGGACCCGGATAATGTGCACATAAATTGATTTATTTTCACACTTTGAGTGGAACCATGCAAATGAACTTCTCCCAGAAGCCTGCTCACTAACTGGTTAACAAACAAACAAAGAAATGGCAATACATGTTTTCAAATATTATTATTATTATTATTATTATCCAGCTGTGGTGGAGGTCTGTAATCTACAAAGTGACATTCTGCTAATACATGGTCATTTTGAATTGCTAACACGCAGTATCACAGTCATTTCAGTTATCATTACCTTTGCCGATGAAAGTTAACGAGTCGTTTGGAACTTCACCACCCACTCGTCACCCGACCTTGGCTAAACTGAAGTGCAGTAGATGGATGGATGGATGGATGTCCCTCAATGTACTTTAAATGAGGAGTTTTTAGGCAAATAATGTAAACTAGGCTCCCCACCCAAAAAAAAACAAAAACAGTGAATAGGTAAATTTGCAAATGCAGAACTATGAATATGTGTGGGTTCACTGTACACCTTGTGTTCATTAGCATCATCATCATCATCATCATCATCATCATCGCAAGGGTGCTGGACCCTCTACCAGCTGACTTTGGGCACGGGGTAGGGTACACCCGGGACTGGTCGCCAGTCAATCCCAACACCCTTGTCTGATCACCAGTCGATCACAGGATTAACATATTCCCAATTGCATACGTGAAATTGATGAACAATGGCTAACACAGCCTAAGCAAAGAGTGACAGTGACTCTCTGCTACCTGGTGTTATAATGTGATTATATGCCGTAAAGGAACAGTATGTGATTTTCAAGGGATTTTCACACGATAGCCTGCTGTAGGTTTTGATATAGCACTTCCATGCTGTGTAAACTAATCCTTCCCCGCACCAATGATTGAATTCTTCAACAGAAGTGCTAAACCCACTCGCCTCCTCCCTCCTCAATTTTGCAGTTATGTATACTATTCTGTTTAGGAACTGTGGAAAATAGCAATTGTGTCATATTGTCATTTTCACTTTGAGGGAACTCCCCAGCAAGCATGAAGCAATGACTCATAAGCGTCATGCTTGTTTTGGGTCTTTTCCCCGGGCTCTCTGTTTAGCTAACCCATGACAATTGTGAAATTAAGTTGCAAAAACAATCAGCACTGGCACCTAAACAAAGCACAATGGAAATCATCTGCATTCCAAAGGATAGAAAATAGCTCTGCCTTCTGGGTACAATGAAGTGCCATTCCTTGCTGCCTGGTGCTCTTTTGTTTATTGTTTGACAAAGAAGGTAATGCCTTCTTTTCTCGTGCTGCATTTCAATAGCAGTCATTTATTGCCTCACTATATGCACATAAGCTGCAGCCAGGAACCATATTTAGACACTTTAATCGGGGATTTCAAATGACACACAATATACAGTTATGTGCATTGTTTACAAGTGGTAACTTGCATGTATCAATTATGACCACTAGATGGTAGTATTTGCATATGTTAGAACAAAATGAGTGAACGCTCATGGAATTGTGAACGTTCTTAATTGATTGAATTAAATAATTCAATTCAATTTGAAATTATGTTCAAACTAACTACTGATTGATAGATAAGCATAAATGTAGCCTTTAAAAAAAATACTTCAAATATACAAAATCTAAATTAAACTATAATCAAAGTTCCAGTGTCTTCATTTTGTCTGAATCATCAGAACTAACACCTCTTTCGAACACTGCGAGAAATGCACATGCTGTAACGAGTCAGTGATGAAAAAACAACTTTTATTAGAAGGGATACATTGATAGAAATGTGACTGATTTGATCAATTAAATTTTGAGACAAAGCTTTTTTTTTTGAGTGTCAATCATATTTCTGTTTGTAAGTTCAGTCGTTAAGCACTTTTTCACCTGTTTAAATCCATCCAGAGTTACACTACTGCTTAACCCCGAATCTTCATTTTTGAGCCTACAATATATATATTTTGAACAATAAAAGGTACATTAAGACCTGATTGGATGAGGATGCTGTGGAAGAATGTGGGACTCCTGACCTAAAACCCATCAAATCCTTTTCACACTGTGAACTAGAAGAGAGATTGTGAGCCAACTGCTTGAATAATTGTATTAATCAATACACCGAACATACACCTCAATTCACTTCCTGAGGTTGCAATGCAGGTATGCATGTCCGTACAGGATATTAGAAGGGCTTTGAACAATTGGCACCATCAACCAGGATGATGTTTACAGGATCTCCCAAAGCTGTGAAACTTTTCAAACACCAGATGGCATCCTTTCTTTGTGTCTTGTTATGCATTTCTATTTTTTTTAGTTCCAAATGCCTGTGACTTAAAGTTGTATGCCTTAAAATACAACTACAAAGTATTAATCGATTTATTTCAGTCACTAACAGTGACATAAAGATAAGAGAATCAAAACAAAATAAAATTTTAAAAAACTATGTCGATCATTTGCATGTGGTCAGGTCCTGTCAAAGTCGCGTATACACACATCTGATCTTAGCCAAGCGTTTGGCCCCTCCAGGTGTTAATGTGATGATAATGGAAGACAATACATGAAACACAGTATTCTCCCTTCAAAACCTTGTGCCATAAACCTTATACATACACATTCATGCTAAATGATGTAATATTTTGCATTCAAAATAAAGTTGAAGAACTGTTGCAGCCAGTAAGCAGGCCCGGTTAACTCTGACATTAACTAGCATGTACATCAAAATGAAGAAAATGAAGACATACACTATTTTGTGTAATGATGTACATGATTGCACAAAATTTCTTTCTGGGTGACCTTCTTTCATCTGCACATTTGTCTAAATATCCTAAATGTATATATTTTCTATACACGCTTTTTATGTATAGAGTGGGTACAGAACGTTTTCAGACCTCGTTAAATATTTCACTCTTTGTTATATTGCAGCCATTTGCTAAAATCATTCAAGTTCATTTTTTCCCCTCATTAATGTACACACAGCACCCCCATATTGACAGAAAAAAATCTGAATTGTTGAAATTTTTGCAGATTTATTAAAATAGAAAAACTGAAATATCACACAGCCATAAGTATTCAGACCCTTTGCTGTGACACTCATATATTGAACTCGGACCCTGTCCATTTCTTCTGATCATCCTTGAGATGGTTCTACACCTTCACTGGAGTCTAGCTGTGTTTGATTATACTGATTGGACTTGATTAGGTAAGCCACACACCTGTCTAGATAAGACCTTACAGCTCACAGTGCACGTCAGAGCAAATGAGAATCATGAGGTCAAAGGAACTGCCTGAAGAGCTCAGCTTGCCCACGTTTTGATGATCTTTGGGGGTGTTTCACCAAAATTGATAAAATGAGTGGCTAAGAGTTCCATCCATCCATTTCCTGAGCCGCTTCTCCTCACTAGGGTCGCGGGCGTGCTGGAGCCTATCCCAGCTGTCATCGGGCAGGAGGCGGGGTACACCCTGAACTGGTTGCCAGCCAATCGTCTCTGGAACAAACAACCATTCGCACTCACAGTCATGGCTACGGGCAATTTAGAGTCTCCAATTAATGCATGTTTTTGGGATGTGGGAGGAAACCGGAGTGCACGGAGAAAACCCACGCAGGCACGGGGAGAACATGCAAACTCCACACAGGCGGGGCCGGGGATTGAACCCAGGTCCTCAGAACTGTGAGGCTGACGCTCTTACCAGTCGGCCACCGTGCCGCTGGCTAAGAGTTGTGTCACTAAAAACCTAATTCTGCCAATTTGATGGATGCTGCTGCTTTAGTGTAGGCAATGGCTCATCTGCTGTGGCCGCCTGACAGATGATCTGCTTATAGGCTTTACTGCAAGGTGCCAGGCTGCCTGGATAAATTTGTGGTGTGCTGTGCTACTCTCTCAAGCTCTCTCCGACTTGACCCTGAAGGTTAATCTGAACTGGTTCCAAACCAGTTGTGGGGGCACATAGAACAGCGCAATCACATGCAGGTAGATAGATATTCACTGTTAGAGGTTTTACTCACATCTGCCATTTTATGCTCGCTAGTAGGCCTGTCACGATAATTACTTATTATCGACTTATCGTTCGACAAATAAAATGGACACGATAGTTTTTCCGGACTCATTAAATCGTCATTGTTGTGGTGAGGCGGTTTACTGTGCAAAAGCACGGCAACAACAAGCCCGGCCGGCTGCCGTCTCACTAACTGTCCCCAATCAAGTGGCCGGCCTCACAGATAAAAACTGGCTTGCAACTTGAAATCACCACGAAAAGAGGAAATAAAAAGATAACTTTGTGTTGATGTGGTATGCTTTGCTGAAAGACGTCAGTAAAATGTCAATGATTGTGTCGTCTTTTGTAGTCTTGACCAAAGGAGTAGGCTCTAGTGAGCTAACATCCATCGCTATGCTAGCTACACATTAGATGATCGGTCCATATGGAACTCAGGTATTGACATGGAGGAATATGCTTTAATGACATGACTAAATTTTCGGTGTGCCTTGAGTAAATTGTAAATAATACAGTCATTTGTAGAGATCAAGAGACCGGAAGAGGTGTGGTGGGATCAGTCCTTAAAACTTGACTGGACCGGACCGCATGCTGTGCGTCCACAGACGGTTATCGTTCCATAAATACAATTAACGAAATACTTGTACTTCATTACTTAAGTAGATTTTTCAGCTACCTGTACTTTACCTTGAGTATTTATTTTTCTGGTGACCTTTTACTTTCCACTGCCTACATATTAAAAATGAGCTTTTTACTTTGTAAACCATCTAAAGTCAGCGACAACGTGGCATTAAAACAGACCGTCGAAAAACCAGAAGTAACTTAGTCAAAAGCATAGACATCGTAAATACGACACCCTTTGAGCCGCGTGCCAGCAAAGCGTCAACGCATTCCATGTTTGTGGACGCCACGGTTGGAAACCAAAACAGCAAGGATGCCTGCACATTGTGCTGCGTACGGTTGCACACACGTCAAACAATCACAACAGGAGAACTGAACTGGGAATAATCTTTCATGACTAAGAATATTTTTGGGCTCATTTTTCAAAAGTCCCTGTAATGAATAAACCAGGTTAGTTTTCAAGAACGCTATCTTGTTTAAGTCTCGCTCGCGGGCAGTAAATTATGTCACATTTGAGCAATAATATAATAAATAATAACTTCCAATACATTCATTTGGCCCCTGCTTAGACAAAACAATAAAAACCCACACTGAAATTAGACATAATTTGCTCATTTTCAAATAGATTCAGTCAATTACTTCTTGACTTAAATACATTTAAAAGTGCATACTTTTTTACTTTTTCGTAATACTTTTACTTTTACCAGAGATGTTTTTGCAAAGACGGCACGGTGGAGTTTGCATGATCTCCGAATGCCTGAGTGATTTTTTTTCCGGGTACTCCGGTTTTTTCCCACATCCCAAAAACATGCATGGTAGGTTAATTGAAGACTCTAAAGTATGTGTGAATGTGAGTGCGGATGGTTGTTTGTTTATATGTGCCCTGCGCTTGGCTGGCGACCAGTTCAGGGTGTACCCCACCTCTTGCCCGAAGATAGCTGGGAAGGCTCCAGCACGCCCGCGACCCTAGTGAGGATAAGTGGTACGGAAGATGGATGGATGGATGTTTTTTGCACAAATATCAGTACTTTTATTTAAGTACTGAAAACCAGTACTTTTGACATCTCTGGAAAGTTAACTATTTATTACATTCGCTAGCCTGTGAGGTAACTAGCTAGCGAGCTAAACAATTCTCTCTGGCTAGTTCCCATATTGACCCACACCATAGCCAAAAGAGAAAGGTTATGATTTAAGACATACAGTTTGCTTCTTTTTCAAGCAGCGTAGCATATTACAGGCTTTACAGTGGTGGCGAACCATACTGAGCAATCACATGCGCGTTCACCCACCCCCTTCAGCCAGTCAAATCTGCATCTCGGGCGGTAATCACTGTGCGCAGCCCATGCAAAGGCGATGGAGAAACGTCGCATGGGAGAGAGAAAGCGACTCAGCATGGAAGTTGAGTGAAAATGAGAAAATGACCGATAAAGGAAGATGTGTAAAATTATTTATTATGCTCGAATATCATTATATCAGTGGCATTAAAAAAAACACCAACAATACTATCGTTTATCATGAAAGCTTTTGGGAAAATATATCATTGTAAAAAATGTGCTATTGTGGTAGGCCTAAACACATAATATATTGAGAGAGAGGAAGGGAAATGGATAAAACAAAAATATTGTAAAAACAGCAGAAAATATAATAATAACTGTGTGTATGATGTAAAATGACCAGTAAATGTCATAAGAATCTGCAATATGGTGGGACAGCGACGCAAGAACCATGATATAGCGGAGGATTACTGTATCTGTATTCCGTGATGATAAGTTGTAGGGACTCATTGTTCTAGGGCTGGGACTCATTGTTTCAATGATATATGCATCCCGGCACTCACATAGTCTCAAGTGTAAAATGATCTATGATTATTGTATTCATAATCGCAATCCTAGGTCTAAAATGGTGTGAGTAAATTGTAACTGTGTCATGAAAACATCCATTTCCATCCATCCATTTTCAACAGCTGACTTCGGGCAAAAGGCAGACTACCCTTGAACTGGTCGCCAGACAGTCACAGGGCACATATAGACACGGACAACCATTCGCACTCACATTCACACTGTCACGGAGTGAGAACTGAACCCACACTGCCCGCACCAAAGTCAGGCAAGTGTACCACTACACCATCAGTGACTTCATGAAAACATAAAAGGTTAAAGAGTATGTAGTGGTAAGACATGTAGAGCATGCCAAACCACATTTAGCGCACACACACACGGTCCTCACCTCACCGCAAAGAAAGTGTTGATACAGTTTGAAACGCAAAATGATAACATTCTCTATAGTGTCACTGGCTTGATCTGTGTTTGTTGGGGTTTGCATTGTTTTGAATAATTTAGTTTTGTTTCATGTTATGTCTTGTTTCCCTGTGTTTTTTGTCTATGTCTTGTCAACTCCTTGGGTTTTTGTTTCTACCTGTTCTCGTCAGCGTTGTTCCTTGTGTCTACCAATCAGCTCCTTCCAGACACTCACACTTAGTGCAGGTGTTTCTCGTCTCGTCAATTTGTAATTACAGTAGTTCCCTGCTTTTTCTTCAGTGTTTGGCGGTTGTGTGAGATAGTGAGTGAACAAAATATCATAGAATATTTTAGAAATTCAGAAAAAAAAACTTTAGAGTCACAGAATTTTTAGAGACCAAATCATTATTCATATTGCGAAACTAAATTATTAAAATAGTAAATACAATAACACAATACAATAGAATATGGTAAATGCCAATTGACTTAGTATGAAACATGAGATTTTTTTTATTTAAATGCTTATTTGCACAAAGACACACAAAGGGTTCTATTTTCGTAAACGCCATAAATCCTGTGCAGTGGGTACCGCAACTCTGCGCCAGTGGCGGGTTAGATCAGTGATTGTAATTTCGGATATGGGTGCAGGCTTGCAGATCTGAGAGTGGGCGTGCTGCACCACCGTGTATTTACAGCTGACTTCAGTCACTACCAATCAAAGCGGCTCCGCTCATTCTCTTTAAACGTGACGCAACGGACAGTCTCGACGGAGACATCGCTTTTACGGAAGAGAATGATGCGTAATCGCAGCGACCTGTGCGTGAGTGGTGCATTGTCACTGACCTGGCCATGGTGTTGTACGCTTGTTAAATACACAATGAGCTAGTGATAACTGCTGGTGACTTAAATGTGTCAGCGGAGCTCAGTATCTGCCTGCGTCCAAAATCGCCGTAGACCGTCAGTCTACCTTGCTCCAGGACATGGTAAGTTTAGATCAACTTTCTGCCACCAAATTGTCACTCCACCAGGTACTTTTCTAAGGGCACTCCCTTTGCTTTGCCAGAATGCCCAGCTTGGCACAGACCAAGTGCCAAGTTGGCAAATATAGGATAGGATCCATCCATCCATCCATCCATTTTCTGAGCCGCTTCTCCTCACTAGGGTCGCGGGCGTGCTGGAGCCTATCCCAGCTGTCATCGGGCAGGAGGCGGGGTACACCCTGAACTGGTTGCCAGCCAATCGCAGGGCACATCGAAACAAACAACCATTCGCACTCACAGTCATGCCTACGGGCAATTTAGAGTCTCCAATTAATGCATGTTTTTGGGATGTGGGAGGAAACCGGAGTGCCCGGAGAAAACCCACGCAGGCACGGGGAGAACATGCAAACTCCACACAGGCGGGGACGGGGATTGAACCCCGCACCTCAGAACTGTGAGGCTGACGCTCTAACCAGTCGGCCACCGTGCCGCCATAGGATCCACTAAATCTGAAAAAAAAAAAATAAATAGGATCCACTGGCATTTGCGCCCCACTGCAGATACAAATACAGCCCAAAATGTCTGGATGTCAACGTTCACTAAATGTCTGTGCACATCATTTTCCTTCCAAAAATATAAATGTAAATATGTATTCTTCTTGGGGCCATTAGTAGTGTAGTGATTCAAATAAATGACGTAACAACCTGCAGCTAGCATATGATATTCACTCAATGCTGCATTTACAACCATTCCGTTTGACTGTGGACCAGTCTAGGATGTAGTCCATCTTTTGCCCCAAAATAGCTGCAACTTCTGTGTGACCCTGAACAGGCTAAGTAGTAGAACATGGAAGGATGGACGGATGGATGTTGATCTCGGAAACATCATATTCTTCATTGTCGTCTCTATTGTAAATTCTGGTCAACAGTAAAATGCTTAAGTCATTCAGTTCCTATATATGGTCCATGATCCAATGAAGTGAACATCTGTAAAACACATTAAGCGTTAATGTGGACCGTATACATAAAGCAGGATCTGGGCCCGCCTGAAGCAGACTGCACATCCCTCCACCCTCCCAGTGGCGTATGCCTGACGTTGGCCCACTCAGATAAAGATCAGCTGCCGAGCAATTGAGCCTTATCAGTTTCCTTTTTCTTTATCAAGTTCCTGTCTCAGCTGATGAGTGATGGGCAGGTTTATGTGTTTGAAGGTAGCTATTGTTTTGTGCATATGAATTTGTCCAGGAATAACATCTTTAGGGGTTTCTTTGTTTTTGTTTGTTGTGATTTATTGAGGGTTAGTTTGCTACGTCACGTTATCACAATTTGGGAAGTGATTTTGTGTCATGTGTATGTATGTTAGCTGCATTCATTTATGTAATTTTTCATGCTTTTTGTGTCAAAATATAAAATTATTTTAATAACGTGTTGAATTATTTTCTTACTTCTGCAATTAATGACCTTTTCTTCTATTGGTATGTGTTAAAGACATCTGAGCATTGCGCATAATAACTGACTAAATACTGTGTCTCTGTCCTCAAAGATCATTACACACGCTGTTATGTTAAGTTTAGATTTGATTCAAACTCATTTAAAGTTATGACACTTGGGAGACTATGACTTCCCGAAAACCATTCCAGACTCTTTGCATTAAAACAAACATGGAACTTGAAAAGTTGCTGCTTCGGAAGTCACAAAAGAAAATCATTCACAGACCCAGTCGTAGAAAAAAAAGCTTTAAACTGGAAAAGAAAACAACACGAAATGATAACTACTGTACTATATACTGAAAAGTCTATACGGTACTACGGACAATTGACTTGTTTTTCTTCGAAGCTGTGAATGCTTCACAATAAACTCTATTAAAGGTCTGAAGTCCATGCGGTACGTTTCAGTACAGACCTGACATGCACTCATTACCCTTCAACACATAATACAGTGTCTGCCTGCTACAAAGTGAGCACTTTGATCCGTATTATTATGTTTCTGTTTTTCTGCTTTATCTTCACTTCCAGTACTTAAGAGACACTTTGAAAGCACATTATCAACAACAAACTGCACTTCGCCTGCAGATAAAGTGTCATCGTTGTCACGGCCAATATCCGCTCATTACATCATACATGTTATCGGCCTTTCCTTCTTGAACTGGAGGTGATGTTGTTGTCTACCTTGGTTTAACTGTGATAAAAAGGCACAAGCAGTTTAATCACTTGCCATCCATGTTTATAAAAATTATACTAGATTAAACCCTATAAATAATTCCGGCTCTGCCAGAACTTTATAATGCTTCACAAACAGATAATAAATGAAAACAAAACTAGAACTAGCACTAAGTATAGCACAGACCTCAGCTAAAGACAAATAATCCTAAAGTGGATCACCTTCATATTCTCTACTTGCATCAGATATTAGTCACTGAAAATTAAAGACAATTCTAATTCTTACAAAATTATACAAATGTAAACAATTTAGTTACACCTTCATCCAGATTCATACCTAAGTGAATGGGTTTTTCCTTGACTGATAACTCACTTTGACTCAAAGATTATTGGAAATCTGGTAAATAGTTTTTGCATATTCCCACCGCCGACTACCAATGAAAATGCAATCGAACCTCTTTGGCAATGTGCGCATCACTGAACTTTGAATTGTCAGCAATCACCAGAGTGTGTTGTAATGCTGACACAACAGTCTCTTGGTAAAATATGACAAACAATTTTCATAATTATAAAATAATGGACTGTATGTATAAATAGGAGTTGAGGTCTGTTGCTATAGTTGTTTTACCTCATTGCTTGAATCAGCTGCACCTGCGTGTGTGTGTGTGTGTGCGCGCTGAAACTGGACAGGACAAAGGGAGTGAACGGTGCAGAACAATGGTAAGGCCTTGTGGTGGAACTGAGGCGAGACAGTATGTCTGCAGGCCTGTCGGTCACTGAGCCCCAGGAGGAACCTCCAGCGCCACACAGGAAAGGTCTTTCTCCAGAGTTGCCTAAAACACACATACAACACACTCACACGCACACTTACACAATGTACGAACATGCACTGATAAAGACAATAGTGAGCAACAGAGGCCCCCATCCTGGCCAAGCCCTGGACATGTCTCTTCTGTAACTCGTGGGACTCATCTCACATCAACTCAGAACACACTGTCCTGTCAGACACACATACACACACACACACACACACACACACACACGCGCGCGCGCACAAAGGTCAGAACATTCGTGGAAGGTTTGGCAGATTCAGACTTGCTTATTGTCTTGCTTAGACAGCACTTATTGTCAAGGTTTAGTCCCGGATAAGGCCAATTTCTGCCATTTATCAACGCTACAAGTCAGCAGTGGAAATCAGATGCAGCACCGCTAGTTGTTTATTACAGTGACCTACTATCTGTTGTCAACTAACTAGTTTGCTGTAAATGCTTCAAATCTGATGAGGATGCATACATGACATAGCACACGCCTGCTGACCTATTTTTGTTTTAAATTGTATGTTGATGTTTTTCTCTAATAGTTATATAGCAGGGCGACCTGTTGGGCGATTGGTTAGCACATCCATTTCACAGTTCAGAGGTCATGGGTTCAAATCTGGGCTCCGGCCTTCCTGTTTGGAGTTTGCATGTTCTCCCCGTGCCTGCTTGGCTTTCCTCCGGGTACTCTGGTTTCTTCCCACATCCCAAAACATGCATGATTGATTAATTGAAGACTTGAATTACACATAGGTGTGAATGTGATTTTGAATGGTTGTTTGTTTATGCATGCCCTGCAATTGGCTGGTGACCAGTTCTGGGTGTACCCCGCCTCTCGCCCAGAGTCAGCTAGGCTAGGCTCCAGCACCCCCGTGACCCTAGTGAGGAGAAGCAGAATGGAAAATGACGGTTATAGGGCAAGAATGCAGGGTTGTAATCAAGGAAGGTGTGGTCATTTATGTCAGCAGCAGTTTATATATCATGATACCGCTTACCCTGTTCAGGCTATCGCAGCTGACTTCGGGCAAAAGGCAAACTGGTCAGAACTGGTCGTCGTTCAATCACAGCGCACATTTAGAGACAGTCACTCATTCACACACACATTCAAAACGTCACTGAGTGGGAACTGAACACATGTTCTGCAGCTAATATCCCTCCAACCATTTTCTATGGTGCTTGTCCTCAATAGGCTCACGGGTATGCTAGAGCCTATCCCAGCTGACTCTGGGCGAGAGGCGGGGTACACCCTGAGCTGGGCCATTCACACTCACATTCGCGGCTATGGACAAATTAGAATCTTCACTTAGCCTAACATGCATCGTTTTGGAATGTGGGAGGAAACTGAAGTACCCACAGAAAACCTACACAGGCACAGGGAAAACATACAAACTCCACACAGGCGAGGCCAGAGCCCAGATTTGAACCCGTGACTTCTGAACTGTGAAGTGGATGTGCTAACCAGTCGAGCCTGCATTGCAAACATAAACATAAAGAGAATGGCATAACTGATATTACAAAGTGTTATTAAACACACACACAAGAACACACTAATAAGCAAAGGCTGAACTATTGTTCCAGTTCTTGTGCAGGTGTTCGTTATGAGTCTAAATTGTATCACAAATGGTGTGACATTTCTTGCATGTTTGTGCAGTTGCCAACAGTCTGGCTACCAGGATGAATCTATCTTGTTTTGCACAGTGTGATCCGTGATGCGAAAAATGTTCGGAATGTCTTGCTAAGGATGTGGGGAAAGTGGAAAGGTCCCACTGTGGGTGGCATACAGGTGGCAGAGGTTAGGTCCTCTACTTAACACTGACGCAATACTTTGAGTAAGTGTGCGCACACACACACACAAATACGAACCCAGAGCACATTGCCTACGGCAGCAAGGGCATACACAATACACTTAGCCACTAAAAACACAATGCAGCCGACTGTCAGTGCTACTCCTGCAGGAAGAACATCTGCATAAAAACATTTGGTGACAACAAATGTGTTGAATGCCAGGAATCCATCTTTGACGCTACAGATTGTATTCCTGTCATGAGTAAATCCGGATGTGTTTAGAAAAACAGTGAGTCAGACAGCCTGGCGCGTTACCACAACAAGTACCCTTTCTTTTTCCTGCACTCATCTTTGCAAACATTTCATCTTCTTCCTGTATGTATACAGTTTACATCACGAGAGTCCTCTGACCTTTGCTCTGGATTGACCAGAAGCTAGTGACACGTGCACGAGAAAATAGGGCACCGTTCTGGCTTGAATGATCAAATGCTCTCCAGTGGAGTCAACTTTGTCAGTCAGGGTTAAAGTAGGAGGGTGCTTGAGGATTACCATGGCGCCTGAATGTGTCACAGCAAGCAGGCATGTAGGGCAGGGTTCGGATCTTTGTTGCTCGAATGAAGGCTGTGGCGAATCATTCAGCAAATATCAAAATGTGAGATCAGTAAAGGAATATACTTTCACTTATCATGTAAAAGTGAAATGTTAGGGTTTAAAGGCATACTTATAATCACCCAAAAAAACATTTGAATGTGTCTGTTTACATGTGGAACGGTGGGGCGACTGGTTAGCACATCTGCCTCACAGTTCGGGGATCCGGGGTTCAAATCCAGCCCCCTAAACTAATATTGATCCTGTAGCATGGTGTTGTTTGAATACATTTTTATAAAGAACGTAACACTCAAATAGTGACGTACTGTATCTCTGTTGGATTTGCTTTTATGGTGGGATCTTCCGGGGAGAATGCTGACTAATACGTAATTTGTGTACAACTCATGCTTAGTTCCTCATGTAAGATCTCGGTTTGAACCGGTCTGTACTGGAAAGAAGTTGTATACCACTCCCAGCACTGTCATCACTGATCTAGCGTCTCGCTGCGTCATCCTTTTCTTTTGCTTCTCCTCCTTCTGCTCTTTCAAGGTGCACCTAGAGGGGGAAAAGAAAAGACAAAAAATACAAACATGTCTTGTGGTAATTGTTCACACACGGAATGTTTCACTTTGTGGGAGAAAAAAGACCTGGATTCATTGGTGGCCCTGCTATATTGAAGATTCAAATTAAGTATTAATTAGCATGTTTCTCGAAAGACAAACTGTGTTTTTAATCAAGTCTTTAACACCGTTTAGCAGTCCTTATGAGTTGAACTTTAACCTCTAGACCAGGGGTGTCAAACTCATTTTTGTGGTGGGCCGGAGGGCCGTTATGACTGAACTAGAGATGGGCGAGTACCGATACCAGGTGTCGGCATCGGGCCGATACCGGCCTCATTTCAAGGTAGAGGGTACTTGCGAAGGCTGCTGATACCAGCCACAGATACTTAAGGCAAAAAAATATATATGACATGAAGTCCTATTCGGCAGTAGTTGGCACTACACTGCGACCTTTGACACATCGGTGAATCATTATGCGGGTCAGAAAGAAAGATCTTTGCTCACAATTATCTGTCATTGTGTGAATTGAAATTTTATACATCAAAAGTACTAGTCGTATCGGTATCGGTGAGTACTGAGGAGGGAATACTTGTGGTATTGAACATCCTTACTATGAACCCATATAAATGTATGATCCGCAAATATTATTGCATAGTTACAACAAATTAACGGATACCTAGTTTTGAAATCCCCGGCACGGTGGCCGACTGGTTAGCAGATCCGCCTCCCACTTCTGGGGACCGGGGCTCCGCCTGTGTGGAGTTTGCATGTTCTCCCCGTGCCTGGGTGGGTTTTCTCCGGTCACTCCGGTTTCCTCCCACATCCCAAAAACATGTGTAGTAGGTTGATTGGAGACTCTAAATTGCCCATAGGTGTGATTGTGAGTGCGAATGGTTGTTTGTTTCGTGAGCCCTGCGATTGGCTGGCGACCAGTTCAGGGTGTACCCCGCCTCACGCCCGAAGATAGCTGGGATAGACTCCAGCACACCCGCGACCCTAGTGAGGATAAGTGGTAAAGGAAATGGATGGATGGATGGATGGATGGATGGATGGATGGATGGATGGATGGATGGATGGATGGATGGATGGATAGTTTTGAAATTAGAAGTCAGTAAAAAATATTTTATAAATTTTCAGTAATACTTTTTTCAATTTATTTTAAAGGGAGATTGGTAAAAAAAAAATGCTTGCAATATATCACTCTGCAGTTTTGGTATTTTAGGAAGAGACATGAAGTTGTCGCATATGATTTGCTTTCGCGGGCCACATGAAATGATGCGGCGGGCCGGATCTGGCCCCCGGGCCATGAGTTTGACACCTGTGCTCTAGACCAACAAGAAATGGACAAAACACATACTGTACATATATTTATTACACAGATATTCATTTGTGTGATTATATTGTGCATGTATTTAAATCTTGTGTAACTAAAATGTAATTATATATAAACTTTTGTTATGGTTGGCATTTCACATTTCCATAGTTCCGCTGTGGCCCCTCCCTCCCCCAGCCCACACCTTTACCCTCTCTCTTCCTCTAACTGTCGTCCAGGTCCGAAGGCTGTCTGCCACTGTGTCTGTTGACATGAAAGCGTTTGCCGTTTCTAAGGCTGATGAAAGGCAGGAAAAGGGTGGGAGAGGACCCAGCTGAGTCCAGCACGGCACACCGCGGACAACACCGCCTAGACAATCGCATCGAATATTTAGCTTTCTTTTCCTGAACAATTGGATGACCATAAAAGGGTATGCGGGGGGCATAAGACACATCTGTTTTGAGATACACGGGCCCCAAAAAAAAATGAGACAGCAGGGAGATAAAAGTGCAACAATAGTTGAGATGGTTAACACACTGTTAGGATGATAAAGCAGCAGCAAGGTGAGAGAAGTGTGGGCTCAGTGACCTTAGCTGAGGACTGAATAGCAAGCATGTTGCATGCAGCGTTTTCTTTAACAGAACACTGTTAGGAGAAATTGCGCACAACAGAGTCAAAAGATCAACTCCGCTCAACAGACTATAACCTATATGCATCAATTAAATAAAAAAAAATAAAAATGATACAGCAGATACAGTGAGAAAGAAGTACTAGGTTAACAACAGTCCGTAACCATGGCAGCGACGTGACTATCAATCACCTCATGAGGTCTACACTGAAATGGCAGAGGACGACGACAGACTAACACAGAAAAGTCTCTAATGTGTTGACCAACATGTATATTATGCTATATAGTTGTACAAAAACCAGGCATATATATTTAATGTTACAATCCAATTGACCACTAAACTAGCAACGTCCAATTTCTGTTTTTATGCAGCTTATTACAATTTATAGTTTACCCTTTGGCCTGCATTGTTTTGTTGTCTTTTCAACATACAGTAATTCACCTGTGACAGTTATGTGTTAGAAAAATGAGCAGCCCGCAGACTGTCACAGATGCGTTCCTCCCTGAAGGTGAGTTGTATTTCAGCCCGGCACTCTATACTGTATGTCCCACCACGTGAGCAACACACCAGGCGTCATGCGTAACAACCCAAGGAACTGGTTTGAGCCGGTAGAAGAACTATCAAAGCAAGCAGATTAGGAGGCATCCACTTAAACCGTCTTTGTGTCAGCAGCAAAGCCTGCTGTGGATGCACCTTACCCACAGATTTAAAAAAAAAAAAAAAAAAAACTATGAAACCCACCCCAAAAAAACTCTAACATTTGAAAAAAAAAAAAAACAACTGAGGCGGCAATAAATATACTCCATGCTTTCAGCATAGAAAAATGATTCATGATTTTGTTCAGAGGGATAGATCAGAAGATTAAGAAGCAAAGCCTGGACATGTCTAAAGCCTGTAATGCTACTTTAACAGCTTCTTATCTCGAGAGGAGGGATGATTAAACAGACTCCGGCACAAACACGCAGTGGAGGAATCACCCCCACCCTCCCCAGCCTGAGCTGAACTGGTTCTCGCCGGTCTGATGTGGAGCGTGGCTGTATGAGGGAAACCCAGGGAGGCTTAATCACATCCTTCTCTGAGTAATATTCACCCTTCAATGGGCTTGTCGCATCAGAAAAAAGAGCAGAATGCAAACAAGAAAGCCACGCACTTTACCGAGAAAGAATTATGGGCTTGCTTACATGAGTCAACACTTCAATATCAACTATACCTGTGAATGATGTGCCTGTAATTAACCGGCATCTAGCTGACTTTCACACTCGTATAGGATTTGACTTGTGATGAGTAACGTGAATATTAGACTTACGAATAGGAGTAGATGGGTTTTAAAATGTAAAATTATTACTACAATTATTAGTCATTTTGATGCCCTTTTACCTTAAATTTTGCCTTACAAATTAATCTTATAATTATCGCTCTAAACTGGTCACACTGGTGTTTGTTTGTTTTTATCTTTTTTTTTTGTACTTATAACTATTTCCAGCCAATATTGTGGCTTTGGGAGTACAATGGCGTGTCACTTGAGCACCTTGACCTTACTTTGTCTCCTCCTTACCACGTTTACGGTTTAGAATAAACTTGTACCTTTTCGGCCATTGCGCTCCAAGTTACCTCGGCGCACATTATTATCCTTCCGCGGTATCTCAGTTTTACCTTGAAGGACACAGCGTACCCTTTTATCTGAGTGGATAATGCTGGTGAATGTCCACTTGGAAATGAGGGTACATTGATGAATACACAGGACAAAGCAGAGTTTAACTTTTGTAAACAAAGCAATTTATTCAAACGGACAAAGAAGAGGACACATCATTTATGAAAATCATTGTTCGATTTGACATAAGAGTGGCATTAGGAGCCAGAACAGTTACAGTGTTCATGTTGAAAGAAGGCATGTGTTCAGGACAGGCATCCACGAAGGTTCTTCTTCTGGCACTAAAAGTCTCCTATAGTTGCAGCTTTCCACCGGCACCTCCTTTGCGTGCTGCTGCTTCACAGTGGCGCTTCCGCATGGGTTAATTCAAGTCTCAGGGAAGACGTTTTATGTCCAGCATATCTCCAGTCAGCTCATCTGCAATCCGGTCATGGTGGGACTATCACCCATCACCTCCGGCGGCTGCAAAGTGGCCTCGCTGGCGGCCACTTGCGAGCACGCGCATCTCCCCGGGCGAGCCGGGACGCTTGCAGGTGTAGGCGTCCGAGTCCCAGCGGGAGTCACGCTCCAAGTTTGGGGCTCCGAGTCGAGCCGAGTCAGAGGAGACACAAGCGGCTAAAACAGTGCCGAGCGATGTCACGTCAGCGCAGTTTGAGCATGTGCCGGAGCATGCCGGCGATCTGGAGGAACTTGTCCTTCTTCCTCTGCTTTAGAGCCATCAGCGCCCGGGCCGTCTCCTCCGGGTCGTGCGAGTAGGAGAAGATGCTCCTCACCCGCTCCTCTGCCTTCATGTCGCCCGTCTTCTGGAAGAGTCTGGTCAGGGCGTCCTGGCTCACGTTGTCGAAAATGTTGGCCACGGCCTTCTTGCGGTGAGCCGTGTCAAACTTGTTGCCGTGGACGGAAGGACTGACACGGCGGCAGTCTGAAGACACGTAGGTGGACATCTCGCCTCTCGGTTGGCGTGGCTCTGAGGCTGAGGAGGGAGAGGCTGAGCGCTCTTGAGCGGCTTGTGAGCGGCTGAGTTAGTGCAGGAGGACTGAGCCTTCGTGTATTTATGCTGCTGCTGTGGGAGGATCACTCCGCCAGCCAGCAGTGACATCAGCAGTCGTGAAGCAGAGAGAGGACGCCCCCCACCCCCACCCCACCACACCCCACACCCCCACCCTTCTGCAGCAAGAGTTGCAGATGAGCTGAGTCTGCCTGCCTGTTGTTGTTGTGTAAAATACCAAATGGATGATAAAACTAAAGGCATGCCCAATAGCCACTTGTTTTACTTCATTGCAAACTAATTAGTTCGTCCAGAATTGGAGGACAATTTCGAAACGAATATTTCTGGAAAAAAATACAATTCATTTTATATTTTTTTTATATTCTCAAGAGAAACAGGTAATAAACCATCATATATATCATTTATCCAGCTCAGCCATAAACAGTACACTTTTTATGAGATATTTATATATATAGATTATACATTTCATTATATTACAGATACTCCGGTACCTATTGATGAGTAAATCCTTCAGAATTAAATAAACAAAGTTAGCTTATTTGAATTTAGAAACACAATATAAATTAAAATAAATGTAAAAATCTGTAGAAGCTTTAGTAAAAAATGAGTAAATACAAATTAACTTCATTCAAACATTGCACTTTTTATGTTACTCGGTTATTCCTGAATAACTCCCCTTGCCACCCACCCACCCGTGCCCACCCCTAAAATAAATAAAAAATCGACTCCAGGCTCTGTTAACTGTTAATTGCGCTTGTGGGGCGCTAAGCATGTTTAGTTAGCTTATGCCTTGGGCCGATTTTTCTTGCAGAGGACCATACAAGTCAATCTATCGCCTCTCTAATCCAGGGTTCCTCAGTTTATGATGTTGAAAGCTCCACTAGCGAAGTAGTAAAGTCATAATTACAATAAATAGTTGTATGATAAACATTTCTAGGCCATAAATATAAGAAAATAGAAAGAAAACCACAACAGTAACTGTGGGAGCCTTTTTGTGCCGTTTGATGACATATTCTTACGCCACTGGTCTAACTACTTCATTGCATAATTTTCGTAACCTCATACGGTCAGAATTACAGAAAACCTCTACGCCATGGATATAAAACAAATAAAAAACAGTATATATGGCGGTAGGCGGCCCGCGACCCGTGTGAGGATAAGCGGCGTAGAAAATGAATGGATATATGGTGGTACCTGACCGTGCCTTCTTGTGCTGCTTGACGACGTTTACTTACACCAAAACACCAAAACTAGTTCAGCGTGTGTTGTACATAACCTCAAATTGTCAAAATTACAAGAAATATTTGCATGAAAGAACACGTTCCCCATATACAGTATATAATCAAATGAAAAACAGGAAGTATTGTGCCGAATAGGTATTCTTACATTGGGGAAACTACTGTCGTTCATTGCCTGACGCACTGTAAATACCTTTGCAAATCGAATAAAATTCGATCCAAGATCTGTAAAAAAAAATGTTGCCTTCACAAAGATGCTAATGTTCCGTTCCAGGAACGTAGTACAGAATAAACAGACAATGTCAGAGAGGTATTTACTAAACAATATTTTAAATATTTCGGTTGTTTTTTTGCACTGGTGTAGAACTACACTCCAACGTATTGAGAGTTGACGTTTCCCTCCATAGCTCAGCCCAGTGTAAGGTAACTTGAGGTAACAAAAAATATTGTAGTGCACAGTTTGGAAGTACACTGCCTCATACTCAGAGCTGTTTGTAATATCTTGCGGCTTGCACATATCTTAAATAGGTCACTACTGTATATAAATATTATGAACAGCAAACAACAGAAGTTCAAGTGAAGTTCAACATCACTGAAAACCAAAAGTACTATGGTCATATGACTAGGAAGGTTTTGTTAAAATAATACTGCTCAGGCAGTCTCAATTGATCCAGTAGAACCCAAATATTCCTCTTTATCCCTATTTGGGAAATTTCTCCCCGGAATATGTTGCAGTTTTACATCACTGTAACCAAAGGCAATAATAATAAAAACAACAACAACTGAATGAATATATTAGTAGACAGAAAGCAGTAGCAAGTCTCTTGTCTCAGACCTTGTTGTGCAAGTGCAAGTACTGATTCAACATTAAGCCTTATACCAGGCTGATGTTAATTACTTTGGCTTTTTGTTTGTTACATTGTTTATCCATCCATTTTCAACACCGCTTATCCTGGTTAGGGTCGCGGGGCGCTCGAGCCTATCCGAGCTGACTTCGGGCGACAGGCAGACTACACCCTGAACTGGTCGGCAGTCAGTTGCGGGGCACATATAGACACAGACAACCATACCGTCACTGAGTGGGAACTGAACCCACACCTGCCCGCACCAAAGTCAGGCGAGTGTACCGCTACACCATCAGTGACTTTTACATTGTTTAGTTATGCTTTATTGTCACATGATTTATTGCACTGTTGTTCAAAGGCAGATCATGGTACGATTGGCTTGTCTTTGCAGCTGGTGAAGAGGAATATTAACTGCTTTGCATTCAGGAAGCACTACTGTACATGATGCTATTATTTTGTTTCGCAATGCAGGTGCATTGTTGTTATTTATTGTGTTATGAAGACGACATTTCAATAAGCATTCAAATCAAATGTTTTGTTCACAGTGTGTCAAATGCACTGTATTACACATCATTTACTCACAAATGTTACTGAAAATGTGTTTGTTTATTCGTTCAGGTTCCAAAAAATGACACTCTAAATTGTTCCAGCATTTCAGGAACCATTTCTGGGATAAAAAAAAAAAAAATAGTTGGATTGCAACTTATTTTCTTTGAGTGGGAGGGTCTAGAGTGGTATTTACAACACATTTTGACCTGAGGCCCTGCTGGCTGACTGATCTTATCTGGTAAGGTAGAGAGGCCCTATTTGGTCACAAATCTGGTAAGAAGAGAGGTATTAAGTAAAAAAAACAAACAAACAAACATGCAGTTATGCATAGCTTTGCCCTCTCACAACCTGAGTGCCTTATAAGGAAAAAAGAAAGTCCTCCATACCAATGGTGATAAGTGACACAGGAAGTATATTTTTTCCTGTGAGTGCAGCACAGTGAAGGTCATACACAGTATGCCCGTCATGTGCCATTGACTGCTCAGTGGAACAATGAGCCAGGAATCCTTGCTGGATCTGAAGTGAACCAGAATCCAGCTTTTCCTGGCAAGCATGGTTCTGTAGGAACAATGCGTCGCCACAGGATATCTGTCTGTGTACAGGTGGCATGGCTGGAGACACGACATGTCAATGCATCTCTTCAGAAAAAAAGGTTTGTCTGCATATTTATGACCCCAAAGCTGTCCCCGCAGGCGCAAGGCTGGAGCAATGCACAATGAGACTTCAGCGGGAAGACGGAAGCCAGAGCCTTGAGCTGTTGACCCTATTCTTCTGTGGACACCAAGTATTCACACTTTATCTCAACAAAAGCCCCACTAAATTTAAACAAGGAATGAGGCTTTTTTTTTTGTCCCCTGGGAGGGATATTGTCAGGAGACAGTAGGTCCACTCCCTTGTGTTAAGATCACACCTCTTCCGCATGTGTTCTACATTTACCTGATATTGCATAAGCAACACTGCCAGATGTGCCTAAAATAGAGTGAGTCCAAGTCACAGATAAAAGTTTATGGTACACTTGAGTTGGCCAACCTGTAGAAATGTGATCAAAGTTCACTTTTTATCTCTCCATTTACATCATTTTCTTTTGTTTTTATTAATAGTTGGTTTATATACTTAACTCTAAGCCTAGCAGGGTCCATAATTTGAGATACGTCTTCATTTGAGAAGTACGGCAGATTTTGAATGCTCTAAATGGACTATATGGCATGAGAATCAACAGAAATCTTATGCAACACAGTAGTCATTAACATTTTATAGTCCGCAGCATTTTATAAGGTGCGCAGTTCATTCAACCCGTGCTCGAAATCAGACAGACAGACCACCTGTCTCCTAACTCAGTGATCCCCAACCTTTTTTGCGCTATGGACCAGTTTCACGTAAACACGGATAGAGATAGAAACAAATAAAAATAAATGATTAAATACACAACTCAACATTACGCTGGTACACTGAATGTATTGTAATTTTTATTACGTATATTACGCATTTTCTCCACTAAAACAAATATCCAAAGTCGATAGCGCGTATTATACATGTAAGGAAATATCTATAAATAAATATAAGGTATAAGGAAAATGGAAAAAAAAAAATCATATT
This sequence comes from Phyllopteryx taeniolatus, assembly GCF_024500385.1. Lineage (NCBI taxonomy): Eukaryota > Metazoa > Chordata > Actinopteri > Syngnathiformes > Syngnathidae > Phyllopteryx > Phyllopteryx taeniolatus. Next base: position 7,236,097 of record NC_084504.1, on the reverse strand, counting down.
GTATAAACATATACCGGTGCCTATGGGTTATGAAAAATATTCATATATTCTGAACACAGCCCATTTCATATTTGTTGCTGTCGTGTCCGTTTGAAGGTATCGCATTTAGCGTCATTAGAGTGGCCGCCAGCGGTCCGGCACTACAGCGTTTAGACCGTCAGCCTCACCGTTACCAGCCACAACATCGCGGGTGAGGAGGAGGAGAGCACAATTGACAGCCTCGACAGAGGCAAAGGAGAGAAAATTGGCCCATTATGCCAAAGCTCGGAGGCTGCCTTTCTGCGGCCTATGAGAGCATGTGCAATGTGCATCGTTGGTCATTCCAAGCGAGAAGTATTTGTATTTGATTGACATTCCAGGGAGGCAGGGTTTTCAGAGCATTCAGCGACATGCCCGCAGCATCTGGAAGCTGAAAGAAGAGTCTCCATTCCTGACCATTTTAAAGCCTGATTTCACATACTTTCCAATTTTTTTTTAACTAAGCCTTTAAAGAAAAACACTATTCGAAACTGGTCCTGTGTGAAAAAGTAATGGTCCCCTAAACCTAATAACTGGTTGGGCCACCTTCAGCAGCAACAACTCAAATCAAGCATTTTTTTCTTCAGAGTCTTTCACATCTCTGTGGAGATATTTTGGCCCACTCTTCCTTGCTGTGGCAAGCATTTCAAAATTCAAATTCAAGTCCGCTCTTTGACTATAGGCTGCTGCAAAACCTTCATTTTTTGTTTTTTTAAGCCATTCAGAAGTTGACTTGCTGGGGTGTTTTGGATCGTTATCATACTGCAAAACCCAAGTGCGATTCAGCTTGAGGTCACAAACTGATGGCTGACAATTCTTCTTCAGGATTTTCTGAGAAAAAGCAGAAGTCATGGTTCCATCAATCGCAGCAAGTCGTCCAGGTCCTGCAGAGCAATTGAGCCCCAGAAAATCACACTACCACCACCATGTTTGACTGTTGGTATGATATTCTTATTCTGAAATGCTGTGTTACATTTACACCAGATGTACCGACACACACTTTCCAAAAAGTTCAACCTTCGCCTCGTCAGTCCATAGAATAGTCTCCCAAAAGTCTTGGGAATCATTCTGATGTTTTTTTGCCTTTGTTTTTTTTTGGTCAGCAGTGGTTTTCACCTTGGAACTCTGCCACGGATGTCATTTTTTCCTCGTCTCTTCCTCATTGCTGAGTCATGAACACTGACCTTAACTGAGGCAAGGGAGGCCTGCAGTTTTTTAGAAGTTGTCCTGGGTTCCTTTGTGACTTCCTGGATGGGTCATCGCTGTGCTGTTGGGGTCATTTTTCTAAGTTGCCACTCCTGGAAAGGTTCGCTAATGGCTCTGACCGTTTATAGCTGGAATCCTAAAGCTTCAAAAATGGCTTTGTAACTTATTCCAGACCATTGTTAGATTATTATACAACTATTTAATTTCTCATCTGTTTTTGAATTTCTTTGGATCGTGGGATTCAGTTGGAGCTTTTTGAGATCTTTCGGCTGACTTAATTTCATCAAACAGGTTCTCATGAAGTGATGTCTTGAATAAACAGGTCTGGAGGTAATCAGCCTTGGGTGTTGTCAGTTAAAACAAATGCCAAAAATGTAACAAGTTGAGTTTGCAACTTTTTTACACAGGCTCAGGTAGAGTTAAACAGGTTTTCAGGTGACTCTTCTCTCAGAAGTGTCTTCTGTCTCATTATTTGACCTGTTCCTGTCTTGGAAGGAGCTCCCCAAACACATTGTTTTTTCTGCTCGTTTTTGATAACTTGTGTGTGTACCTTTTTTCCTCATATCACATGACCGAGATGAGTGTTTTGACCGAAGCACGGGCGGATGCACCTGATTTTCAAGGCTCTGATGATCAACAAATTATTTGTTGTTCAGTCCCCCTGTGCAGCCAAGTACCAAATGGCCTGATGGTTGTGGACCACCATCCGAACTACTGCTACTACTGTTGTGTAGTCTCATGTCACCCCCAAATGTTGAACATTGATATTATGTAGGCAGCCCGGAGTTAATTTGTTTGTTCTATAAAGTCAAAAGTAGAGCTAGTGCAACATGGAAACATCATTAACAGCAGAGGTTGTTTTTCTTGACCACACTACACAACCATTAATTTTTTTATGAAAGCGTTTCTCCATTATTATTTTTAGGAACACTTGAAAGAAAAAGATTTAATGAAGATGTTTGCTGCATGCATTATGGAAAGACAGCACTGAACTAAAGCAAAATCCATCCAGAACTGTGAGCCAGATGTGCTAACCAGGTGGTCACTGTGCCGGGGCTAAAGCAACAACATGTAATAAATTACATTTACTTCACAGTAACAGCTTCAAAATCATAGAGCATGGCATCTGGCGTGCCATAGTTACCCCACAGCCCTCTTTTGCGCTTGCATTTGTGCTTTACTGTTTACTTCCACAAACATTGCTGGACAAAAAATTTTTCAAGATATGATGTAATAACGCAGATAGGTTTGTTAATGTTTGGCACATACTGCACTTTCATTGGCCTGGCTTTTTTAGCCTGTGGCCACAACTTTGTAGGTTAGCAAATAAGTAGGTTTTGTAAGTAAGTTAATAAGTAAGGTTGCCATTGTCTGTTTGTGTTTGACATGCATTATACCTGTAGTGCCCGAAAGGAGTCTAGGAACAATGACTATAATGCCATGTACCACTTGAATGACACAGGGGTGTTCTAAGCCTGACCCCCTACTTTTTTTTATAAACCTGTGTCATATTCTAAAAGTGAAGTTAAACAAGATCTGCATCAGAACATTAAGGTGCGCTTGTCTGCATTTTTTTTTATTTTTTTTTTACTTTTGACAGTGTTGCACTGACAATGCAATTTAATAATATTTTCTGAGCACGTCTTGACCTACAGCAATGGAGTATCATGTTTAATGAATTAAAGGTGAAGAATAATAAAGTGGACCCCATGTCATTAGATTTTTCAGTCAGTGGCTCACGGTGGAAAATGTGGACAGTCACACTCTGAGGAGATGTCGCATCCCCAGGACTAATGCTAGCCACTGACTCCCCAGGGGCATTGGAGTTAAAGGAAAATAATATTTGGCCTGTGTTTGTAACGGTCATCAAGGCCTTCCTGGAATATGTTGCATGCAACAAACACCTCGCGTGCCTGTTTGGCCAGTGACTGCTTATGTAACCGGAGCACAGGACATGAAGGGCATTTGCGTGAGGGAGACTGAGAAAGTATTTTTGCATGTGTAGTTTAGGACATCGACTGCAACGCTACTTGAAGCTTTTACATCGCAAAATTACATGGTGAGCAAAATAGCATGACACAGTCAGGGTGGGAGGAGGTCAAAAAATGAGGTGAGGGCTGAGGATGTCTCTGTCAAGTCTCACTTGAGTACCACTGAGTGCCAAACTGTGTGTGTGTGTGTGTGTGTTTGTGTGTGTGCGTGTGCGTGTGTGTGTGTGTGTGTGCGAACTGCGGGCAGGTGGCCACTTGGGGCAATAAACATCCATCCATCCATTTTCTGAGCCGCTTCTCCTCACTAGGGTCGCGGGCGTGCTGGAGCCTATCCCAGCTGTCATCGGGCAGGAGGCGGGGTACACCCTGAACTGGTTGCCAGCCAATCGCAGGGCACATCGAAACAAACAACCATTCGCACTCACAGTCATGCCTACGGGCAATTTAGAGTCTCCAATTAATGCATGTTTTTGGGATGTGGGAGGAAACCGGAGTGCCCGGAGAAAACCCACGCAGGCACGGGGAGAACATGCAAACTCCACACAGGCGGGGACGGGGATTGAACCCCGCACCTCAGAACTGTGAGGCTGACGCTCTAACCAGTCGGCCACCGTGCCGCCGGGGCAATAAACAAACTCCCTGAATTACAATAACATTTTATCTAATGTTTTCAAACCTGTGCTGTAAGCTTGTAAGAGAGTAATTGGTATGGCATTCCTCCATATTTTTGCCAACCATGCCAAAAACTTGTTCTATGTGTATACTTTCAGCTGCTAAACCATGAGTAGCCTCAATGGGTACTGTATTAATCTGCATTTATTGGTTACACTGGGTATAGAAATTTACCCTAAACTGTTTTACATGGAAAATGAATTTCTTCCAAGTATTATCAAATATTGTTGCATTTACAATATGTCAAATTTTCAAAGAAGTTTCCCTTGCTGTATAAAGCTAGGGCTGTAATTTAAAATGGTAAACGCCATATTTTTGTGAAGCATCTTAAATTAAAGATGAGAGTCTCCACTTATATCATGTCTTTATCGTGTTTTGCACATTTCAAAACCATTGTGTTGGTGTATAAAGCCAAAAATCATAAAAACTGTGACTGTCCAAAGCCTTCTGGACTAAAATGTTCAAGCTCATTAAAGTTGTCAACCATGGCATTATTTATTTATTTATTTATTTATCCATCCATCCATTTTCCTTACCGCTTCTCCTCACTAGGGTCGCGGGCTGCTGTAGCTTATCCCAGCTCTCTTCGGGCGGGACCCCTGAACCGGTCGCCAGCCAATCGCAGGGCACATGGAAACAAACAACCATTCGCACTCACATTCCCACTTACGGGCAATTTAGAGTCTTCAATCAACCTACCACGCATGTTTTTGAGATGTGGGAGGAAACCGGAGTGCCCGGAGAAACCTCACCCAGGCATGGGGAAAACTTGCAAACTCCACACAGGCGGGGCCGGGATTTGAACCCCGGTCCCCAGAACTGTGAGGCAGATGTGGTAACCAATTTGTCCACCGTGCCGGCTTATTTAGGTGCCATGTTGGGGGGAGGTACATTTGACTGGAATGCTTTTGGAATGCTTTGAGGTCAGACTTCGTAAAATCCAAATGATATGTTTCCCACTTCCCATCAGATTCTCATACATTTTTGTTTCAAACTCATTATATTTGAAACAGAACCTATCCTACAGCAACAAGCAGCCCTTACAGTAATTTGCACACACAGCAGAGTTCATGTTTCCTCTGTTCTTACATTGTCACTGGTTCACTTTATCTACCACCACCCCGGGAGGGACTGGCCTGTGCATGCAGATTAAATGACTGCGCACTGAGCCCGCATGGACAACCAGGCAATGCCAGGCATTATCACGCTGAACTGGCTCAATCCGGCTACCACTCGCTTCACAGCTGGCTGCACTGCAGGGGCCTGAGGCCAAATGTACTGTTCGTCTGTCCACGCAATGGATCCTGCACTGTGCCAGAATCAGCAGGCCTCTCTGAATCAGGTGGATCATATTAAGGTCACTGTTGTACAAAATGATTTTGTGGTCCCATTGCAGCCCCCTGGTTGACATTATAAACTTTGATGATACCGCGCTCGTATATGCGTTCACTAGTTTTAGAGAGAAAAAAAAAGATTAATGATGTGGAAGATTACATGCGTTCCTTCTACACACATACATTTATAAAGTGAACCACCCACAGACCAGTATAAGATTCTGGTGTGGAGAACAGCTGAACAGCAGCCACATATCTCACACATTTCTAACAGCAGAATTAATAAACACGCACGATTAGATGGTGTTATTATGTCACTAACAAATAATGTTAGTGTTAACCTGACAAGCCACAGCATTGTGACCTCTTACACAAAATAATGATATCCAATACAAAAACAGCATCATATATTTGGCCTAAATAAAGACAAAAATGCAGTTTTTGTTCACACTGTCCGATATAGCCGATTGCCCGTTACATTAAAGCACTTGTATTTTTTTGTGTGTGTGTGTCCATAGGCACCCATATTACTGTGCAGTACAAAATTATTGTTTTGTAGGTTTTTTCATGGCCTAAAACGCCCCGTCCATTTTTTAAAAACTTGAAAATGTTTGAAAGTTTCACACTTTGATCATGGTGACATTGTTGACATACGTCAGTACTCATCATAGGCGAGTCGCTTCATGAGTCGCGAGGAATTCGTGTGCTTCCAAGTTCCAAATCCGTTGCCAAAGGCGAACAGCGTTACAAAAAAAAATAGTTACTGTACTAAAAATAGCATGTTTCAGAGACTTGTGTTTTGTACTCCTAAGAGTTAACGCTGCAGTCCTGACGCCCTCTCTCTGCTGTCTGTACAATAGACAATAGATAACCATCGTCACATGAGCCCACATTCAACATGGCCGTCACATAGGCACGGGAGGATATCGTATTATCTGTTACCTGGAAATACGTCAATACCATTCCCTGCCTACATTGCACCACAGCGCCAGTAAACAACAGTGGCCAATTGTGAAACTAACAAACTTTGTCAATGGCATTTTAAGTTTTAAAAATGAAAGGTTTTGGAACTGCCTAATAAAAGTCCAGACTTGAATCCGACTGAAATGCTGTAGCATGACCTCAAAGAGGCCGTTCAGCCTCAAACACTTTCCACTGTTGCTGAATTAACAATTCTGTAAGGCCCAAAATAGATTCATTGCCATTTATAAAAAACACTTCATTCCAGATGTTGCTGCTGAGGGTGGCCAAACTAGTTATTAGGTTTATGTTGCTATTACTTTTTCACCGTTTTGAATATATATTTTTTAACTTCATCAATAAAAGCACAATTTAAAAACTGCATTTTAGGTTTACTTGGGTTATGTTTGTCTGATATTCACATTTGTTTGATAATCTTAAACATTAAAGTTGTTTGTGCAAAAAAAAAAAATTTAAAAAATGGTGCCAACAGTTTTTCACAGACCTATACCAATGCTTAGCGGGTTTGTTTTTTTTATTTTAGTTTTTTTACAAAGTGACATCAACAACTTACTTAAGATTGGATTTGACATTGTTTTTTCATACTTTCTGTTTGTGTGAATGTGCTTCGGTACATGAAACGCTTCTAGACTTCGAAGGTTTTTTTTATTATTGTAGTGGAAACGTTCCCTGAGCCCTGTTAAAACTGGGCTACGTCTTCTCTAATGGATGTGCGCAAGAACCATACAAAGACAATATAGAACAAAGAAGCATGAAGTGATGAGGCCTGGTCAGGCGCCAACAAAAGGAAAGTGCTGGAGCCGGTCGTAAGCAACCCCATTGTTCATCGTGGCAGGAGGGCCAGGTCACACAAGGATGAGGATGATCATGAACAAGTCATCAGTGGTCTTTTCATGGATATGAAAGCATTACACACCTACTGTAATATATGCAGCTACTTTGTTTGGTTTGGTTATAAAAATGTGAAACAGACTTCAAACAAACTTCTCTGTCCAAAGCTAACACGATTTTTTGGTGACAAGGTGCTTGTGGGAGGGTTCTGTCACTTGTTCAACAGAGTCAGGACAGCCATTTATTAATTTTGCCTTATAAGCGGATAAAAGAAGAGTGAGAAGAAAGCAATACAGTATAGTAGGAGCGTTATTCTTTACCATATCATACACTTTTTATTATTTAAAAAAAACACTCATCAAAGTATAATATACAGTAGCTCAGTGGAGAATGAAGTCTCAAGTGAACGCAAATGATCCATCCCTAACTACAGTAGATCAAATATATACAGTATTTTTTTTCAACCACTCGATTAAAAAGGTGTATGAGGCAGTGATGTGCCGTGAAGGCCTTCAGAGCCTTCTCTGCAGGCCTAAACACTATCAAAAGCACTGACCTATAATTACAACTTCATGAAACTATTATTCATCCATCCCTCGATTTTCTTCCGCTTATCCAAGGTCAGGTTCTTAAGCAGGGAAGCCCAGACTTCCCTCTCCCCAGCCACTTTGGAGGTGAGCCTGACTATATCTAGTCACGACTTCTTAATCTCGCACATCAGCTTGAGCGCTTTCCCTGCCAGAGAGGTAACATTCCACGTCCCTAGTGCCAGCTTCTGTACCCGGGGATTGGACCGCCAAGGTTCCCGGCTTTGGCCGCTACCCAGCTCGCTACACACCTGACCCCTTTGGCCAGTACGATGTATTTTATTTAATTGATTGTGAACTGTTATACTGTAGTTTATACACTGCAATGACTATAGAGGTTTGGCATTATTTGAAGGTACTGGAAGATAAAGGTAACTGTTTTTCTTGCTTTAGTAATAATGGCATTCATCCTCAAATATGGGGAATGCCTCCGTCTTTTCTCTAATGCCACAGATAGTTGTACATATGTAGCATTTTTGTACATTATTTGTACGACATGATGGTGTTATTAAGAGGTGGATTAGGTCACTGAAGGCCCAGGTCCCAAACTGATCGCCCGCCATTGGTATTAGGGCCACACTAAAAAAAAAAAAGAGCACCTCAGGAATAATGTTTAAATATCATAAATGTAAAGTCTTAATTGCAAGAGTTTAGGTGAGCATTTCTGAGGATCTTGTCAAGTCCAAACAGTAATTTTTACGAACAATGAAAGTTTGGGACAACAATCATCGGTGTGCGCTGTTTAAAGTTGAAAGCTCCTGGCAGAGAACAACATAGACTGCATCCAGAAGACGTTTTTTCGTCATTCTTAATGATATTAGTAGATTAATAGAGTAAGTCTCCAGAGAGAGAGACGACGGCTGCTGGTCTCACGCTCAAAGGCTCACACAGGGCTTTTTAAATTCATCTTATAATATTTTAACTTCATTCTCGTAATCCTTCATTTTTCTCATTGGTACTCAATGAACTGCATCTGAAACAAAGAAGAGGTTTTTTTTTGTTTTGTTTTTTTACTCTTCAGAATTAGCAAGACTACAATAACTTAGACTTTTAAATGTATTATGCAATAAATAAGTGCTTCATACCTATTTTTTATCAACATCTCTACTGCAGATATTTGCAGTTTGTGAAATAGGAAAATAAAATGTATGACTATAATTGTCCTGAAACTAAACAGTCTAAGAGGAAGTCTAGCAGCTGGTCTTTCAAGAAATTCCCTGAGTTCAGAAAGGTTTAGCAGTGCTTAGTGTGGTGACTTGGAGGCGGAACTGAGAATCCCAGCTAGCATCAGATTGAGGCTGGTTCAAACCGGTATGCTGGTTAGAGACATGAGCCTTTGGAGGGTGTCAGACAAAAAAACAACCTCTCATTTGGGCTTCGAAGTCTCGTATGCGAGGCGTGTAAGGTTGTATTGGTATTGCATCAATAAAAAAATATGTTTTTTTAAACTGACTGAAACATACAATAAGTAAATCTTTCTGTTAAGCTTTGGACTCTAAACTCAGAAAACAAAATATCTGACAGCAACACAAAAGGTAGACTAGGGGAGCGCACAGGGTGATTAAAACAAAACAAACAAAATCCTAACTGTGACTTAAATATACAAGTAAACTTTTGGTTTCATCTTGGGCCTAGGAACACAATAATAGACAACAACTAACAGAGGAGAGATGCAGGGACGGAGAGAGAAGGGAGTGAGTGATAAAAAAGGCAACGCTGAAATGAGGTCAACAGTCACTCTCAGTCGCTGCCACTGAGCGAACGCTGCAATACTAACGAGGCTATAGAGATCAGAATTTAGCGAGAAAGGCCGTGTTTTTTTATGGTCCTTCCCTCCAGGTTGACGCAGCGGCAACGTGGCTTATTAAGCAACATCCACGTGTGCAGTGTCATCTCTGAGTTAGCGTTCCCTTGACTGCAGAAGAAAAACAGGCATTTCATATTTTTCATGTAACATAATGGACTGTACAATACTGTGTAATATATTCATATTTCTGTTTTGGTTACTTTGATCTACAAACTACAGATTAAGTTAAAAATCTATTTCAGACCGAGATGGCAATGACATCAAACTATGATAAAGTAAATAAGGATAAGGATTGTATTGTGTGTATTGTAAAAAGCAATTATTAAATATCACTGTCAGACAATCTGCAGCAGATCGCTGGATAGATATTTTTCAATCACGGTACTTGTCCACCATGTTTGACGATGAGATCTGAATGATAAGATATTGATCCCTCCCTAAATCAAAAATGTGTCACCGCCTAACTGCAAAATGTGTCACCGCCTAACTGCAAACAAGCAGAAATAAAACCAAGACGGTGTCACTTAATGATCTGGGAAAATGAAAGCTTACCTTATTATAGCTAAAAAAAGCATTGAGTTTGCCCAACATTAGCCTCATGGCTAGATAGAGCTTAGCATGGTGGAAGTTGGCTGCCATACCGTTAATCAAATCATCCTACATTTCTGATGTCTATATGTACTTTTAATAAAATGCCACGGCAACAATCGACAGATATCCACCATAAGATTTATATTTTATAAATCTGTTAGTGAAGAGTATTGAACTAAAGGTAATTATTGAAAATGGAGATACATTATGACTAGCATTGTCAAACTTGTCCTGCAACAAGTGTTATTTTTTTCACATCTCCTGCTTAAATTAATTTCAGAGCATTGAGTAGCTTATGTTCAACAAATTGTTCAGAACAAACACGGACGTATGGCTATGTATTAGTAGTATTAGTATGTATTTATTTACAAAATTATATTTATGTATGGCGGCTCGGTAGAGACTGGTTAGAGCGTCTGCCTCACTGTTCTGAGGACCGGGGTTCAATCCCCGGCCCCGCCTGTGTGGAGTTTGCATGTTCTCCCCGTGCCTGTGTGGTTTTTCTCCAGGCACTCTGGTTTCCTCCCACATCCCAAAAACATGCATTAATCGGAGACTCTAAATTGCCCGTAGGTGTGAATGTGAGTGCGAATGGTTGTTTGTTTGTATGTGCCCTGCCATTGGCTGGCAACCAGTTCAGGGTGTACCCCGCCTCCTGCCCGATGATAGCTGGGATAGGCTCCAGCACGCCTGCGACCCTAGTGAGGAGAAGCGGCTCGGAAACTGGATGGATGGATGGATGTTTATGTATTTATCTATTTATTTTTTTATGTATTATTATTATTATTATTTATTAATTTACTCATTCCCTGCCAGCCTTCCCAGTTAACATGGATATTTGACTTCTAAAGCCGTCAATGGCAGAGAATGTGTTAATAATAATACTTATTCATTATTAATTAATTATTATTGATATTTATTACGTACAGCCATGTGTTACAATCGCAGTTGTTCTGCAAGTGCTCTAGAAAGTTGAGTTGATTTGAGAAATATCTGACTGGAGATCAACTCTGCTTATTCATAAAAGCCCCAATCTCGGTGTTTTCCTTGACAAATTTTCCATCTTCTCACCCTGCAAATGATGAAATGTGGCTTTGTCTCTCCCGTCTGTATTATTTCAGCCATACACTGCACAATAGTTCACCATTGCGTAGACTTGCAAAATGGCAGCTGTGGGCATTTCCAGACATGCGTGACGTCACGGAAGAACGGTCTATTGGCCTTGCTGACATGGATAATAACCCAAGTCATAATTGTAAATGGTATACCCTTATCGTGTTGGTTTTTCTTTGACACTGTGTCCAGTGTCCTAAAATTTTTATCAATAAGAATGATGAAAAGGATAACACTGAAAAATATTAATAGGCTACATTTGGATTGTTTGCGAGTCTGATTACAGATCAGAATTTGCTCCATTACAATGATGCTGATACGGCTCATCGCCTGCAGGCTCCCCCCCCCCCCCACATGTACTTCCATATTCATCATTGATCACTAAGGTCAGACCAGTGGTAGAATGACCTATACTGTGCCTGGCATGACTCTATCATCAAAATGTTTACTTCTATGCGGAGGTACCTCCAGGCATTTTGAGGCCCCACTACATCGATGCCACGAATTGAAATACCAGTCCTACTTTCTACAGCCTGTTACTCGATGAGCCCTCAGAATCATCATCACTTTTCTCCCCTGCCTATGTAGGTCTATCTATATTTGCAATCAATTTCAAGTCACATTTGACCACAAACTCAGGTCATTGCACTTGCAACAATCCTGCAGGCTGAACAGGTGACAGACAGAGCAGACACTATGCACATCATTCAAGGGCAAAAATATGCATGCTGTCCCTCTTTGAAGGGGACTCACTGTACTCTTCGTTCACGTTAAAGGCTTCTTAAGACTTTATAATCTGAAAATAGACAGACACTGCTCCCTAGTGGTGCTATTGTGTAATGCAGTTTACACTAGTTTAAATGAGTATCTCCAAATCCAAGGGATGAATTATAATTGAAACTAGACTATGCAGTTTCTGGAGAAATTGCGTGTGAATTCTGAAATATTGAATGAAATCATATGTCATAATGGGAATTCATGTGGTATGAGATTTGAATGAATAGAATGTTATAGAATGATGTTGAATAATACGGAATGACGTGGAATGATATTGAACGATATGGGATGTAGTTAGATGATACTGAATGATTTGGAATGATGTGGAATGAACAGAACAGTTTGAAGTTGGAATGATTCGAATCGGTTGAGAAATAAGGAATCTGGAGGTAATTATGTAAACATGTAGCATTCCAGGCTCTTATATTGCAAATCTAGGGAATTTTAAAAATTGGGAATGGTTCTCAGGTAAATATGTAAAAACTTTAAATTTCAGGCTTTTATTTTGAAAAGTTGTGAAATTTGGGGACTGGGAATGGTTCGCAGGATGTCTTGAATGAGCTGGACATGGTGAAGTTGGATGGGTTTGAATCAGTCGAGAAATATTGAAGGAGGAGAGAATAATGAAGGTATTTGAATGTGGGAAAATGTGAAATGTGGGTGAAAACCGAAGTTTGAGTAATGAGGGAATTTGGGGAATGTGGAAAATATTTTGGAGTTGGAATGATTTGAATCGCTCAAGAAATGCTGAAGGAGGAAGGAATAATGTAGAATATGTCTGAATAAGGGAAAATGTGGGTAACTTAATATGTGTGAAAATGTTGAAGGAGATGTGAATAATGTATAATATTTGAAGATTTTCACTCCCTTGAAGTCAAAGTGAGCAAAGTGCCGATTCTAAGATGTTTCTGAAGGATTATCCTAAGCGATGGTCCTGTGGTGTGGGGTGTGTTGAGAGAGATTTTTTTCCCTCCCCAAATTTCTTGGAAAACAGTCAGGCTGGTCATTTTTAAATGTTAAAATAATAAATAATGTCAAATAATTCCTCTTCTACTACTACTTTTTCGTTGCCTGCTCTGCTGCACCACACAGGTAAGCACACACATTGTAGCAAAAAAAAAAAAAAAAAGAAGAAAAATGAAAAATGAAAAATGAAAAAACAACAACAATTCGTGTGCACAATACTGTATCTGCTTGGCCAAAGAACTGGTATAAAACTGATGTACGAGTGACGTTAGCATACCAGAACATTAGGTTAGGCTAACGACAAGATAAACGACTGCATTACTTGGTCTGCTAGAAGGAAAGTTTAAAAAAAAAAAAAAGGCTGACAGAAGTATGGAGCTGAGCATGACAGAAAGACTTACTTACATATTTACATGCTGGTGTGGTTATTATTGTGGTTGTCATTTTCCACGGTGCGAGCCTGTGCCATTGCATGGGTTGCCAGCACCTTGGGAAAGACGAGTATTTATTTCCACAAGCAGTCTAGCGTTAAAAATGTTGATCACAAAGGTAGTAGAATACTAGTGAGGGTCAATCGCAGCATATTGAAAAACAGACAATCATCGATCCTTCCTATAACATTTGTGACTTGATTGAAATACTGTACTGGGCAGCCAGTCTGACCTGTTCTCTTGTTTGACATTTGGGTCACCACAGATGTGCACACAACCACACCAAGTGCTGCAAAACTTTAGCAATGGAAGGAGTTGCCTACTTACTGCTTCTACCTACGTATGAAAATGATTGGCTCGGGAGGTGGACAAAGTACAAAGTGAATTTGACTCATCTGTGTGGTGGGCATTTTCAGACTCTTCGTTAATACTCGGACACTGGCTTACCTTTTGAAAAAAGCGAGCTGAGAAAGAGAAAGATGAAACTAAAATGCCATTAGGCCTTTTTTTCATAGGTGACTACAAATACAAAGGCGGCCACCAAACTATCATTCTGGCTGAGTCATTTCATCGTTAAGGCCTTTCAACCTCCATGGAAAAGAGGCAATCGGTGGGCAGTTTGCCTTTGAGTTTGACTTTGGGCTTTTTGTATTGATGGATTTTTGATTTCCATCCAATGACTTTTTCGTCATTCTTAATGATATTAATCTACTAATATCATTAAGAATGACGAAAAAATGTCTTCTGGATGCAGTCTATGTTGTTCTGGAAAAATCAAAATAAGAACACATGATTCTTTTTTTTTTTTTTTACGAGCTGTCCGAGACCCACTTTTGTGTCCCGACCCACCAGTTGAGAATCACTGGCCTAATTGACACACCAACAATGAACTTTTACTCCTCAACTCACAACACACACTCAATCGAAACCTGCACAAAATACCCCAAATATTAAGGAAATGAACTTAGATGTTGAGAATTCCTCTTTCAAAGCCTTCAAATTTAGCTGTACAATCAACACAACACGTGTCCATCCCGTTTATTACCAGGTATCCCTAATTCCATTGTGAGTGAGTAGAAACCAAACGAGGAGCATCAAGTCTGGAAGGATTGTGACTTTTTATTCGAGCACATTGTGGTCTAGTCTCCATCACAGCAGCATCATTGTTTCGTTAGGTCATGTCCTCAGCATCAGGGAAGGAATTGACGTCAATAAATCTCTGTGTTTTACGACTGTGTAAATATGCATGAAACTGGAAAACAAGCTGTTAAACCACCCTGAGATATCACATAGCTGGGGAATTCAGCGATGTCTCTTTCTTTGGCCCTTTGAAGGGTTTCTATTTGCTTGTACTCTTGCTCTTGTCATCTTTGGGCAGTCGTACAGAAAAACAACCAAAACATTGTAAGAACAATCTGACAGTAGGTAGAATCATCATTGTGAACAGATTGAATAAAGATAAAAGCAGCACTTTGTGCCAGCACCATGCTCCCTTAACACTGACCCAATGTTCTGATTTAGCCAAGACTGCTATAGAAGGAGCAGACACATTGGCCTTATTGTCCTCTGTCACCTTTTTGTGCGTCTCGTGGGTGCAAGACAGTGCACGGCGAAGGAGCGTCAATGCTGGCCTAGTTGAGCTCTCTTGTAATGACTTTATGTAGCGAAACATGTGAAATCGATGACGTGGAAGATGCTAAATGTGGAAATTACTCTATGGCGTAAGTGCTTGTCTGATGCGGAGTTAGTCAGCCACAGTGCAGAATTAGGCAGTCTGCTGGTTTATGGCTTTCGTACAATAAAAGAGAAGTCGCCATTATTCCAGCTCAGCAACAAGGTAAGCAACTTGAATAATGATTTTTTTTAAAAACTCACAGTTGAATGAATCCGTTTCTACTCCCACACAGTATGTAGGCCATCACTAAGAGCAAAATGCTCTTCCTGCCTTCCTGAAAGCATATCAGGGGCGTGCTCAGGCCAGTTGTGAGCACTGAGAGAATTTGTTGTCAACGAGGAAGTAACCTGTGACAGGGCCAGGACGGCGGATAAGGTGTGGCCTCACCGGAGCAGCAACACGACATGCAGGTGGAGAGAATAAAACTCGATCGGCGCTCATTTGCAGCTTACTACAATGACGCGTCAACTTCTACTCGGGGTCCTCATCCTGTATGCTTCACTCAAGCCATCAGGTAAGTCACTGAATACTGTTCCCTCCGTTGTGCATGGGCTCATTCATAACGAAAGCCAAGAACAATCCTCGTCTGGTTATGCAAAGCTCCTTGCCCCGTCTGTAAACTGTCATGTAGATGTTCTTCCCTTTTTTAAGAGTGGCTGCATTTTTTTATGGCGTGCACATTTAATATTCAATTTAAGTTTCCATTAGCCAGGTAAGTTATCTTATTTTATTTGACCAAGAGAAAATCCATTTTTTAATCTAAACCTACTTACCTTTCCGAACCGCTAAACCTCCACCTTTTTTAGTATGATATGGGAAAAAAGAAAACATTATATTATAACTCCAATATATGTTGTGACTGAACTAGATTGTATGACTACACTTATGACTTGCTTACCAAGTAGTAACGACTAGTTTGAAATGTAGTGGTGATTGAAGTTTTGCCACAGTAAACAGAGACTTGCTATGAATTTAAAGGTTAAGACTTGAGACTTACTTTTCACTTGCAAGTACCAGTGATGACGTACAATATTAGTGAATGTTAAGTCTTCAATTAACCTAACATGCATGTTTTTTTGGAATGTGAGAGGAAACCGCAGTAAAAAAAAAAAAAAAAAAAAAAAAACATGCAAGTAAAGGGAGAACATGCAAACTCCATATTCGAGCCCGAATTTGGACCCACAACCTCTGAGCTGTGAGGTGGCTGTGCCATTTACAAGACACTTAAGTTTCAAACGTATTTACTTTGAATTAGTTTAATATCCTAACTAATTTCAGAAGTGCTGCTTTGTAGGTACAGTATATACCGTAAACAATAACAATGTTGTGATAACCGTTTTTTTTAAAAAAAATTCTTGAACATAACATTTTGACAATGTTTTTAAACCACAACTCCTAAAGATAGATAGACAGATAGATAGATAGATAGATAGATAGATAGATAGATAGATAGATAGATAGTATTTATACACAGAGAGAGAGGGAGAGAGATAGTGTTGGTGACAATCTGGATAAAGGTGAAGCTAAAAAATGCGTTTCTGAGCTTTTTTTGTTTTTTTGTTTTTTCCCTCAACAGACAGCCAAGCTCCTTTCTTTGAAGGCGGAAAGGACTATGAGCTCGTTCGAACGGTCAGACTTCACTCTGTGAAAAGAAGAGACGCCGGGGTGAGCAAACGCTACAAAGCCCCATGCACCTCATTGAATGTGTTGTTTCAAGTTGCAATGACAATATTGATCGAATTATTTCTCAGTCCATTTATTAGAATACAATCAGAAAACAGAAGATGGTGCTAAGAGGTAGTTGTGGATGTATTTATTGTTTATGCCTCTTTCACGACATTTTTTCCCGTCACATACAGTACATATTAGCGAGATAAAAGTGATAAGATAACATGGTGGCCATTTGCCTAGGGCTGTAAGTCATCATCTGGATGGAGTAGAAATGTATTTTCATATTTGTTTTGATGAAGGCAATGTCGTTTCTTTATGCAGAACCTTAGGCCAGAAAGCATCAAGTATGCAATGACAGTGGGAGGAAGAGACATTGAAATGCACTTACAAAAAAATAAGTAAGTGCTCATTTCTGCAAAGAAGGTGGCTAATATTTCATGATGTGGTATTTATTTTCCAATTGTAGTTGAATGTTAATGCAAGAACATGCGTTTAAATTGCTCTTTGCGGTACGTAAAACTTGCTGATTGTTGGCTGTTCTCACAACATGAGGAGTTTCACATCCTTTTGATATTTAAAGCTGTGGGATTTTTGCTTTCGGTCAGCACTGATTCATTTTATTTTTTTACCCACATTACTCACGCTAATTCCTTTTAGCATTTAATAGTATGATTAGTCCTACAATGGTCATTGCACCGGACTATTGCAATATTAGTCATTCGAACTGCTCTAAGTGCGAGAGGACTCTGCATCTTTTTGCACAATTGTTTTTTGTCAATTGACTGTCTGTCGTACTAGAGCGGCTCCAACTACCGGAGACAAATTCCTTGTGTGTTTTGGACATACTTGGCAAATAAAGATGATTCTGATGCTGATTCTGATTCTGATATGACAGACAGTTAACATCATGTTCTTATTTTCATCATTAGTGACTTACTCACCAGAGACTACACGGAGACTTTTTACCAAGAAGACGGGACACAAGTCACCACTTCCCCAAAAGACATTGTACGTTTTTCAGGTTCATAGAATATTTAGGCTTGTTAATTATTCACCAGGTGTTGTATAGGTAGAGCATAACCTAAATAAATAATACATGAGCGTATCTTTCGCCAGGATCACTGCTACTATCACGGGAAGATCGTGAACGAAAGCGACTCGACGGTCAGCGTTAGCACTTGTGATGGACTTCGGTAAGAGCCGCAATTACCTTTCAATGAAATGCCCAACAGTCATACTTAAGTGCTGTTATATTGACACTTTATGGACCAAAATATTAGGGCACATATTAGGGCACCTACAGGAAGTGCAAAGAGAAGGAAATGTAGACTTGTCACCCCATTGCATCTGTTACAGCTTCTACGCTTCTGGCATGACCTTCTAGAAGATTTAGAAGTGTGTCTGTGGTCCTTTTTTTTGTCCTTGCCTGGCGTACCATCCCTGTTCAAAAGGACTCATGGGGTTGAAGTCGGGGGTTCTTTGCAGGCCATTCAATTTCTTCCACAACAAAATTGTGCAACAATGCGTTTATTCATCTTGGTTTGGCCACTCTGGTCAGTAAGTCATGCTGAAACAGAAAAGAGGTAAACAATTTTACCAAAATTGTTGCCCCCCAAGTTGGAAGCATACAATTGTCCAAAATGTCTTAAAAGCCAAAAAGTTAGGTCACACATTTTAACCAATCCTACGGCTTGCCTTTTACCCGTAATGTGTTTTCATCGAGCATCAAACTGTTTGGCACTGACCTTTATACGGCAACAGTGATCATCTCTGAGGAATGAAGCTGTCGAAGCCTCTGATACTTCTCAATTTTAATTTTTTTATTTCAGGGGTTATTTCAGGACAGCAGCCCAGAGGTACTTGATCGAGCCCCTCGCTGGTGATGATGAAGGGGATCATGCCGTGACGAAGTTTCACGAGGAGGACCGCACACCTGCAGTGTGCGGTGTCACCAACACTACATGGAGCACAGATTTCGAGCCCCCAACAAGCCGCAGTCGCTCCAGATCAGCGGTTCGACAACCACTTTCATGACGCTTGTATGCATGATATAGGCTCTGATACTGTGTGGAAGTCACAAGAAAGAAATTGAAATTGTTACTAATCCTGCCTGTCAACCCAGGACAGACATTGGATTTCATAGTTGTCTGTACCACAGAGATTTAGTTAGTTGTTGTTGGAGGCACAGGTCACAGTCGAGATCACCTTCAAATTCTGTGTGTTTTGTAACACGACTTATCAGCACTCGTTTATCTCCTTTGTTCAAGATTGTTGAAATCATGAAATTGTTTTTTCTCAGAAATTCGATGCAACTACGACTTTAGTTTAAGTTGGGCTGACCTTTTTATTGGTACATTTATAGAAATCCACAGCCATGAGCACCAAGACAAATTTTCTGACGTTTTTATTGTCTTTCAGGGCATATCTATTGTTCAGCAACAGAAATACATCGAGCTCTACCTTGTTGCTGATAACCGTGAGGTAGGACTACACATAATGTAACTTTATTTTTTTTTTCCTTGAGTCCATCTAATCTTTTTAGTTCACCGCCAGTTGTACATACATTCTTTTTCCTATATCCTCTATGTTTGGATTTGCATATATCCCTCCTATGAGTAATGAGGTGTGAACCTGCACAAAAATGCTAATTCCGTTTCAGTATGTGAAGATGAAGCGGGATCAAACAGAGCTGAGGAAGAGGATATTTGAAATCGTCAACTTTGTCAACACAGTGAGTCATTGCTCATTCAAACAATGAAACCTCCTGCACTGGCCTCTGGGGTTTTGATGACATTGTATGACAGTTTATTGCCGTGTTTTGCAACAGCGGTGCTCAGGATGTAGAAACTATATGAACAAGTATATTTTATGATTCTGGCAACCTCATTTTGGTGTTGTGTGCAGGTATACAAGCCTTTGAGGACCTTCATTGCACTTGTTGGGCTGGAGATCTGGTCCAATGGTGACTTGATCTCGATCACTCCTCCAGCTGGAAATAATCTAAATGCTTTCATGACATGGAGGAATTCTGTGCTGGTCAAGAGAAAAAAACATGACAATGCGCATCTTATCAGGTCTGAATGCTTTGTTTTAATAGAATTGTGATCGAATTCATAAGGTTTGGGGATCTCCTGAGTCAGGATAAATCATGACCACCAGCAATCAAATATACCCATCGTACACATTTCCTGGTGCCATGTATTTGTTGACTCTGAAACTGATTAACTTTGACCACAAAGTGGAAGTCCAAAAGACCTGTAACACACGCACACACACACACAAACACACACACACACACACAATGTTAATTAATTTATTCAGGACAAAAGAGGGAGATTTTTTTAAGGTTTTTTTTGTTTTGGGATGACAAGGACAAGTTGCTTTTGAAGTCCGACCTTCTATTGGAAATGTTTCTTTTCCCTTTTCAGTGGTATTGACTTTGAGGGAGCAACAGTGGGACTGGCATACATCGGGACTCTCTGTTCAGGTCATTCTGTCGGGGTCGTGCAGGTAAGCCTATAAATAAATTATTGTACTAAATATGGGTGGAAGTACGCCGTATTTTAAATACTTGGAGGACAGATGCTCGGTCAAGTGGTGATTTAATCTTTGGCTGACCTGAGCAGAGGATCAAAAGATGTCAGAGAGGATTGTGCATGCACGATAATCTCAAAAGACAAAGAAATAAACTAATTGAGTCTACACATGAATTATGCAAACTAGCATGCATGGAAACACAAAGAACCTCAAATATTGGCCCTATTCATCAACATGCAAAACTGAAGCAGTAGTTGTCGCAAAATTCTTCCTTGTTTTCAGAAGAAACAACTCTTGTCTGGTTTCACAGTAGGTACAAAAGACACTCACAATAACTATTTGCCAGATACTAAATAATCACTTTTCACAATGTACATGTGTACAATGTGTTATTGGCATAAATCCAAATATAAAAAAAGAAGAAAAAATCTTTGCCTTAAAAACAACAGCTAGACGTTATTACTGCAGTGGTGTTGTTCTGTAAGGAATTACAATGAAAGTTTCAAACTTCAATTTTAAATGTGCTATATTCTGAGTAGTAGCTTTGCATTTAAAGTGTATTTAGAGCTTAGAAAGTATGTTTTAAAAAACAAAAACAAAAATTTGGCATTACACACATTTCACCAAAACTCCCGCACTTGCTTCTGTACAGCAAGATTTTGTTTAGGGAAGGTGATATTTCTCATGAGTTGCAAAACTCAAGCTAAAAACTTACGAAAACATAAATTCACGGTGGTTAAAATAAAGGGGAACACGGCCGATTGAGGAAGCTGACTTCCTGACGTTAAGATTGAGGAAAATGATGCGTGTGTCTCACAGGACCATAATAGTCGGGCCATTGCTGTGGGGGCCACGCTGGCCCACGAGATGGGCCATAATCTCGGCATGAATCATGATGACTCCAGTGCTTGTGCCTGCTCTGGTGATAGCTGCATTATGGCTGCGGCCCTCAGGTGAGGAAGCTCAAAAATGTGGCTGCATTTGCAATGCATGCAACACAGTGAACGCTCACTAAACCGTTGACTCCACCGTTTAATTTCAATCGCCTAGCCCTGACCAACACAGGTTAATACGTTTTTACACTTGTCAAGTATATGTTATGTGTTGCACATATGCACATATGCATTTTCTCTTTTACTGTAATACACAACACACGGCACCTCAGCAACAATTACACACATTGTAATCACTGTCATCACATTGCGACTGAATACCAGGCATGAAACGTCACTTTCCTCTGTCATTTGCTATTAACACACATTACTGTACTAACTGAAAAATA
The DNA here is from genome assembly GCF_024500385.1 of Phyllopteryx taeniolatus. NCBI lineage: Eukaryota > Metazoa > Chordata > Actinopteri > Syngnathiformes > Syngnathidae > Phyllopteryx > Phyllopteryx taeniolatus. The sequence continues at coordinate 7,214,627 of NC_084504.1, read as the reverse complement.
TGTACATGTACCGGTAATAGCCATGAGCCGGTACACCCCTATCTCAGAGGACTAAATCCAGCCTTCTCCAGTTGAGAACAGTGACATCAGATTTTTGAGGTGCTTCTTTTGATGAGCTTTTTATGCGCCACCCCAGGAAATGCTAAGGATCATATATCGATGAAGCTATTGTACATCATCTGCAAATAGCATACAAGTGATTTCTAGGACTCCAAACTGGATAGCCTCGACACCTTGATTGTGCCTAGAATGTTCTCAAAAGTAATGAAAGTGACAAAGGGTAACCACTGAGTCCTGTGTCCACTGCGTCCATGGCTCTTGGCAATGCAAACCGAGCTCTGTTAGTAAAGAGACTGAATGGCTCATTCTCGACCAAGGTCATATCAATATTTCCTGCACTTTGTTGCTTTAACATCCATCCATCCTCTACTGCTTATCCTGTTCCGGGTAATGTGTGTCTATCCCAGCTGCCCTTGGGGCGAGAGGCGGCGAGAGACGTGAACTGGTCGTCAGTCAATCGCAGAACACATATACACCAACAATCTTTCACACATCAGTCACATTCACACCTGTGGCTAATTTAGATCCTCCCATTCAAACTGCGATTTGTAATATGGGAGGAAGTCAAAGTACCTGAAGGAAATGCTTGCAAGCACCGAGAGAACATACAGACGACAAAGATGCGTTTCAAACCCAGAACCTCTGACCTTGAGGCCGATGTGCTATCCACATGCATCACTGTGCTGCTTAGCTTAAAGACTTTGAAACATTCAATGATATCCTTTCTCTTGAAAAATCTGGTGTGGGCAAACGTTTGATTGACAGTATCATATCCAATGCCATAAGCACCGATCCATTCCGCGATGGAAAAATGGCAATGCCCTGACACAAATGGACATCGGATGAACGCAATATTTGCCTTCCACTCCACCAGCTGGGACATCCCTCGCGCCTTCAGTAGCTGCAGCAGCAGTAACTATGAAAGATATTTGACCGACCGCAGCCCAGGCTGTCTGCTGGACAGGCCGGACTACATGAGTCTGGTGGTGCCCTCTGTCTGTGGAAACGGTTTTGTGGAGAAAGGAGAGCAGTGCGACTGTGGTACTGAAAAGGTGAATGCACACACTTACTTAGTTTGGATTTATACATACAGTGCATACATTTATTTTTACATGTATTTATTCATTCTTTTCCATGTACATTTCAATTGACACGCCAATTTGACCGTAAAGTTGTGTCAGAAAAGTGCCATGTCTCGCGTCACCAAAGATATATTTCAAACCCGAACTTTAGCTTTTCCCTTCCAATGTGGGCCAAACGATCAACTAGCACATCTTCGAGATCCCGCGGCGTGGGCTTCGTTCCGTGCACGAGAAAGGCGAACGTTGTGGCAGGGCAAATGGTGGCTGTTTCACCATGACAATGCACCTGGTCACAATCCCTGGAGCATCCGATATCTGCTATGATGATGATTTTTAATGAATGAAACCTAATTCTGATCTGATAGCCCTTTATATGCCATGATAATCATCCAAATTGTACCACTTGAACTCTGCAGTATACATCCGCTCTTTGGGCCGGGACCCAAAAATGGGTCGCAATATTCTTATTTTGATTTTTTCAACTGAAGTCCAGAGGCATACCAAGTTCCCACATGGAACATACTAGGTGAGCAACAGGAAGTGTAGTTGCCTCGCACTTTAGCAGCTAATTTACTCCGTAAACAAATAGAGTGCAGCTCCGCCTCTGGCTTAGCGGACGTCATGGCGAGCAATATTCTTTTGGCGGCACATATGATCAACCGCATTTGAAATGCTGTTTGAAAATACAATAAACAATCCATGTATTTTCAGAGGCTTTTTAAAAATATATATATATATATTTTTTAAATAAAGCGTTCTTTATTGTTCTATAAAAGTGGATCACAACTTTGCAACAATAGAGAATGTGAGTCCCAGGGTGACAACAGTGGAGAACCACTGATCTCGAGGTTAAATAGCATCCGAGGTGTGGCTGGAGAAAAGGAGTAGGCGGGTTCTCTCTGGGGAATTTTGCAACAGTGTTGGTGTGTTGAAATGTTCCTCAAATAAGAAAATAAGGTGGAGCACATTGCTTCCCTTGTCAAAAGCCCCCCCCCCCCCCCCCCCCCCCAGGTACCATCACGAGTCTGACATGAACAAACACATTTCCAAATTGTTAGTCAATTGCTATTGCTATTTTATTATTAGGTGTCTTTGACACTCTCATGGCTAAATGAAGTAACACTTGTGATTCAGTTCCATAACTTTCAAATGATATGAGTCCAAATATTCTTTTTTTCCCCACAAAAAGACATAATTTTAATGTATTCTATTTGCTGGTTAAGCTATATAGTGTCTGGCTACTGTCTAATTTTGTAATCACATTTGAATGTATGAAGTCAAGCTCAAAACCCGACTAGCTTCTGCTGGAATATTTATTAGTTTCAATTGTTCTACTAACAACTTTGAAGAATCTATATCGTCCTTGTATGCGCAGGGGCGTTGAAGAATGTGAAAAGGCAGACAGAGACACATTTTTAAGTGTTAATGTTTTGATGGAATGGTTATTTAATTATTTTGTTTACTTAGCTTCCAAAGCTTGTAACAAGCCTCAGGGTGATGTGTTGCTACTTGGGTCTTTGTTTTAAATTTTGTCTTGTTTGCACAAGAAATGTTTTTTTCCACAATCCATGATGAAAATTGAGAACTGTCTGTGTCTGCACATTCCAGTGAGACTTATGGCAAGCTGTGAACGTGTTCAGATTTGTTGCTTAAATGTACTCTGATAAGTCTGCAGGTTTTTATCAGCTGAAGGTGAAAAAGAAAGACGGTCAAAACCTTAATTTTTCTATTTCTGCTTCAAAATTCAAAATGTTCTGCCATTGTGTCTGCTGATCATGTTTGAACAGTACCTCCAGTCCAATAATGATTGGAGCAATGTCTTTTCATAGGAGTGCACCGACCCGTGCTGTAATGCAACCACTTGCATCTTCAGTGAGGGCTCCCAGTGTGCTGCAGGGGAATGCTGTAACAAGTGCAAGGTGAGCAACATTGTGGTAAAATCAATGTCCGTCAATTATATGATGTGGTGCGTGTGTTACGTCTCGTGGGCTCCAATGAAAGCAGTATAAAACTCCAAAGAGTCAAACGTCTATTGTTTAGCCATTACCCAGTAGCCATACAAAAACCTTTGAGCAAGGCGCATCTTTTTTTTTTAATGGTGTCATATGTAACTATTCTTTCCATTTTTCCACAAGTGTGTGTGTGTTTTTTTAGCATCAAGTGACATGTCAACCCTTGGTTAAAAGCTCATATTATATTTTAAAAAAATGTAGATTTTATTGCTGTTACAACTTCCCAATCGGAATATCAAAAGCAAGCAATGTTTTCATTGTGGGGGGTGTTAAAGGGTTAACCATGTTCATCGATGTGCACAGTGAGCCACAAAAATCCAAAGTCCATCCATTTTCTTGGAAGCTTTTCCTCCTTAGGTTCATGGGCAAGAGAAGTACAGCCTGGACACTGACATCAGCCAATCATAAGCCAAACAAAGTCACAGTCAAAAAACAGAAATTCATGACTCAGTAGTTATTGTATTTTCTGTGTTCTGGGAGTTATACGAGACAAATGCGTCATATCATAGCGTTGTATTAACCTTCCCTTCAGGGATGTCCAAACTATGGCCCGGGGGGCCATTTGCGGCCCACCGTCGATTTTTTAGCGGCTGGCGGCATATACAAAAACTAACATTTGACATGACCCACAACCCTATTGGGTGTGGATGTTGAAAAAGTGGGGGACAGGTTGTGACGCACCTGACTACTACTACTGCTACTAATAATGATAATAACAACAAATTGCTTTTAAAGAGATATGCAAAGAAACTACTTACAACTAAAATAGTTCTAACATTTGTCCTTATAATGCCTCAGGAATAAAGATTTTCAAAAGCAAACATGTCTTTCTGCTCTGTGTCAAGGTCTAAATTTGTGAACATATCACATTCACGATTATGATCCTCAAGTAAACTATGCTTTTAAGATTGTCAGCTGACTATAGATTGCTCTTGTTTTGGTTGTGAATATGGAGATCTGCTCAGGGCAAGGGCAGAACCATTCAATTGGGATACAGGGCCGCGAGTCCCTGTAAAATCTTTTTGCCTTATCACCTTTAACAGAAAGCTGTGATGTAGCAGTTGCTTAATGCATTTGGTTTTAGCGTGTTTAATAAAGTCGACAAATGTCACAGTAGCCCTTCCATGCTTCGATTTTTCTGTACGAAGCCCTTGAAGGAAAAACTTTGCACACCCTGCTTTGACACATGCTAGGAAGAAAGAACAGTCATGTTAATATGGACCAACTCAATCTGTTGTTCCAACATTGGACTAGAATACTTCCACCAAGGCTACACTGTACTAAACATGCCCACCTGATGTATTCAACTCCCCAAATCACGACCATACTGTTCCACTCCAGCCTCGAAGGCATGACTTTAGCCGCAGAATCTCTTTGATCACTGCCGTTGCCACGATCCAAGTGGTCCATAAAAGAGAAAGGAAAATACAATTTTGCACCCACATGTCCTAATCAAAGAGCAATCGGCCCTGTTCTCTCCGCAGATATTATCGCGATCCTGGGAGTGTCGGAGGAAGCAGGATGAGTGTGACTTAGCAGAATACTGTGATGGAGAAAGTGCCACCTGTCCTGAGGATGTATTCAATGTAAATGGCTTACCATGCGATAAAGGCTCTGGTTACTGTTACAATGGCCAGTGTCCAAAAAGATCAGACCAGTGCATCAAAATGTATGCCTCAAGTAAGTGTCCATGTTCCTTGACTTGTTATGTGCATGTTCTGACTCAACTGCACATTTAAAAGGAAATTAGGATTTCATGAGCAGTCAAAGCAGCAGACATCAAACAAATTGACAATCTCATGTGTCATTAGGTGCCAAAGAGGCCCCTCCTTACTGCTACAACCAGAACACCAGAGGAACTTACTATGCCTTCTGCAAACGTCCCTCGAATGTGCAATACATCCCCTGCCAGCAAGAGTGAGTTGTCTGCCTTCGTTTGGAGAATCAGATCTAGTAATGTGTGTCACGCATACATGTTTTACGCGCATTGCAGAGATGTGTTTTGTGGGAAGCTCTTCTGTCAGAATGGAAACGAGAACCCAAACTACGGTCGCATGGTGAGGATTGGCGAATGCAAAGCAGCTTTCTTTGCAGAATACACTAAAGATTATGGCCAGGTGGACACCGGGACCAAATGTGGCGACAGAAAGGTAGCACCCGTTTTTCTTTACTCCGTTTTCAATATAGTGTCGTTTAAAAGTGAACAACTTTGGTCTCTAACGTGATAGTCTTGTTTGTCAGGTGTGCAGCGAGAATCAATGTGTGAATCTTCCGACTGCTTACAGAAACACAAACTGTTCAGCAAAATGTCCTGGCCATGCGGTAGGTACAGTATATATTGTACATTTAGGGCAGGGGTGTCAAACTTGTTTTTACCGTGGGCCACACCGTCGCAGTTGTTGCCCTAAGGTGGCCGGTTTGCCTCGGCCAAAAATAACAGCTCGGTACGCTCCTTGGTTCGAAGTTCACGGTCCGGTTTACATTCTGTACAGTACGGGTACAAAATGCTAGACAAACTATTTATCATTTGTGGAAACAGGGACATTGTTTAATGTAAACCATCAATAGCTTCAATATTATTCCCATAGGAACTAATATAAATAAAAATCATCTGTTGCAGGGTCAAACTGTGACCAAGATAAAACCTTTACCAAATGTACAGACAATGTTTTAAGTAGCATTTTAACTTTCTTAACCGGTATATGAACTAACGATACATTATATATGTGGAGAATATTTTGAGCAACTGTCAAACAAGTATAAAAAGCTAACCGCTACATATTTACTTCAACAATAAATTACATATATTATGTTATGTGTTGGATGCATTGGGGAGGCGACTGGTTGTGTTAAAGGGCAACTAAACCCGAGATGTCAGAACTACATCCACCTATGGAGTTTCACTGTACTGTACTCCTACAGGTATTTCTTACAGTGTAGCCAACATCGACCTTTTTTTTTTTTTTTCCTTATGACGCTCTTTTCCTTTCAATTTCTCAGGTGTGTAATCACAGAGGTGAGTGTCAGTGTGAGCCTGGCTGGTTTCCTCCTTCGTGCAGTTCCAAGGACAAGGAGTTCAGTTCTCTTTCCAATGGTACCTGCAGTTATTTATTAGGGGGAAAAAATGGTCTAATAGAACTCCTGAGAAAATTCACGTATAGCTCGCACCGATGCATATGGAAAGGCTCATTTTTGTGTCTCTGCAGGAGCGGCCGCTGCCATCGCAGTGACAATTTCACTTGTGATTCTGGGGATTATTGCTGCCGTCGTGGGCGTCGTCTGGAAAAAACGACAGAGCTCCATGTTACCAACGTAACTTGCCATCAAACGTTTTATTGAACGCAACTTGGAAATGCCACTATAAAAACAGCTTTTTGCAGCCAACAGGATAAAATGGCATTTTTATATAACAGTACACAGAAAGTAAGGAAGGAGCCAGCAGTGGACAGCTCTGCTTTCCGTCTTAACAAAGCCCCAGTTGGTCACGGTCCACCCACACAAGTGCCGCAGGTAACATTTAAATGTACCGTTTGATAAACTACCATAAGATATGTACACACTGCATTATGATCTCGTTAATCTTTGATAATTGGAGGCTGGGAGGCCAAAACCCAAAGGAGCTCCACCTCCACCTCCACCAGCAGCAAACAGACCAAATCCCGCAAGCAACAACTACATGGAAGTCCGCCAGGTAACGCTCTATTTTATTTTTTCACTTAATCCTTGTAAATAATGTCAACAAAAGTCACAATCTCCAAGTTCCGTTTCTTGGCAACAACTTCACCAAGATGGGTGATTTTTATATATTTATATATATATATTGTAGTATAACTTAGTAGATACATTACAATGCAAAAGTGCCAACACTAGCTTTTTTGTTTTACTGTAATTGCTGTAATTAGGTGCAGAAACAGTCCATTTCTTTGAGTCTCCATATAATTCCCCCCACATTTCAAATACATTCATGTTATATGAACTGAAGCCCATTCGTGCGAATTTGAGTGTGAAATGTTTGTATACGTGCCCTGGCATGGATTGCCGACCAGTTAATGGTGTATCTTGCCTCTCGCCCAAATTCACCTGTAGGCTTCAGGTCACCATCCGTAACCCTGAACACGATTAGCGGTAGAAAATGAATGGATGGACCCAGTTTGACAGTATTTCCTCAACTTTATTGAGCCAAGCCACTAATTCTACAATACAAATTGCAAGTTACACCACCAAACAAAAATGTCACAAAGAGTTTGAATGCTGAAAGAGTGATTAGGATCTTTTCTCAATTTACTCACAAATGGACTTAAGCAGTGGGAAATTTGGACCAAATTTTTATACTTGCAGGATAGCAACAGGTGGACAAACAGGTTTATTGTACCTTCTGCCTTCTAATGGAAGAGCATTTCATTTAATGGTTCTGCTTGTCACTATAAGTCACTGGCATACATAGATGAACAAAGATATTCGAAAGTAATATATTAATTCAGATAAATTAAGTGGATTTAGATAATTGCCCGCGGCACCCGCAATGATTTCTCACACTGGGTGGGAATCACTGCATTATGACATCAATTGACTTGCCACCGCCAATATTCATGTTACTGCTTGTTTGTCATCCACCACGGACCAGGAAATAGCCCGCGAACTAGCAGGTGAATAAACAAAGCTCAAATACAATAGTCCACCAGTCACAATTCACTTTGAGGTTTAGACTCTACTGATTTACCATCAAGTTATAACAGGTCAGTGGCAGCATTGCTCCAATAAATCTATTCGTAGCACAGACATGACACTGGGTCATATGTGATGGGAGAGTGGGAATGAGACTATTCGAATAATAAATGTTCAATAATTTTAATATATTGTGTGCTATAAGATGTTTTCTTTCTTTGCCCAAAAGGCACTAAGGCCAGTACCTCCACCAAAGGTTTAATGGCAGACACTGCAAAACTCCCAGCAGGACTAAAACCAGAGGGAAAGACCCACCTTTTCCTTGGAACACAGTTATTCGTTATGGTGGGTCTTACTGCAGTGCAGTCTGAGGCACAGAGGAGCTAAATGGACTGTACTGGGTCGAACACTGAGGACTCAGGACTAACCCTCTTAAATGAGCCATTTTATATATATAATTATTATTATTATTTTATTTTGTCAAAACAACCGATCCCTTACTTTGCCAGTGACTGTACTTATCAAACAGTATTGTATGATTGCAATTACATTCTAATTGTTTAGAGTTTGTATTTTTTTAACCGAAACATTTTGTACTGAATGTAAATTCAACAATGGTTCTGTACAACACAATTTATCAGTTTTCTTCACTGTTAAATGTAGCAAAAACAACCACAACAATTGACTTATTACCAGCCTTTGCCTGTTTTCGTTGATCAAGTCACTCTCAGGTTCAAGTGTAAAAACTTCTAATTGTTGTATTTGTTATATTGCACCAGCATTTGGTAAAAACGGTGGAACGTCTTGTATTGGGTTAACGTGAGCATGTATGGTTCAAAAGGAATTCAGTGGATGTTTCACAAAGCTGCTGGAGTGCAAAAGAAACAAAAAAACTACACCTTGTGGGACCATATTTTCCTCAGATTTACAGCTTTTACAGAATTGCAATGCAAACAGGATTGTAGTCATTTGTAGATTGCAAAGGACTGGGAACAAGTGAAGGTGGCATCACTATTTTGAACCAGGAGTTGCAGATTTCTTCAGGCAAAGAGAGATTTGGGTTGAATTAATTGTCCAGAAAGAAAGCCACCTAAAGTGTGTATTTTACACACTGTGCTTTGACATTATGTGCTCCATGAGTGCATGTTACTAATTTTTTTGGTAATATCTAAATGGCATTACAAGGCAATTAAAAAAAAAATAATCCAATTGGTTTCCAGTTTCTTCTATATCTGCCAGGCTGCTAATTAGTTCTTGCATCCCAACAGTTTGCATGTGAATACAAATGCTAGATCAGGGTCCACACCCTTTTGAAACATTGTGCTACTTCTTGCGTACTGACTGCTAACAGTTTGATACACACTTCTGTAATTATATATTTTTTTTTTTATATTGTCCTTTCCAGAATTCAAACCAATGTGTCATTTAAAAAAGGAAAAGCAACAAATAACATTGGGTGCAGCTCACTAGTGACTGTCAAAATTACCACACACCCTTACGGTGTGACAATAAAGTAACAAGACTGGCAGTGACTAATTTATTAGGTCACAGTGCTGTAGGGATGACACAGCTCACCCATAAACCACGACTCGGTTAGTATTAGTTGCCCTTCCTTACCTTAATTAGGAATTTAAAATGGCATGTTTGCACGACAAATGAATGGGTGCAGTATAAATAGCCTGAAAAAAGAAGCACATTGAAAGGAGACCAATACAAAGAAAAACTCTGACATGAGCAGTTAGCCTTTGCATGCAGTCACAAACAAGTCACTCATTCACTACCATATTCACTTGGTATTATATTAAAAAAAAAAAAAAAAAAAAAAACCTGGTCAGAGAATCGAACAAATCCAACAATAAGCCATCTCAGTTTGTGTAGTATAGTGTACTTCTTTGAAAAATTGCAGGACAATGGTGCATATTAAGTTACAAACAATTATAAAATAATCAGACAAATAAAACCCAGGATTTTATTATTTTATTTGAAGTGATACATGTATGTATAAGATTTCATGGCCTTGCATGATAAGTATGGAACACTTTTTTAACCTTATAAGATTTTTTTTTTTTCATTCTGCAAGATATGTACAGTAGAAGACCAAACAGGTCAGTATACCGTGCAGACCACCCAATAAAGCCTTACCTTTTTAAACAAACACTAAACGGACAAGATTAACTTAGAACTCAATACTTTGGGCTTTTACTGAAATGTCGTGAACATAAGAGCAAAGTAGAATACTTGACTTGTATTGGATAATGTTGCATGGCTTGACTCGGTTTGCCATCCAGACATGTACAGCTCTTCAAGTGTGTCCAGCAGCATGGCACAACTGATCAAATTGAAATTAGGAAAATTTTATATCAAGATAGCAAATTCTTTCATTAAAGCTCCACCCCCCCTTCCCTCCCTCCCTCCCTCCCTCTCTCCCTCTTGACTGAAGTGCCAGAAAGCAAGCACTGGGTATTTGACAGCACCAGTTGAAATGTGAGAGGAGGCTCTGGGCCACATATGAACATACCTGCAAAAGAATTGTTGAGCATCGTATATACAGTATAAGAGAAAGAAATATTCTTAAAACCAAGCTTTTTTTTTTGTTTTCCCTTTTTAAAAAAACAAACAAATATTGCACATATAAGTGGCCCAACTCCTCCTCCGTTGTTGCTCTAGTGAAAGGTAAAAGCAAGTTTTAAAGGGTTGTTGGGTGCCAGTGAAGATAGATGAAGGAGCTCACAGCGAAAGTGTGAGCCAAGCCACAGGAAAACATCACAAACACCAGGAAATCACAGCGCATATCAAGTGGCTAGTAAAAATGAACATACGTGAGGTGGCGAATGAGCGACCCGAAGAGGACTACAGTACCGGTACTGCTAAGCCTTGCCAGACGTCCGCATATGAACGTCAGTCTACTGTGTCTCCAATTGCACTCGTTTAGAAGCCTTATTCAACAGAGTAGTCACAATTTCTTTAAAAAAAAGCGCGCGCACACACATCTGCATACTGTATAATTAACAGTAAATGGAGACAGTTATACAGCTTTAGTAAAATAACAATAGGACCTACAAACGTGGTTTACAATAAAGCAGCAGTTTAAACCGCTGTATTTCTTTTAAATACTGATTTTTTTCCCCACTCATTAATAAAAGTCCGTTTTTCCAGAGTGAGCGAGAATGCCCAATGGCTCCTCGGCTTCTTTGGGCAAATGTGTCCTCTTTTGTTTAAACCTGTTTTTGGATGAAGTTTCTTGATGTGCTTCCATCCAGGATGGTGACAGACGGAGCGAGCCGTGCTGTGTGGTACTGTTCTGTACTGCACAGCCCCTAATTTGGTTTCGATGAAAGCAAACGTCCTCGCTGCCGTCACGTGAGCAACTATTAGGCCTACAGCACAAAAAAGCATGTATCTTCATTTTAAAATGGTTTCATTCACAAAAGATAATCCAGGATAGCGTTAATCAGAGAGAACAAAATACTTCCCACATCTTTGGGCTTCATCAAAGTTTTGTGAAAATTTCATAAATAAGACATCACATTTCTGTTTACGGTATAAAATAGTACTCCCCCCATCCACTATAAGCAGCGTAGCCCACTTGATATCCCGACAAAAACTTCAAAGTGAGCATGCTGGGGCTATACAATTCATACTTCAACTTCTCCATTGCCACACACATTAACAACAAATAAAAAAGACTGAAGGAGGCTAAAGCTTCATCTTACCAAATCAAATTTCTAAATTTGTCTTTTTCTATCTAACCTGTATAACTGTGACATGTAAAAGTGTGAACTTCAGTGTATAGCAAAAGTTTGGACAAATTGCCAAATGTCTTCATTCCATCACCGGCTGCTATTACACATCTAATATATTTCTTTAATAAATAAGATTCCCCAATGATTGTTTGTCTTTTTTACCCAGAAGCTTTTGCTAGCAGTGTGGACTCCTTTTGTCTTTTCACCACCAATGTGTCTGCTTCCTTTCCCCCACCGGACGGCATGCACGCGGAAGATGGACATGTGGTTTCGGAGGGGGGGGGGGGGGGGGGGGGGGGGATGGACGGGAAAGGAAAGCGAGGTGGAGCGGGATTGGTGGCTATGAGGTGGGCTGCGGTAGGATGGAAATGTGCGGTTTCGAAGGCCTATCCGTCAGTGCCGTTCTTGTTGGGCGCGGCGGTGTTGATGGTTGTGCCGTCCGGCTGCTGGCCATCTTTGCGAGGCGGCATCCTCTCGTTTATCCTGTCCAGGCCCCGTGCCTCCTCGAAATTACGAATCTTCCTCGTGGGAGAGAAGCCTTGGATGGCTGAAGGGCAAAAGAGGAAATAAAATGACTAAAAGCTACAAACATTGCATTAATAAAGCTACTTCAGTTTCTGTAGTCTCAGTTGTGCACCATGCTCTTCTGTTGTCCTTGTAGAATTTCTTTACAACACATTATTGGCCTAACACAGCACAGATGGGCAGTGAATACGACACATGCACAATAACTTGGAAGCGTCCAAACACCTGAGGGACAAGCTATGACAATCAAACACCTCATGCTCGGTTGACTTACGGTAGTGTCCCGAAACAGCCATGGAAACCAGACAGAATAGGTGAGCAAATGAAAAGCAAACTTGTGAGGGATTGTATGACAACTTATTGAGTCATTCATATAGAATCAAGTTAAAAGGGCAACAAACACTCAAGGATATATCTAAAAACATGCTGAGTATTTAATAGTTAAAGGCTCTCTTGCACGATCAGATATCTGTAACCTTGGAAAGTCCATTCTCTTGTCATTTTATCCCTTATAGGACATTCATTGAATACATTTTTATTTTTTGTCATTATTATCTTAGTGAGGCATGCAAGGTCAAAATATGGCTCCTTGCCCTAAAAAAGGTCTAAAATACATAACTTATCAATCAATCAGGGGACCCAATAGGCCTCACTGAATCTTAATTACTCATCTCACCAAGGCACTTTGGAGCAGTGATTCTCAACTGGTGGGTCGGGAACCAAATGTGGGTCGCGGAACCATTATGGGTGGGTTGCGGATAGCTAGTAAAAAATTACATGTATTCCTATTCTGAGTTTTCTTCTACAGTATAGAGGTGTACCAAGTTGCCAGACGGAATTTTGTAGGAAAGCAGCAAGAGATGTCACTTCCTGGTCCTCTAGACACTAGTTTACGCTGTAAACAAATACAGTGCAGCTCATCCTTTGGTTGGCGGATGTCATGTCAAGCAATACAACTCATTTGAAACGGCATTTAAAAATATAACATACTGTACATGTGTCTTTACTGTACATTAAGGGTTGAACCAATTAGTCGATTATTCGACGTGTCGAGTTTATTACCCCGCGTCGACGTTTTTTTGAATGACGCCAATCACGTGGCTTTGTAATTTGCATTAACAACATGGACGCCTGAAAGGCAGCCGGTGAAGAGTGGAAACAGCAAATGAGGAGCAGTGCCGCAATTTTGTGTTAATATTTTACGAAATACCCGCAAAATATGCAAGTCTGTCTTGAAATACAAAAAAAGCACAAGCGCTGTCTTTATGCACGCAGCCTGCCCGTATGAAAAGGCTAATGCTAACGTTAGCTGACGAGTTGCAAACTCAAAATGAATACTTAAAGTGTCAAAGAAACCATCCAGCTGCTGTCTCTCCTTCAGTCTTGTCGGGTGCTGCCGAAAGTGAGCACAGGTTGAGGCGATGCGCACACACAAGCACGCACTGCCCCACCCCCGATTCATTGATACCTTTAGGGACAGTCAGAATTTGTATAACTCTTGCAACAACAGTACATGTAACACAACTGAAGATTTGCTAAAATACATTGTTGAAAACATTGACTGGTCCTTTATTTTTTTCTTTTACTTTATACTACTACTATATACTGTTGCAAGTTGCGAGCCAGTAGTTTGTTACATGAGTTGTTAGACTTGTAGAAATTGTGACTGTACCTTGGATGAACGTGTTGGGGGTGGGGAGTTAAGGACATTGGAGCCATGTTGGAGCAGACAGGCAGGGCGAGACTGAGTGAGGAAGCCTTTTCACAGTGATTAAAAACAAACAAACAACAAAATCTTGATTGTTCTTAACCATTATAAAGGTGGGTTACGACTTGGCAACAATAGGAGTATGCGAATCTCTGGGTGACAACAGTTGAGAACCACTGCTTTGGACAATTCTATGCTTCCGACTTTGAGGGAATTTTTTTTGAAAGGCTCTTTTTCTGTTCCTGCATGATTGTGCCCAAGTGCACAAAGCAGGGTACTTTAATGAGTTTGATGTGATGAACTTTAAATCAACCCCATCAAACAACTTTTGGATGAACTATAGCAGGGACTAACCCAATAAGAATTTGCGAAATTAAAGTGAAGCTGATTCAGTTTGCATTTCCAACTGTTTGCTTTACCAGAGTGAAGTTACAGCAATTTGTTTGTCTGTATAAGAATATGTAAATAGGTAAATAATGGAGGAACAGAAGAATTACATTGAAATAAATAATTGTAAAATATTAAAGTAATTGGGTAAATATTATTGTATTTATACCAATAACTGGTGTGTTTTAATGTGAATACAGCCCAAAGAGAACAGGGTGGGACAGGAATATTAATTACGAGTAACTTTGTGTCACCTATGCTATAGGTGACAGTAGGTATTTCATCAGTCCTTTCAATGCCTACTGAATTATAAGACCACTGTATAATTTAACTATCATAAAAGGATGTCTTAATATCATTAATAATACCCGATATGTGATTATATTTGTTTGGAAACCACTCCAATGAAAGACACCTTAACACTGCAATGTGTCTTCTCCATTTAGTGTGTTTGACCAAGTGAGAATGTGGCTTGTAATCCCACAAACCAACCAGCAGGGGCAGACAATCGAGCAACACCCAAATGTTGTAACAGGATTAGCTGCTGAAAATATCCTGGGAAGGGATGTCCCAGGTCTTAGCAAGGTCTTAACAGGCTTTTCTCAGTGTGGGGAGCCACTATTGGGAAGGAAAACCCATGTGACACACACTGCAGCACAGTTCCACGCCAGTGCCAACCACAACTACATTAATAAAAATATCTCTGATCCTGATAAATAATCACGATTATACTCAATTTGTAAAGCTAGAGTTTCTGATAAAGCTCTTGAATTGGATGTCGGCAGATTGTGCAGATTTAATTTCATTTTTAATTTACTGTGCTAATTACAGTCCCTTTGTGTCCAATGAGTGTGTATTCAAAACAAGTATGTTCCTCTGGAATTGCAAAAGTGCAACACTTACTACTTTGTGTAAGTGCTATATTACAACACTAGAAGCCAAAAGACACTGATAATGCAAGAGTAACCAGCAATTACAGCTTACAGAATAATGCAATAGTATGTGTAATTGAGAACGCATAGAACTGAACCAAAAAGCCATGCGTACCTTTTGCTTTAGCTGCCTCAATAGTAGCTATGTTAAAATGGAGTTTGGGAAAAGAAGGCAAAAAGGGAGACATTACAATGCAGCAAATACAAGAACCAGCAAATACATAATTGAAATCAAGCTTCCATTGCATTAACAGTTTTGAGCTGATGGTGAAATACTACCGGTATTGCTCAACAGTCAATGTTTAGGCTAATTCCCATCCATCCATCCATTTTCCTCCGCTTATCCGAGGTCAGGTTGCGGGGGCAGCAGCGTCAGCAGGGAAGCCCAGACTTCCCTCTCCCCAGCCACTTCCTCCAGCTCTTCCGTGGGGATCCCGAGGCGTTCCCAGGCCAGCTGAGAGACATAGTCTCTCCAGCATGTCCTGGGTTGTCCCCGGGGTCTCCTCCCGGTGGGACGTGCCCGGAACACCTCATCAGGGAGGCATCCAAGAGGCATCCGAATCAGATGCCCCAGCCACCTCATCTGGCTCCTCTCAATGTGGCGGAGCAGCAGCTCTACTCTGAGCCCCTCCCGGATGACCGAGCTTCTCACCCTATCTCTAAGGGAGAGCCCGGACACCCTGCCTAGGAAACTCATTTCGGCCGCTTGTATCCAGGATCTTGTCCTTTCGGTCACAACCCACAGCTCTTGACCATAGGTGAGGGTAGGAACGTAATCGATCAGTAAATCGAGAGCTTCACTTTTTGGCTTAGCTCCTTCTTCACCACAACGGACAGATACAAAGTAGAACTCCCCGAGGGACAGGGTCGAACGCCTTCTCAAAGTCCACAAAACACATGTAGACTGTTTTAACCACCTCGGTGACCTCAACCCCAGAGAAAGGAGAGCACGCCTCAGAGACCCCAGACTCGGCTTCCCCATGGGAAGGCGTGTTGGTGGAATAGAGGAGGTCTTCGAAGTATTCTGCCCACCGACTCACAACGTCCTGAGTCAAGGTCAGCAGTGCCCCATCCCCACTATACACAGTGTTGATGGTGCACTGCTTCCCCCTCCTGTGAGCTGGGCAGTGACCGTAGGCTAATTCCAGCAGCTGGAAATGAACATGAAAACATGATGTTGAGTGAGTGGGTGGGAATAAGAGAGGTGCTGGCTTGACATTTAAGACGCTGCTGCCAGTGTTAATGGGTCATGAGGACTTAGGAATGGAGAGTAAGGGGAGCGTTTTTTTTGGCTGAGCACAAAGGGCCCAATTTACTAAATAATGGGCGCTAAATTGCGTGCAGTGTTAGTGGCCACATTGCGTGTGATTAAGCCTGTCACGATAATTACTATACAGACTTATCAATTGATCAATAAAATGGACACGATAGTTTTTCTGGACTCGATAATAATTAATAATAAATTGCTTGATTAAAAACTTATAAGTAGTTAAAAAAAATACGCCGTGAATAAAAGATGACATTACTGCGCACTTACATCGAGACAAAGCATGCGCAGACAGAGCTTTTTCCAGGCTCAGAATGGCGAAAATTTACTTCTGAACAGTCTGGCAAAAGGAATATTCCATCACTGTGAAACCGAATGAAATTCCATTCGTATCTGGCCTGTTTATCCCGATTGAGGTTTTTACATGGAGCATTTTCATTCAGTTTGGGCTTCTAAACCGATTATAATCAGAATATAAGGCTCATGTAAACCAGGCTAGTCTTGTATCTCTTTATTACAGACCCAGGGGGATGCATATCACAGAGTAAAGAAAAACAATTTAAGAGAAACAAGAACAGAAATTATAATAACAATAAAAACAACAATGCTGATTTAAAAGCAATAAAATAAAATATAATAAGGGCGAGCCTTATTTTCCATGATTTCAGAGGCGTTAAAAAAAAACTATGATTGTTTATCGTGATAATTTTGGGGAAAATATATCGTCTTAAAAGTTTTTTTATCGTGACAGGCCAACATGTGATGTACTAAGATCCCAAGCAGGCACTAAATTCCATGTTCACTCTCGCTAACAGATTGCGTGCACATTTGTGCTGGGCTCCGCCATATTTAAGAGGGTTTTGCGCGAGCTACACACTCTGATGGTTTTTCCCAGGAACATTTTGTGAGAGCATCACAAGCACAAAATGAAGTTTGAAGAGATGGAATTGGAAGTGTTAGTGGAAGACAAACAGTTACAGCAAAGAAATCTATTGTTTAAATAATTTGGAGGAAACCAGAAACTGGCCATCCTGCCTAACATTGTGGTTAAAACTTGGGACAGCACACCTGTAAACTGCTCCGGGAGAGGTCAGCAACAATTGTCAGAGAGTGCTAAAAACAAAGGACCCAGATGCAAGGAAATACAGAGTTGAAATGCCTTTTGTCACAGCTGACAAAGCATGAATCCTCCTTGTGACTGGTTCCAAGTAAGCCCTTATAGCAGACTGAAGTTCCAAAATTGCATTGCTTAATAGATGTCAGGATAGTTTTTGATTGTGGTATTACAAAAATGTTAACATAAGCAGAAACGTTCTCCCTGCTGCCTGCGCTACGCTGGCACTGCTGTGCATGCCGGTTTGCACCTGCATTTAGAGATGCAAACGACGCATTACGGCTCAGGTTTAATAAATCACAGTGTGTGTGCTAAATGAATCTATTTGCAACGACTCCTCCCAGAATGTGCAAAATTAACTGTACAGCATTCCTGTCCATTTGGCAGAGTCAGTCCTGGGTGCACCTGGTTAGTAGATCAGCTTCCACATCTGTTAGCATGAACAATCAACTTTGTGCCTGTTTTTGCATGTGCAAACCTTTAGTAAATCAGGCCCTGAGAGTCTAAAACTGGGGGATGCACAACAGTGATCGGGCAGGATGACACGTTTGCACAACACATCCTCACACCACAAAAATAACAAAACTGCACCACTCATGCTGTTCAATATTTGTTTAGACATACAAACAGACTCTTTATACTCTGTACGACAGATATTGTCATGCAACGAGGTTGAGAAAAAAGGAAGGACATCAGGGTATTTACACAGTATTTAACCTTTCAAATTTATATGTGAAAGATTCTTACAATCTTAAATTCACTTATTATGTGACATATTTTGCAAGTGATATTTTTGCATTCAAGGTTTTGGCTGAGCTGACAACTATTGTCATGTGGTGACATTCTTTGAACAAACATAACAGAAAGCCAGCACAAAACCTAGTAAGTACTACTTTGATTTTAATGTACTTCAATCAGAGTTTACTTGACTCAACAAACAAAAATTACTCAGAAAGGCTGAAAAATATCAGACATGCATGCATATCTGGGCACGTAGGATAGTATATGTGGCTGATCCAAATTGTTGAAAGAGGTCTGTAGTCTGTTATCATTTCTATTATATTCTTTTGTTATGAGTAGGAATCCTCATATGCTTGATCTGATCTCTGGTGAGTTTGAAGTTGTTTATATATTTGGAAGAGTGTCTGAGTCAAAAACTATTCGGTGATCTGTTAGGAAGGGAACATTCACAAATCCAAGGCCTTCTATAAATTTGACCCAGTCTAGCTTGCTGTTCTGAAAACAGTGGCAAAAGCGGACATCAACAATGACATTCTCCTAAAGGTCATAACGTGGTTTCCCTTCTGATGGCTCCACAACTTCTATAAGGTTCCAGCATGGCACAGCATGACACCCAACATGTTTTCTGGGGGGCGAGGCCAGTCACTGACCTTTAGATCAGAGGGTCGGCAGCCTTTTCTAGGCGACAGTTAACCTCTCAGACAGTTCGGCCTTGCAAATGTGGGGTGCTTCTTGTGATGAGCAGGCTGGCATTGATCTAAAGCGCTTCAAAAGCTACTGGGGGAGCAGGGAAGCTCTGAGGACCTCACTCATGATCTGTATACCGTCACACTCATCATGATCCGTGTGGCATATGAAATTACAATAGTGATTTGTTTATTCTTTAAATTGGTGATTAAATTCCCACGCGTCCAAAAAACTAAAACCTCTGAAGTCAAACATCACTGAGGTTAAAATAGTTCAGAATTTAGAAAGGGTGAAAATATGTGTTGTAAAAAAGCTTCTTCTAAACTCATGCATGGGGTCACTTGAGACACCAGTGTTGTGTGAAAAATAAAAATGTTTTAAAATCAATGGGCCACATTGGTGGGAGACTTTTTGTCCTTGAAAATATTAATTCAGAAAAGAAACTCAAGGTTCTCTAACAAATACAGCGACTGAAAAAAGTATTTAACACGTCACCATTTTTCTCACTAAATATACTTCCAAGGGTGTTATTGACCTGAAAATTTTATCAGATGTTGGGAACAACCCAAGTAATCCGGACATACAAAGAAAGTAGAACAAATAAGATCAGAAATTAAGTTGTGTGTAAAAATGTGAAATGACACAGGGTAAAAGTATTGAACACATGAAGAAAGGCAGGCGCAAAAAGGCATGGAAAGCCAAGACAACACCTAAAATCTATCAATCCAGCCCCTTGTCAGTGCAAATAAATATCAGCTGGTTCAGTCCTAATTGGTGGCCTACAAAAAGGTCTCATTGCCAAGGTGTGAGTCAAGACACATCTCATGATGGGTAAGAGCAGAGAGCTGTCGCAAGACCATCGCAAAGCAATTTTTGCAAAACATAATGATGGCATTGATTACAGGCGCATATCTAAGCTTCTGAACGTTCCAGGGAGCACGGTTGGGGCCATAATACGTAAGTTGAAAGCCAATCGTACCACCATATATTTGCCTCGATCCGGTGCTCCTCGCAAGATTTCTGACAGAGGATTGCAAAGAATAATCAGAAGAGTTGTCCGAGAGCCAAGGCCCACCTGTGGAGAGCTTCAAAAAGATCTGGAAGTAGCAGGTTCTGTTGTCATAAGGAAAGCAGTGAGTAATGTACTCAGCCGCAATGGCCTGCGCTCACCACGCAAGAAAAAAAAAGCATGTCAAAGCTCATTTAAAGTTTGCTGAACAACATTTGGACAAGCCAGTTAGATACTGGAAGAATATAGTTTGGTCGGATGAGAGCAAAATTGAACTGTTTGAATGCCATAATGCACACCACATTTGGAGGAGAAATGGCACTGCACATCACCCTAAAAACATCATTCCAACAGTGAAGTTTGGAGGTGGGAACATGATGGTGCGGTGTGGTGCAAATGGTACTGGTAAATTTCACATTATTGAAGGAAGGTTTAATGGGCAAATGTGCTGAGACATTCTTGACAAAAATCTGATGCCATCTACAAAGATGATGAAAATGAAACAAGGGTGGACATTTCAGCAGGATAATGATCCAAAACATACTGCCAAGGAAACACTCAATTGGTTTCAAAGAAAAAAAATAAAGCTGCTAGAATGGCCCAGCCAATCACCTGACTTGAATCCAAAATCACACCAGAGCAATGCATGAGAGTAGTTTCTCCATACATGAGGAGTCTTGAAGCTGTCTTTGCGAATAAAGAATTGTGTCATGGCACAGATGTGGCCAAGGTTACAAAAAAAATTCTGCTGCACCTAAGATTCCTAAGAGCACAGCGGACATTAATAATCCTTAAATGGAAGACATTTGGGACGACCAGAACCCTTCCTAGAGCTGGCCGTCCGGCCAAACTGAGCAATCGGGGGAGAAGAGCCTTCGTGAGAGAGGTAAAGAAGAACCCAAAGATCACTGTGGGTGAGCTCCAGAGATGCAGTCGGGAGATGGGAGAAAGTTCTAGAAAGTCAACCATCACTGCAGCCCTCCACCAGTTGGGGCTTTATGGCAGAGTGGCCCGACGGAAGACTCTCCTCAGTGCAAGACACGTGAAAGCCCGCACGGAGTTTGCTAAAAAAAACACCTTAAGGATTCCAAGATGATATAATGTATAATATTAATTAATATATATAATATAATACATATAATATATAATATATATTAATATAATATAATAAAGCGGTATGTATGGAGAAAATCAGGCACTGCTCATCACCTGTCCAATACAGTCCCAACAGTGAAGCATGGTGGTGGCAGCATCATGCTGTGGGTGTGTTTTTCAGCTGCATGGACAGGACGACTGGTTGCAATCCAAGGAAAGATTAATGCGGCCAAGTACAGGGATATCCTGGATGAAAACCTTCTCTAGAGTCCTCAGGACCTCAGACTGGGCCGAAGGTTCACCTTCCAACAAGACAATAACCCCAAGCACACAGCTAAAATAACAAAGGAGTGGCTGCAGAACAACTCGTGACTGTTCCTGAATGGCCCAGCCAGAGCCCTGACTTAAACCCAATTGAGCATCTCTGGAGAGACTTGAAAATGGCTGTCCACCAACGTTCACCATACAACCTGACAGAACTGGAGAGGATCTGCAAGGAGGAATCGCAGAGGATCCCCAAATCCAGGTGTGAAAAACTTGTTGCATCATTCACAAAAAGACTCATGGCTGTATTAGCTCAAAAGGGTGCTTCTACTAAATACTGAGCAAAGGGTCTGAATACTTATGGCTGTGTGATATTTCAGTTTTTCTTTTTTAATAAATTTGCAAAATTTGTCAATATGGGGTGCTGTGTGTACATTAATGAGGGAAAAAATTAAATGATTTTAGCAAATGGCTGCAATATAACAGAGTGAAACATTTAAGGGGGTCTGAATACTTTCCGTACTCACTGTATTTGTTCTACTTTGTTTGTATGTATAGATTAGATTGTTCTCAACATCTGGTGAAATTTTCAAATCAATAGTAGATATATATTTAATGGGAAAAATGGTGACATGTTCAATACTTATTTCAGCCGCTATATGTTGTGATGTACCCATTCATTTTGGGTGCTATATATACGTAATATTTAAGAGATCTGTATTTACAGAGGTTTAGTTAAGCAGGGGTGGGAAGGGCTGTATTTTTAAGATGTTTTGAAGATTGTCATCACTACGATTTCTGTGTTCTGTTTTCACTTTTACATGATGGAGTCATTTCATTAGGAAGAACAGGCGTGTTGACCTTGATATTTTAAGCATGGCTTAGATTTTTCTAAGAGCACCAAGACAAAAAGTTTTCTCACTTTTCCCACTGTTCATTACGCTCAATGATTTTGATAAACCTTATGACTTCCTTGAATGGATTGATTCATCATGACAGTGTAGTATCATATGTACATGATTTTGATAAACCTTATGACTTCCTTGAATGGATCGATTCATTATGATAGAGTGTAGTATCATATGTACAGTCATAATAACACTCCTTCCCAAATCATGTTGTGTATTCTGGTGGCAAAAAGTTTGGATCCCAAACAACATTAATTCTCTTTCTTTCAACACGAAAAAAAAAACAGTAAACACAAACACGTTTGTTGACACAGGAGTGAGGAAATGTTCTTGGGAATTGATGGTCACCCAGAATGCATGCAGCTAGTAGAAAGGCACTGAATTGGAGGCAGACTATGGATAAAAGCACACTTACCTGTCTGTAATGTCTGCTTTCCACCTGACAGCACTCCCATGGGAAGAGTTCCAGTCGGGGTCAGGCCTTTGAGAGTTAATACACTCTCACTCTCCTCCCTGGACCACAACACAAACAAAGCGCACAGGTGCAAATGCATCAAATTATGGTAAGAGGAGAGGCACAAATACCTAATGGTTCCAATGTTATTATTTAATTAAGTGGTAAAATGTTTTAACTGCCGCCTATCAATCTGTTCTCATGCAATCAATTTAAAGAAATATGCTACCAAACTGATTAGAGGATCCCATATCATGCAGCAAAACAATTATGCAAAACAACAAAGGAGTTCTTCAGGGACAATACGTGGAAGGTTTTAGTCTGATCAAGTCAATCTCCAGATTTAAAAATGAGTCAAACAAACAACAACCAAAATAGGTAATAACAAAAACTGGAAAAGCATATCAAATGAAGAATTTAAGTTTGGTGATGTCATTGGTTCACAGGCTTGCTGCAGTTATTCTAATCAAAGGATTTATAAATAAATATAGTCCTATTCCCTTTAACCTATTTTATATCTATCTTTTCCAGTCTATTAATCTATTGATGGTGTCCTCAGTTAATTATCCTATCCAAATATAAATATGCTACATGAAAATAAAAGCTGAAACACCGAGCTCATCTCATCGTCATCTGGGCAACTTTTTTGCCCAGTGTTATAGACACACGTCAATGCTAAGTAAACTAGAAACAAATACCCAGTACAATATGAATTAATAAAAAAAATTAAAAAAAACGTGACAACCAAATGGCCAGTACTATATAAATAATAATGAAAAATTTAATCTAATAACAGGACAGCAGTTAAATTCATTTGGAAGAGAATGACTGTACAGTGTTCAGTGCTGTGAAAAAGTATTGGACCCCTTCTTATATTTTTGCATAGTTTCCGCGCGTTAATGTTTAAAATAATCAAACAAATGTAAATATCTGACAAATATAACCCAAGTTAACTTAAAATGCTGTTTATAAATGGTCATTTCATTTATTAAGGGAAACAAAAACTTTTCAAAGTTACCTGGCCCCCTAAACCTAATAACTGGTTGGGCCATCCTCAGCAGCAACAACTGAAATCAAAATGGAGCATTTACGAGCATGAACGGCCTTTTTAAGGTCATGCCACTGCATTTCATTAGGATTCAAGTCGGGACTTTGACTAAGCAACTCCAAAACAATGTTTTTTTTAAGCCATTCATAAGTGGACTTGGTGGTGTGTTTTGGACGCTTCAGCGCTTCAGCTTGAGGTCACAAACTGATGCTGAACGTTCTCCTTCAGCATTTTCTGTTTCCATCAATCACAGCATGTTGTCCAGGTCCTGAAGAAGCAAAGCAGCCCAAGACCACCACACTACGACCACCACGTTTTGACCATCACACTACCACCACCACGTAAAACTGTTTGTAATATGTTCTTTTTTCTGAAATGCTGTGCTACATTTACGCCAGATGTAATGAGACACACACCTTCCTTCTCGTCAGTCCATCCACGTCTGTAATATTCTTACAGGCAATCATTCAGATATTTTTTTGCAAAAGTGAGACAAGCCTTTATGTTCTTTTTGGTCAGGAGTGGTTTTCGCCTTGGAACTCTGCGATGGATGCCATTTTTGCCCAGTTTCTTCCTTATTGTTGTGTCATGAACACTGAACTTAACTGAGGCAAGGGAGGCCTGCAGTTCTTTAGAAGTTGTCCTGAGTTCCTTTGTGGCCTCCTGGATAAGTCATTGCTGTTCTCTTGGGGTAATCTTTGTCGGCCGGCCACTCCTAGGAAGGTTCAGCACTGTTCCATAATTTCTCCATTTGAGGTTAATGGCTCTTCCTATGGATCGCTGTAATCTTAAAGCTTTAGAAATGGCTTTTGGAACCCTTTCCAGACTGATAGATGCTAATAACTTTATTTCTTGAATGTTCTTGAACTTGTTTGGTTTGTGTCATTTTGTTGTAGCTTCTTTAGATTTTGTGTCCTACTTGATTTTGTCATACAGGTTATGTTAAGTGATTTCTTGATTCAACAGGTCTGGAGGTAATCAGGTATGATCAGTGAAAATCAACCAAAAGTTGTAATTAGCCACAATTAATTAATAATTTAACAAGGGTGGTAATTACTTTTTCCACACAGGGCCAGGTAAATTTAAATTGTTGTTTTTCCTTAATAAATGAAATCACCATTTAAAAACAGCATTTTAAGTTCACTTGGGTTATATTTGTCTGATATTTACATTTGTTTGATGATCTTAAACATTGAAGTTGGGAACCTATGCAAAAATATAAGAATTTGAGAAGGGGGCTAATACTTTTTCACGGCACCATATGAGCATGCTGGCTGATTTTGGTTTATTGATTGTTGCAGGACCACCACAACTATGAGAAAGGATGATGAAAAACAAAGTGAAATCAATGGCTCATACCTGAGGACTGAGAAGACTCGGGCCATTTTCCCAACTGCACGGATCTTGTTCCGGATTACCTCCTTGCGCATCGCTGTGGTACCACCTGGAAGACAGCATATTACTGAGAAACCAAGTAATTAATTGATGCACTGGAGGTTTCAAATAGGTGAGGTTAGTTGCATAGTACAGATATCCATTTAACTACTCTCCTTGTTCAAGTTAGAAAGTGGCTACTTGATTGGACAACCCCCAAACCGAAACAATCTGAAAGGAGCATAATCGCCAGCCATCGTAGCAGAGGGAGGCATTGCTTAGCTTGGACGAACGACATCTGTAATTTGTGTGCGTAAATAATGTATTATGTTTTGGGTATCCTTAAAAAACAGTATTCTGCAGGAATACGTAGTTATGTTTTCTCAAAAAAGTGCATTTTGGGGAATTCTGCCACTGCTCTCGTAAAGAAAACAGATATATGCTGAGTTACAGAGTGCGAACATTTGTGATTAGACATTGGTAGCTGCAACCTTACCTTCATATAGATCATCTCCCTCTGACATGAGCTCATCATCAGAGCAAATGTTGAGCACATTCACCAACATCTCTGTCACTGTAGGGGGAGGAAAACTTTAGATTAGTTTAATAGTAGCCTCATAAGTCTTTGAAAAATACATTTGTAAGGAGTCTACTTGTTTGGGAAAAGAACATTGTATAATTTTCCATATTCAAGATTTAAGATGTTTATTGATTTATGCATAGCATCAGTCTCTGTTAAAACACTCCCACTTGCAGTATATCCTGACTGCTGAAGCTAAGAGAAATACTCTGGGCCTTATTTACTAAAAGTTTGGGTGTGTAAGAACAGGCACAAACTTGAGCTCACACTAACAGATGTGGAAGCTGATCGCCTAACCGGGTGTCTGCCAAATATACAATATTGCTGTGCAGCATTTTGCGCATTCTGAGAGGAGTTGGTGCAAGTAGATTAATGTGCAAGTAGATTAATGTGCAATGTGATGTCTCAAACCTGAGACGAACTGCAATGGCTGATTCACCATCTCTAAAAAGCATGTCTGAAAGGGAGGTGCAAACCAGCACGCACAGCGGTGCCAGCGTAGTGCAGGCAAAATTAAAAATGTGTTTACACTATACATAGCAGCTGTCATAAACCACTAGGCAGGCGGACCGGTCCCAGTCCGTGGGACATTTGGTGCTGTAAAAACAAGCGGAGAGCTTCTTCTGAAAGAGTAACAGGTGAAGAAACAATATTAGCAGCTCTACTTGCATAACTCATTCACAGCCATTAACAGCTACTGTAACTGTAACTACCAGGGTTGCTGACATTGGCTTTTACATGCAACTTTTTGTCTTGTAAGTTGTAGGGCCTTCTTATGTCTCATAATTGTGCCTGTTTTTATACTACCCTATCACGTGACAGAGACGAGCAGTTCTACATGTACAGATGCACTGGTGGATGCCCCTGATTTTCAAAATAAAACTTATTTCAGACTCTGTTGATCAATAAAATGTTTTTTTGTCCACTCTCTCTGTGTGGCCCTGCACTCAATGTCCTACGGACCGGTATCAGTCCGCCTGCCCGGTGGTTGGGGACGACTGCTGTATGTAGTGTAAATTCCCCCATCTGGGGTGGTGGTCCCCCTTTTTAAGAAGGGGGAACGGAGGGTGTGTTCCAACTACAGGGGGATCACAGTCCTCAGCCTCCCTGGTAAGGTCTATTCAGGGGTGCTGGAGAGGAGGGTCCGTCAGGAAGTCGAATCTCAGATTTAGGAGGAGCAGTGTGGTTTTCATCCTGGGTGTTGAACAGTGGACCAGCTCTACACCCTCGGCGGGGTGCATGGGAGTTCGCCCAACCAGTCTACATGTGTTTTGTGGACTTGGAGAAGGCGTTTGACCGTGTCCCTCGTGGAGTCCTGTGGGGGGTGCTTCGGGAGTATGGGGTACCGAACCCCCTGTTCGGTCCCTGTACGACCGGTGTCAGAGCTTGGTCCGCATTGCCGGCAGTAAGTCGGACTCGTTTCCGGTGAAGGTTGGACTCCGCCAAGGCTGCCCTTTGTCACCAATTCTGTTCATAACTTTTATGGACAGAATTTCTAGGCGCAGCTCACTGGAGCAGTTCGCAGCCGAGTGTGAAGCGGCTCGGATGAGAATCAGCACCTCCAAATCTGAGACCATGGTCCTCAGTCGGAAAAGGGCGGCGTGCCCTCTCCAGGTTGGGGATGAGATCCTGCCCCGAGTGGAGGAGTTCAAGTTTCTTGGGGTCTTGTTCACGAGTGAGGGAAGAATGGAACGGGAGATCAACATGCGGATCGGTCCAGGGTCTGCAGTGATGCGGACTTTGTATCGGTCCGTTGTGGTAAAGAAGGAGCTAGGCCGAAAGACGAAGCTCTCGATTTACCGGTCGATCTACGTTCCTACCCTCACCTATGGTCACGAGCCACAGCTCGTGACCAAAAGAACAAGATCCCGGATACAAGCGGCCGAAATGAGTTTCCTCCGCAGGGTGTCCGGGCTCTCCCTTAGAGATAGGGTGAGAAGCTCGGACATCCAGGAGGATCTCAGAGTAGAGCTGCTGCTCCTCCACATCGAGAGGAGCCAGATGACCCGACCTCGGATAAGCGGTAGAAAATGGAATGGATCTGGTTATGATGGTCTAGGTTATAAAGCGAAATGAGAAAAAGGAAGGTGCTCTGGTCAGATGAGACTAAAATAGATCTTTTCGGCCATAAAGGAAAACTCTCTAGTTGTACACCCAACACATCTAATCACCTTAACCAAATCACCAAAACCATTCCCACAGTCTAACATGGCATTTGCAGCATCATGCTGTGGGAATGTTTTTCAATAGCATTTACTGGCATATTGGTCTGAGTAGAGGGAAAGATGGTGGTGCTAAATGCAGTGATAATCTTGAGGAAAAAAAAAACTGCACCAGCCTATAAGTGACCATCAAGTTTAATGGAGCTGGAGCAGTTTTCCCTTGAGGGATGGACAAAAATTCGTAGTGGCAAGCTCATAGAGCTTTATCAAAAATGGTTTGCAGCTGTAATTGCCCCAAAAGGTGGCTCTACAAAGTACTGACTTTCAGGGGGTGAAAAGTTATACACATGCCAAGTTTTTTAACTCTAAATAAAAAAAAAATTATTTAAGTGTTCTTCATTTCACTTCAAATGTTAGACTATTTTGTGAAGATCAATTAAATAAAGATCAGAAAAAGATTTTGTTTTAAATTAAAGGTTGTATTGTAATGTAACAAAATGGGTAAAAAGCCAACGGGATGGATACTTTTGCAAGGCACAGTTTGAGCTTATGTTTTTATTTTTCCAACATACCTTTTTCTCCAACAAATGGCAAAGACCATGTGAAGACATCCATAAAGTTAGGTAACCAGTAAGGGTGGGGGGAACAGTTGAACTGTCGAATATTCATCACGTTGTTCTCATATTTTAAAACAGCAGCTAGAGTAAAAGACAACAAAGTCTGAAAATTAAAACTTAGTAGCTAGCAAGAAAACAGCTAAGTCAACGAAACATACACAAACCTTTGTTGTTGTACACATCAAGATAATTTGGAGCTGAAAAGATTGTAATTAACGAAGGGAAGCCAGTAGTCTGACTTTTTCTGTACATCCGATAACTATTGGACCACAAAAAAAAAAAAGAAAAACACTCAAAGATATTGCATATCATGAAAAATATGTGAGAAAACGGCAAACGTACTTACCCTGCATCTTGGGCTTCATGGGCTCTAATTACTGACAACAAGTTATTATTTACCAAAAAGTCACAGACTGCTGAGTAACTGCAAAGAGATAAAATACAAGTTGACCAATCTGTTGAAAGTTAAATGATTTTTATTGTAAAGTTGTGACAAAGTTAGAGGTTAAATGTCTTCCTAGGAAACTTTACTACTTACTAATAAATGTTATCATGTTGCTCATGACTAATTGCAAGTCAGTTATGCAAAGCCCAGTGCACACGATAGCGACCATATATAGCAGCAGACGTCTGGAATATTTTTTAATTATACCAAAGCCATTTTCTTTGCACTAAATAACACAATTGATTTTCCTAGGACTGTCACTGCTATTAGGAGGACTAACTTCCAAGGAGATTTAATTTAACACCTGAAAAAGTAGGAACAGCCTCTGACAGAGTTATGGTTGAAGTGTTCCGTTGTCTTTTCACTGCCATAGTCCTCACCAGGGTCGGCCCAAATCAGGTCACACATTGGCCCAAATGCTGGAGGCTCTTTAAATCTATCTAACTGTTAGAAAAAGACAAGTTTACAAGTATTATATGTATACTTTCATGACAGTGTGTGATTGATGCACTATTTCACATTATGTTACTTACTTTCCTTATGTCGTCAAGGCAGTTAATTTCTGGTGAGAGGCCACCGTGTACACACAGGAACTGTTGGTTAAGCAGGGCAGCAAGGGGCAGGCAGTCAAAGGCCTCCATACAGGCATCATAGACCCTTTCTGAGTACTTAATTTTACCTGTCACAAATATTGTACAACAAACTTGTATGGTTATATGATTGATATACCATTGACATTATGTAGCAAGTTACACTGTGAAATTTGGGACAAAGGTTTTATCCTATGTGTTCATTAATGTGCATGACAAACAAATTGTTGGCTCAATCAACAAAGCATCGCCAGAGGAGAAGCTGTGAATGATTCCAATGGCTCATTACCAGTAACAGTCACAATACATCTTCCACAGTGTCACTTGTACAGCACTGCAAATCAGATTAGGGTCAGGGGAAGCAAACTCATTGCAGGCCAGAGCAGACAGGCAAAGCTAGTACAACATACAGTATTATGGCTGTCAAACACTGCACAGATAATACTAGTCAGTCAGAGTATACTCAAGCACGCTATACCAGACTTTAATGTAAACCATGTATAAAATGACGCAATATTATGCATAAGCACACAGTAAGCCTATTGCCTTATATTGCAAGAAAAAGGAAGTGGCTACGAAGCATGGAAAAAAATCATCACTAACTTTTACATACAGTGAACCCCCACTAGAAGGAGGGGGATAGGGACTGAGCCCTGCCGCGAATAATGAAAATTTGGACGTAATTGACGTATCTGGACGTAATTGACGCCCTCCATAGAAAGGTTTATACTGCACTGTTATTGCCACAAGACAGCAGCATAGGAAAACCTTTGTCTAAATGAAGATCCTCAACACACTTCGTCACCAAGATGCCACCAGATGGTGCCACAGCGGTCATGTTATTGCTTTGGCCTTTTCACAAAAACAGCAAATAGATATGTTTTTCAGTGAATAACGGGAGGATATGTTGCAAAACTTTCGTGACTAGGCGCTTTCGTGAATGCCAAACCACAAATATGCGGGAGTTCACCGAACAGGACATTGGACTTCTTATTCTACAATAGAATTATTATTGTGATTCAAACACATTGTCTTAAGTCATTACAACTATGTATTTATCATGACATTGTTTTGCATTTACAATGAGAAAATGCAATACATCACTAATTTCCGTTTAGTGGCTGTGGCTCAGTAGGTAGAGTGGGTCGTCCAGTGACCTGGTTCTAATCCTGGCTCCGACTGTCCCCATGTCGAAGTGTCCTTGGGCAGGACACTGAACACTAATTTGCTCCCAGTGGGCCTGGCAGCGCCTTGCATGGCAGCAGTCGCCCATTTGTGTGTGTGTGAGTGGGTGAATGTGAGTCTTTCTAAAGCACTTTGGGAACTGTGATAGTGTAGATAAAGTGCTATATAAGTGCAGTCCATTTACCATTTAATTTTGAAATTTAGTATTGTGCATTGTAAATTATTCAAAACAAAAAGCACAATGCCTAACAACATTTTTAAGAGTTTTACACCACACATCTAAAGATGGACAGTGTGTAAAGATGCATTTTGTTAGCCTGTAGATGAGGGTGCATGCGGGTGGAGGTGAAGAAGATGCTGTGAGTGAAATCAATTAGCAATTGGCAAGGTTGTCTGTGCTGCACCATTAAGCCACACAAACTCACACAAGAATATATAGAAACAGACACACAGGCTCCAACTGAAATCGTGTTTAACTGTATGAAAAGGATCAAGAGCACACCTGACGGCACTCAACGCTCTGACAGTTTATCATCTGCATCATGACAATAAAAAGGCTCCTTCAGCAGTGTGGAGTCTCTTTTGCAGATGATGCGTCATGCTGAGCTCACCGACACTTTCTGACAAAGAGGGCCAGGGACACTAGTCAATTTATTAAGTGGACTCTCTCAACTGCCACCATCCTTGAAAAACTGCAGTGATGAAACGCTTGTATAAATGCATTTGAGCACATTTTTGGCTGCAGCTCCAAATTGGAATCTGTGGGGGAAAAAAAATACACTCCCTTCCAAAAGTATGCGTCCAACTCCTTTATTTATACTATTGGGCGAAAATGTTTGGGTTGAAATAAAAAAGAGGCGGAACGGTGGACGACTAGTTAGAGCGTCTGCCTCACAGTTCTGAGGACCAGGTTTCAATCCCCGGCCCCACCTGTGTGGAGTTTGCATGTTCTCCCCGTGCCTGCGTGGGTTTTCTCCGGGCACTCCGGTTTCCTCCCACATCCAAAAAACATGCATGCTAGGTTAATTGACAACTCTAAATTGCCCGTAGGTGTGAATGTGAGTGCGAATGGTTGTTTGTTTATGTGTGCCCTGCGATTGGCTGTCAACCAGTTCAGGGTGTACCCCGCCTCCTGCTCGATGATAGCTGGGATAGGCTCCAGCACGCCCGCGACCCTAGTGAGGTGAAGCGGCTCAGAAAATGGATGGATGGATGGATGGACATAAAAAGATGAATGAATTTTAATCGAAAACAACTTCTTGTATTTACATGTACAGACCCTTTCCAAAAAAAATTTATATCATGGAAAAGTTGATTTCCCTAATTCTATTCAAAAAGTAAAACTTACATAGATTAGAGATTTAGGGCCCACAATTTAAACAACTATTGTTTATTTTTTTGGGCTTCCAGCTCCTAAAACCCACAAAATCAGGAATTCAAAAAAATGTGAACACTGTGAAGAAATCAGTCAAAATTTTGCAGGCCATAAATGCTTTAAACTGAGTGTCACACACTAATCATCTACTAAACTCAAAGCACATGCACAGGTTTCCCCAGGTGTCAGTAAATTGCTTCAGTTTGGTTCATTTGTCTTAGTTGGTTTCAATATGGGGAAGACTGCAGACTTGACAACTGGCCAGAAGACCATCATTGATACCCTCCATAGGATGGGTAAGACACAAAGGTTCATAGCTAAGGAGGGTGGCTGTTCACAGAGTGCTGTGCAGAGATCCAGAAAGACTGGAATGAGGCGGGAGTCACAGCTTCAAAAACCACCACATTCAGACCCATCTGGGAGATGGGCTACAACTGTTGGGTTCCTCGGGTCAAGCCACTTCTGAGCCTGAGCCAACGTAGGAAGCGTCTCAACTGGGTCAAGGAGAAGTAGGACTGGGTCCTCAGCCACCGCGGTGCAATTACAGGACACTTCTGTCAGTCATTGTGCATACGAAACAGTGTCAATTCACTTGCATGTGTCCGCAGGCACACACCCTTGGGACTTTTTCGCTGGGTGTGGGGCCACACACTTATTGCAACAAATACCTCATGAATATGCAAATTGCTTGGGTATCCCCTCACTCACACTCTCGTCCTATAAACGTTTAGAATTTACATAGCCTCTCCCACCACACTTCAGCTGTACAGCCGGGTTCATGACCCTTGTCCTGCATGCTGCTTCTCCTGTCCTTGTCCTGTCCTGTCTTGTAATGTCCTTCCCTGGGTGTAGCACTACTGCCCCATACAACACTCTTATCTAATGTGTCATTGTTCCAGATATATAAGGATTTACCTTTCTCATCTTGTTTACAGTTAGTCCTTTGTCTTTCGTCTTCTTTTCTCACTCCCCTCTAGAAACTGTTCTGTTCTACTGATCGACTGATTCTCAATAAATATCCACTATAATACTAAGAAACCACAGCGGCAGCTTAAAACCTCCACTGTGACACAATAAAACTGTTCCGGCATTAAAGGGATACAGCTCCTCTATTCTGCTTGACCTAACAGCCGAACAGACACACACACACACAAAAAGCAGGTAGAATGCGTGTCTTATAGGGTTTAAGTCAAGTGATTGACTTGGGCAGCCAGAAACCTTCCATTGATTGCCCCTGAAGCAATTTGTGTTGTTTTGAGTCATTATCTTGCTGCGTGATGCGGGACTTCCTAATCAATCTGGTTGCAATCTTTCATGACACTGGCACACCAAATTTTTCTTTCGACTTTTTAAGTTAATTTTACTGCTGAGTCATGTGTTACATCATCAGTGAAGATGTCCTACAAGCCCCAGCCATGACATTACTTCCACATTGAATCACACTTGATCTTGTGCTTTAGTCTCAGTTGTGTATCAGACCCATGTTTAAACACCTGGAAATAAAAGATGAAAGTTGATCTATTGTCTGATATTCATCTTTTGATATCAAACAAGAACATTTTCAGGCTACAGCAGTTCCAATACTTCTGGGATGCAGTGTATCAGCAAAATCTGAAAAACATTCTTTGCTTTTTACTGGAGACTGTATCATTGAATCCTAAGTACGTATTTGCCTGTTTCTCAGAAGTAGGGATGTGGATAACAATAATCCAATAGATTAATTGATAGTTAAGAATTTTGATGAATGTGTGACACCGAGTCCTGAAGCTCTGTGGCAAAAATGTAGTGCTCTACTTGGCTGCAACCAGCAAAGAGCTATTGATTTAGTCTCAACTATACTGTATATTATACACTGTATACAGACTAAAGAAGAATATGTCGTCAGCCATGGAAGCTGAGCTATATTCATGAAGACCTGCACTCCAGGACAACTCTGCTGTATTAATCTATTCAATACAACCCAAATAGCAGTCCAGCAGAGAGCGATTGTCCTATCCCATTAAAAAATATTTAAATACGACGACTGTTAATTTCCTCCATAATTGCTCAAGGAAATTTAGCCTAATGGCCATCACTTCTTCTGCTGGTATTTTCTATGCAGAAATTATGCATCAAACTGTTACCATGAGGGCGGCGCGGTGACCGACTGGTTAGCGCATCTGCCTCACAATTCTGAGGACCGGGGTTCAAATCCCGGCCTCGCCTGTGTGGAGTTTGCATGTTCTCCCCATGCCTGCGTGGGTTTTCTCCGTGCGCTCCGGTTTCCTCCCACATGCCAAAAACATGTGTTGTAGGTTGATTGAAGACTCTAAATTGCCCGTAGGTGTGAATGTGAGCGCGAATGATTGTTTGTTTCTATGTGCGCCGCGATTGGCTGACAACCAGTTCAGCGTGTACCCCGCCTCTCGCCCGAAGATACCTGGGATAGGCTCCAGCACGCCCGCGACCCTAGTGCGGATAAGTGGTACAGAAAATGGAAGGACGGTTTTGTTACCATTAGATTGTAATTATGATTTGCTTCATGACCAGCATGCATAAAGACGTTTTCATTGACAGGGGTAGCACATACATGAGAGAAATTTAATACACAAAGTACTGAGACTCAGGTTTCAAAATTTCACGGTTTATCGATTTGTGATATTATAAATGGTTAGTATTTTGATTTCAAATTTAAATATATCATTGATACTGCATTTATAATTTATTCTGTAGTTACGGTCTTTGACAGTAGTGGTTGTTATTCCAGCTTCCTGCTTCTCCCAGCACGACTGCAAAAAACACGTCAATTGTTTTGACTCTCCTCTGTGATCAGACAAAATTGTACAGCAATTCAAGGAGAATTTGATGTTAATTGAATACGTCACCTTTATGTTAGTCATTCTGTTGTTTTCGGTACATTTTGTGGGACCTTGTAAGCAAGGAAATTAATTTTGTTTGCTGCCCTTTATAATTTCCAATGTACAAGTACAAGGTGTCCGGATATTTTTGTTTATATCTATTTTAGCAATACCATGATAAATATAATCATGATCATCACGGTCATCAATCGGAATAGTTTGTTTTTCATTTCTATAATTGAGTCAAGGATTGGGGTCTTTCCTATTCAAACAGCGCCCCAGGGCACAAAGACTATAGAGACATGGTTGGATGACTTTGGTGTTGTAGAACTTTAACGACTGCGCAGCGTTCTGATCTCAACCTCATCAAACACATTTTGGATGAACTACAACCGAGGATCTGAATTCAGGCCCTCTCGTCCAACATTAGTGACCACAAACATTCCCATGGACACACTGCAAAATCCTGTAGAGCAGGGGTAACCAACGTGGTGCTCATGGGCCACTAGGTTGCCTCCAAGGACCAAATGAGTAGCTCGCGGGCGTGTTCTAACAATAGCTTACCAGTGATGGGACATTGATTTGCTAGGAATGTTTTAGAAGTGATCATTTGAAAATTCATACACTTGCAGAGATTTATAGAAATAATGTCTTGCATATTGATATTTATCTGTTTACTAGCTTGTTAAATAATTGTTGATAATTGTGAGAAGCCATTAACATGATCAATGTCTTCACATATATGTATAGAATTCATCACTAACAATAACAGATATTAAAAGGTAAATTACTGAAATTATTGAAAGGTATCAGACTGGTAGCCCTTCACATTAATCAGGAACCAAGAAGTAGCTCTCCGTTTCAAAAAGGCCCCTGCTGTAGAATGTCTTCCCAGATGAGTGGAAGCTGTTATAGCTACAAAGAGGGACCAAGTACATATTTTTTTCCAGATCCAGTTTCAGTGACTGTAAGGGTATGCCATCATGTGTCACAATACATGTGTGTTCATTAGCAAAACTGACATTCTTTAAAGACAGATAAAATAATTAGCAAATTAAGCATTAGTGGTCATCGACAGGACATCTAATACAGTATGAACTCAAGCCCCTCAGTTATCACAGCATTGAGAACCAGAGGTGGGACCAAGTCATTGCTTTGCAAGTCACAAGTCTTTGCCGTCAAGTCCCAAGTCAAGACAGGCAAGTCCCGAGTCGAGTCTCAAGTCGAGACAGGCAAGTCCCGAG
The DNA here is from genome assembly GCF_024500385.1 of Phyllopteryx taeniolatus. Taxonomy (NCBI): domain Eukaryota; kingdom Metazoa; phylum Chordata; class Actinopteri; order Syngnathiformes; family Syngnathidae; genus Phyllopteryx; species Phyllopteryx taeniolatus. The sequence goes on along the minus strand of NC_084504.1, from coordinate 7,178,517 downwards.
TCAAGTCGCAAGTCCTACACCTTGAGTTTTGAGTCCTTTTAACATCCATCCAACCATAGTTTATTGCCCATCGAAAACTGATCTATTGTACATTTTCAATTATTCACCCGAGCTGCTATATCTTGGGCTCAGAAGCATCGTGTGGGGCTGTAGTATGTAAATTAGCCTGACTGTTACAGGTGGACAAGCATTCCAGAGACCAAACTACAATATTTGAATAAAAACAAAGTCAATTTTCCATAATATGGCTCCATATTAATAAAGTATGTGACAGCAGAGGAAGTGCATTAGACTGGCCTTCCTATGGCTGCAAGACCTGCACTTACATTCCTGTTTGAAGGTGAAGTACTCTGTGAGGTGGCGGCACTCATGGTTCCCTCGCAGGAGGAAGAGTGTGGTAGGGTGGTTGATCTTGAGTGACCAGAGGTAGAGAACACACTGCAAGATACAAACAAAGTGACAGGAGAGAAAAAAGATGAAATTTACAAAGGTGGAAAATATACTGTCTTGTGATGCACAATATGTACATGCCCCGCCTTTGAGCTCACTGTATAAAATTGCAGAAGGAAGCCAATCAAGGGCACATTTGCAGGAGAAGAAAAGTATACTTCTAAACTTTACAAACATTATGAGACAACCCACCCAGCACATCTGAAGCGCTTAACCAACAAACAAAGACATCATATTGATATTTTCTTTGAGATTATGGTGCTAAATAAAGGACATAGATTTCCTTTTAAAATATTTGTAACTCACTACAGGTTTTGATTTTAAACTGATTTTTTTTGTTGAACAGGTAATTTCAATAAAATTGTGTTTCCTTTCCTTTCACGCTTTTTCTTAGTTTCTTTTTTTCAGTTATGAATCTATTCTTCAGTTGAGAATTATATTTTTTCGTATTGAGACTTTAGGCACAGATGTGTCATCAGGGGCGTGGAATCATGATTGACAGATGCCTTAGGCCTGGTACACACATAAGGATCTTTCAAATCATAGCAAAAAAAAAAATTATCGGCTCCAGACAGCACACATGAAGGTTTTAAAAAAAATAGGCATATTTCACAGCTTTGGTTGTATTGTGTATGCGTTCAATATTTAAGATTGTTGACCAAACGTTACGTACTATAGCTTTAAAGTTTAAATTCAAAACCTGATGTATCAGGTACAAATCGTGTGTCTTCAACTATATACAATATATATTTTTTAAACATACAAAACTTTCGGCCTCTATTTAGCGTCATAAAAGATTCAATGCTGCAGAACTCATGTTTGTAAAAGTCTCTAACTATTAGACAATGGTGAATTAGACTAGTTTTGTCATGTTTTATAATTTAAGCGACAAGCGAAAAAACAATATATATATATATATATATATATATATATATATATATATATATATATATATATATATATATATATATATATATATATATATATATATATATATATATATACACACACAACTGTCACTTGTCACTTTTAGATGCAATGTTAACCATTGTCACCATGTTTGTAAATGGAGGGAGCAACAGTGAACTGTAAAGTAGTTCACTCGCTAATATTTGGCTTCAGGATTAAAGAAGAAATTTAAATTGTTCGTGATATGCTAGTCTGCTTCCTGACTATTGTCGAGGTGCCCTTGAGCAAGGTACTCAGGGGACACACAATTTTTTCAAGGTATTAAAAACCTAATGTAATTGATTTTAATTAAAAATTTATTCACTGTAATTCAGACTAAACTGAACAAAAGCATACATCTAATAACTGGAACACAGTGCAGATATGCACACACACGCACGCACGCACGCACACACACACACACACACACTAGGATTACGGTGCCAATTATGAATCAAAGAACAATTTAATTGCCAAGTACTGTAGGAAGAAGTGAAAGGCTTTCCTACAAAGGTATACCACTACTTGAAGGGGCACTTTGTTTCCTAGGCAACCACATTGTTGAATTCATCTTCATGTACACCGATCAGTCATTCTGAAGAGCGCTGTTTTGCCTTTTGTAAAAAGAAAAATGTTCAGTCCTAATAGAGAGCGCAACTTTAGCTATTAAGATTACGCGTGCAATATAAATATGATGATTAATGCACTCTTTTACTACCAAGCCACGCTATTGTAACAGGTGCAGAATGTGGTTTGGCATCGTCTTGCTGAAATAAGCAGGGGCGTCCATGAAAAAGACGTTGCTTGGATGGGAGCATATGTTTCGCCGTATGTACCTTTCAGCATTAATGGTGCCTTCACAGATGTGTAAATTACCCATGCCATTGGCACTAACACAGCCTCATACCATTACAGATGCTGGCTTTTGAACTTGGCGTCCATAACAGTCCGGATGGTTCTTTTCCTCCTTGGCCCGGAGGACACGATGACCACAATTTCCAAAAACAATTTGCAATGTGGACTCGTCAGACCACAGAACACTTTTCTACTTTGCATCAGTCCATCTTAGATGAGCTCGGGCCCAGAGAAGCCAGCGGCGTTTCTGGGTTTTGTTGATAAATGGCTTTTGCTTTGCATAGTAGAGTTTCAAGTTCCACTTACAGATGTAGCGCCGAACTGTATTTACTGAAGTGTTTTCCGAAGTGTTCCTGAGCCCATGTGGTGATATCCTTTACACATTAATGTTGGTTTTTGATGCAGTGCCGCCTGAGGGATTGAAGGTCACGGGCATTCAATGTTGGTTTTCGGCCTTACCGTTTACATGCAGTGATTTCTCCAGATTCTCTGAACCTTTTGATGATACTATGGACCGTAGATGATGAAATATGATATATATATGATAAATTCCTTGCAATTGTACGTTGAGGAACATTGTCCTTAAACTGTTGGACTATTTTCTCGCGCACTTGTTCAAAAAGAGGTGAACCTCGCCCCATTTTGCTTGTGAATGACTGAGCAAATCAGGGAAGCTCCTTTTTATACCCAATCATGGCACCCACCTGTTCCCAATTAGCCTGTTCACCTGTGGGATGTTCCAAACAGGTGTTTGATGAGCATTCCTCAACTTTCTAAAAGGACCATCCGGATTGTTATCAGCGCAAAGTTCAAAAGCTAGCATCTGGGATGGTATGGGGTTGTATTAGTGCCCATAGCATGGCTAACTTGTAAGGCACCGTTAATGCTGAAAGGTACATACAGGTTTTCCAGTAACATATGCTGCCATCCAAGCAACGTCTTTTCAGGGACATCCCTTCTTATTTCAGCAAGAGAATGCCAAGCCACATTCTGCACGTGTTACAACATTGTGGCTTTGTAGTAAAATAATTCAGGTACTACTGACTTGTCTTGCAGCAGTCCAGACCTGTCTCCCATTGAAAATGGGTAGCACATTATGGAGCACAAAATACAACGGAGACCCTGGATTGTTGAGCAAATCCAGTTGTATATCAAGCAAGAATGGGGAAGAATGCCACCTTACAAAGCTTCAACAGTTAGTGTCCTCAGTTCCTAAATGTTTATTGAGTGTTGTTAAAAGGAAAGGTGATTTAACACAGTGGTTGACATGCCCCTGTCCCAGATTTTTTGGAACATGTTGCATGCATTACATTCAAAATGAGTGAATATTTGCAAAAACAAAAAAAGTTTGGAACATTAAGGGCAAAGGAGTATCCCATTTCCCAGGGGAAGGGTTAAGATGAAGGGATGTATAGCCCTTGAAACTAAGTGTGGTCAGGGAGTACACTTGAAAGTGAGGGGTATGGGACTCCCCTGGCTGACAGGTGAAGAGTTTGCGTACAAGACAGCGGAGCAGACAAGGTAGTACATAAATGTAAGTAAGCATAATTATTGATATTAATACTAATGACTGTCATGATTTTATCAATGTAAATATCATTCTTGTCTTGGGAATTGTTGGTAAACGTCTCGTTATGAGGAGCTCGCACATCACCAGTCTACTGTCAGATTACAGTGACAAATTCACTTTAAACGGACTTCACTACAATGTACTGGATTTTATGAACGATTACAAAGAATTATTAGACAGCTACAGTAAGTCACATTCAGAAGCTACACAGCTAATGTAGTGTCACTTGTCACTTCACATGTCACTTCTGAGTATATTGTGACATTCGCTTTCCGTATAGTTAAGCTGTAGATTTAATCACTCATGTAATGCAGCAGATCATCGTCATGAAGCCGTTAGCTTAGTGTTTAAATATTCTCCGACATTGGGTTTACGAAACACACACACGAGGTGTGGTCAATGTTATAATAACCGGACGCCTTTTCCTCCACAGGGACACGACAAGACAACTGTCTTCTACAACAGCACACAAAACTCCACGACAAGCCAGGTGCCAAAATGACAACAGTCACAAAATGCAATATATACACACACACATAAATATATATATTAGTGGCGTTGCTACAGTGACATTAACCGGCATTCATTTTTTTTTATACAATCTAAGTGTCGCGTTTGAAGTGTAGGTGTCTAAAAAACTCGACACACAAAAACACTTGCCACTGGCTGCCGCTAATCTTACTTGTAGGGTCTCAAAGAGTGAGGTTTGACTGACATACTTTTGCACAGCTTGAGCTGGCATTCATTACACATGCACACTGCAGAGACACAGTTTATGGCGCTCAGCTCACAAGTGACCAGCGTAAAAGTAACATTTGCCTCTTAAACATGTCATCCCCGTACCACACTCTGCAGACATGACTAATCGATTTACGCTTAATCTAATCGTGCACTAATATAACAATCGCTTTGTTTTTTCATTGTGGTTAAAAAGAATCATTTTAAAAATCAAACTAATTAAAAGCAATGTCCGATTTCCATCAGTTAATTTAATCTTACTTTTTTCAGTTGAAGTAATTTCAGTGACCACTGATTTTATTTCATCAACAGAGGGCACATGAATGCATCAAAATGCATATAGAGTGAGAAGGACAGTTCAGGGATATTTTGAGAGGCTTCTATACATGCTTTGATATCCTTTTACTCATGAAAGTGGGTCATCATTGCAGCTATAATGGATCCAAGCTTAGTCTAGTTGCCACCCTCTAGCCATGACTCCCACCAAGGCCACTACAGACCATTGGTACAACCGGCCTGCAGCTCTCTATTCCAAACCAGAGTCTTATTTTTAACCGTTCCAATCAGCATGGATGAACTGTGCCCTTTGGAATTGTCACTGAAATAGAATTTCAGGCAGCAAAATCTATTCAGCCAAGACACACATATGTAAGACCTTCAAAGCAACACTGAAAATATTTATCAAACGTATTTAGAAAAAACACTGAATAGGCGTATCATTAAATTATGAAACAATAAATAATAATGACAAAAACAAATTCAAAATAGCTTACCTCAATGCTGAAGTATCCTCGATCTACGTAGTCTCCAAGGAAGAGATACCTTGTATTACTAGGTGATCCCCCCACTTCGAATAACTTCATAAGGTCAAAGAACTGGCCATGGACATCACCACATACTAGTTAAACAGAACAACACTGCAGTTACTAAGACTGTAGCATACAGAAAATAAAAACATATGCGGTGTTTCTATAAATGTCAATGTAAAGGGAGCGCTTGTATGTTTTAATTACAATAGAATGTATATTTTATTTATTATTATTATTATTTTAATGATCGTATTTTACGTTTTAAGTACAGTACTTCATTACAGCTGCAGGTGTTGTTAAAGTGCTCTAGGAATTGAGTTGAGAAGGCTATTGGGCAAAATTTTGAGATCTTAAAACTATCCTTCTCTCTTACATATGTTTACAGTGCATCCGGAAGGTTTTCACATCCCTTCACTTTTTCCCATTTTGTTACATTACGGACTTCGTCCAAAATGGATTAAATTCATTTCCCCGTCAAAAATGCACACACAAAACCCCATAATGTCTATATGAGAGGGATTTTGGAATTTAAAAAAAAACAAAAACAACTAAGAAATCACGTGTGTGTAACAATTCACAGCCTTTGATCAGAATCAGAATCATCTTTATTTGCCAAGTATGTCCAAAACACACAAGGAATTTGTCTCCGGTAGTTGGAGCCGGTCTAGTACAACAGACAGTCAATTTACAGAACACTTTGGAGACATAAAGACATTGACAGAAGAAGGAATCATCAAAGGAATGCCTTCAGGACAACTCTGTGACTTTGCTGGTGTGGCCCAGGTATGCCGAAATCCAGGTAATTCTAAGTGTATTGAGCTACTAACAGGGAATGTGTTGTCTGTGTTTACATACATGCATGCATTCTGGGTGCATAAAGTGATTTCGTAAAACACCTTAGCAGTTGGATTGAAATATGATAGAAATGCAGACCTGCCAACAAATCACTGACAATCAAGCGTCTGGCATTGTAAAGATTGTTTTTGCCACCATACCTGTAATTGGTGCTTCCACTTCCAACATGCACTTCTCTTGGCGAAGGATGTTGGCGCCATCGTTGATGATCCTTAGCGCCACATCTTCCTCCACCCTGCCCTCTTTGACGAGGTGGTTACGTAGCAGCTCTGCATTGGGCTTGCTATCTTCAAAAAGCTCTTTTATGGTCAATTTATGTTGTGGGGGGTACGGCACAGCTGTTGGGAGGGAAAAACATCGCTTTATTTGGATAAAAAGGGAAAAGGCAGTTATGAAATCATCAGGAGATTTGTTTTAGCATTTATAGGCCATGTATTGACTACTCAAATTGAAACTATCAACATTTTCAGAAGACATTTGCAGTAGACAAAGAGTTTTTTCAAGAAGATGCAAGCCCAGAGATGATTTGGAAACGGTAAGAGTTTGGAAATTTATGTGCATGAGTGGAACAAAAGAGCTAAATGAGAAAGAAATTATGGAGACAGAGGTTAGACCCATGCATCTGCATCAACTAGATACTGCTGAGATGCATAACACAAAAGATGAAGCCCTGCACTTTACACGGCATACCCTCCTTCAGCAATCTGCTCCACATCACCCACACAATCCTTTTGCCATCAGCAAAAAAGGCCAGTGCCTTTGAGGCTTAAACCTGAGAGCTTCAGGATTAAAATGAACCTAAACGCCATTTTGTTTTCTCTGTCTAATTTAGTGACAATGTCGTGCTGCTTGGAAGACAACCGCCACTGCTGCAACTGAAACAAGGAAGATACTCACACTATCAAAACATAACCACGATGAACAAAAAAAATGCCAGTCAGTAAGTCAACTGCCAATTCAATACCAATACGCAAGCTCAGCACTATAATTGCACATCAGCAACAGCAACAACAGCTATCTCAAGTGTCAAGCTTGACATTGTAAAATAAAGGAATTTTGTATTTTAAAATCTTAAAAAGAAAGAGAAAACTAAAATGGTCAAAATAATTACATTTCTTTTCTGTTTTAATTGAGCACTTATTAACTTGTTCAGAAACTTACAATAGTCTATCCATCCGTTTTCTACACCGCTTATCCTCACTAGGGTTGCGGGTATGCTGGAACCTATCCCAGCTAACTATGGCCAGAGATGGGGTACACCTTGAACTGGTTCCCAGCCAATCGCAGGACACATAAACAAACAACCTGTCGCACTCACATTCATACCTGCGGACAATTTTAGTCTTCAATTAACCTACCATGCATGTTTTTGTGATGTGGGAGGAAACAGGAGTACCCGGAGAAAACCCACGCAGGCATGGAGAGAACATGTAAACTCCACCCAGGCGAGGCCAGATTTTAACCCGGGTCCTCAGAACTGTGAGGCGGATGTGCTAACCTGTCGTTCACCGTGCCGAGACAAGTCTAATATTTTCATTTAAAGTGTATTTCTTAATCATTTTTAAGCTTATTACTGTTTGAAAAATAATGATACTTAGCAGGCAGAATAATAATTTGTATTAGATAAGTATTTAGGTAGGCAGGGTGGAAGACTGGTTAGAGCGTCTGCCTCACAGTTCAATGGCCAATGGTTCAGTGGCCATCTCCAAACTGTTCCCACAAAGTTGGAAATGTGCCAAATATTAGCCCCTGAGCTCCAGTGAAAGCAACTCTGACTGCTTCAGCATGCCAAGAGATTTAGGACAGTCTAACCGTTTGGGGATTACCCCTCCCTGTTCCAACATGTCTGTGCACTGGTGCACAAAGCAAGGTCCATAAAGACATGCATGTGAGAATTTGGCATGGATGAACTTGACTGGCCTGCACAGAGTCCTGCCCTAAACCCGATAGAACACATTTGGGTTGATTTTGAGTGGACTGTGAGCCAGGCCTTCTTGCCCAACATCAATGTGTGAACTCACAAATATGTTCCTGGATGAATGGGCAAAAATTCCTATAAACTCACTGTTAAACATTGTTGAACGCTTTCCCAAAAGAGTTGAAGCTGTTATAGCTGCAAAGGGTAGACCACCATCCTATAAAACCATATGGATTTAGAATGGGATGTCACTTAAAGTCATACATGAGTCAAGGCAGGTGAGTGAATATTTTTGGTAATATATATATTACGGATGTCCTGAGCCGATTACATAATCAAAAATCGAGGTCGATCACGTGATTTTGAACTGATTGAGATCGGGTGAAAAAGATCGTTAACATTCATTTTCTAACATTTTAAATGTCACAATGTGACAAAAGATTCCAACGGTACAAAGATCTTACAAAATGGAACAGTAATAGCTTCATTTTCTGTTAAACAATGTAACTTTTCGGGCTATTTTTTCTACCAGTATACTGAAAGTGACTGAAAGTTACACGCAGACTGTGTGTTCGTGTGTGCATGCGTGTCAATCACACAAACAGAGTCTCTGCCCTCCATGAGAATGCTTTAAACTGTTTAATGACACCCCATTTGTAGTTTACTGTAGAACTAAGCATGCAATAAAAAGTTCCACACATTGCCTTTTAGTTCGTAGGTTTGATATTGATACTGGTTATAAAGGACCCCGTGTCAAATGTTCATTTTAGTGCTAAGAAAACAGATGTTCAGAATTTGGACACACTCTATTTAGATCATGCAAACTTTTTTGACCCAGCCCTGTAAAAGAATTTGAATTGAGAATTGTTTGGAACCAGAATCGGGACCGGAATCGCTCAAAGTCAAACGATGCCCAACCCTATCTGGAAACCACCTCAAAGTCAATTGCATAGGTGAACATCAAATGTGGCATATTCCAAGGAAATGCTCTTTCCCTGCTGCTGTTCTGCCAAGGCCTGAACCCCATCAGTCAGATCATTAACCAAGAGTGGTTTTGCGTATTGGTTCAGAAGTGGGAGTGAAGTGAGGACTACCGAGCGTCACAGGCACCATCCAGGAGGAAACAACAGGTCTCCAAGAATACATCCCCCAGGGAAGAACTACTAAATGAATGCCTCAGGTCATAGAAGCCCAGTAGGCATACCAGTTAACCTTCCATCCATCCATTTTCTGAGACGCTTCTCGCGGGCATGTTGGAGCCTATCCCAGCTATCATCGGGCAGGAGGCGGGCTACACCCTGAACTGGTTGCCAGCCAATCGCAGGGCACATATAACCAAACAACCATTTGCACTCACATTCACACCTACGGGCAATTTAGAGTTGTCAATTAACCTACCATGCATGTTTTTGGGATGTGGGAGGAAACCGGAGTGCCCGAAGAAAACCCACGCAGGCACGGGGAGAACATGCAAACTTCACACAGGCGGGGCCGGGGATTGAACCCCGGTCCTCAGAACTGTGAGGCAGACGCTCTAACCAGTCGTCCACCATGCCGCTACCAGTTAACCTAATAATCTTAATAGAATTAGTGGTGTAACGATTCATTCATTATATCGATGTCTCAATCTATATTCCTACGATCCAATTGGATCGATCTGTGCTCAGCAAGTTAGCCTTCCGGATGTAAATATATCAATTTAAATCGTTTTAAAAGGTAATCAATCGATTGTATTGATAATAGGAAATAACACACTGGATTTAAGCATGGCAGAATTTGTGTGGAGGTATGCATGTGCCGTATTTCCAAGAAAACATTCGTTTTACTTTGCTTGATTTTTCAGTTAGCAGACGGCAGTTAGCACTGTCAAGGCTACTTTCTTCCTCTTCGCTTCCTTTTTTATGCCCCATATCGAGTCACTCCTTTATGTAGTGCCCGTAGGGATTGGATGAGACACCACAGTATGTGTGTTTTTTTAAGCACTTTTTTTTTAAGACATCTGTCTGTCTGGTGGATGGCAAATGAGAAGGAGGCTAGCAAGAAATTATCATTAAGGATCCGTGTGTGCCATGCACTTTGAAGCCTTTCATGCTGCTTAGCTTAGTGTGCCAGCTGCTAACGATAGCAGAGTACCCTTAAAGGGAAACTTGGGCGAACAAGAGGAGAACCAACAATGTCAACAACTGGATGTTTTTTCAGGCTAACGTTTGTGCACTAAAGAGCAGGTTTGTTCATTTATTTAGCTCTCTACGTATTATTAACACTATTCCTAAAAGACTTTCATGAAAATCTCACATTTCTTTGTTTCTAGCCATTAGTATTTACTGATTTAGAAAAGGGATTCTCAAACTTTAGGTCCAGCGAGGGAGATCTTACAGTGGAAGTTTTTTTTCAAGGACCCCCTCATAATTCTAACACCAATTAAACTTGTCCAATTAAAATTGTCCCTACAATCAACTTTTATTCAGCAGACTCATATTCCATTATAAAACACATACAGTTCACAACAAGACACATAAAAGGAAAGTAGATCAGGAAACTCTTCATATTTAATTACCATAATTAGTTTTTACCAGATTCCCTTACAAGAAACAACAGGCATCGAAGAAATTTTATCTGCACTGTCCAGTATGCGGGTATTTTTTTCACAGTCACAATGGATGAATTTTTGGCTAAAAAGTGACTGAATCAATTTCCAACCACTTAATGGACTTTTGGAACATATGTAAATGAACCAATATCGTCCTTAAATCGAATCGGCAATCAGGAATTGTGATACGAATTGAATCGTTGCTAAAACTAATCATTAAATTGATTGAATTAATACAATAATAATAATAATAATAATAATAATAACTGGTTAGAGCGTCTGCCTCACAGTTCTGGGGACCGGGGTTCAATTCCCGGCCCCGCCTGTGTGGAGTTTGCATGTTCTCCCCGTGCCTGCGTGGGTTTTCTCCGGGCACTCCGGTTTCCTCCCACATCACAAAAAACATGCTTGGTAGGATGATTGAAGACTCTAAATTGCCCGTAGGTGTGAATGTGAGAGCGAATGGTTGTTTGTTTATATGTGCCCTGCGATTGGCTGGCAACCAGTTCAGGGTGGTCCATTTCAAATGGAAACATATTACAGACTGAGGCTGCTCTGAAAAATAAATTATCTTCCAATATCACTAAGAGGAGGAAAAGAAACTAATTATTCCTGTTTTCCAGAATACACACACACAAACACACACACACACACATATACATACACACACAGACAGACCGTTTCTAAAAACATTTAATATCATGCAAAATTGTATTTCCATAATTCCATTCAAAAAGTTAAACTTTCATAGATTAGAGATTCAGGGCCCACAATTTAAACAACTTCAAGCATTTATTTGTTTATTTTTACATAATTTGGGTTTCTAGCTCATAAAATCAAGAAAACAAAAAAATTGAATAATGTGAAGAAATCACCATTTACTTCTCAGTTTTTGTTGGGGAAAAAAGAAGTCACATTGAATCAATCAAAATATGCTACTTTCAAAACCATGCGTTAATCTTCAATACTTGTTTGGGAATCCCTTTGCTTTAATCACTGTCTCGATGTGCCCCGGCATTGAGGCAATTAGCCTGTGGCATTGCTTTGGATTTAAGGAAGCCCAGATTTCCTTGATGCTTGCTGTTAGTTCTTTGTTTTTGGGTCTGGTGCCCCTCATTTTCCTCTTGATAATACCCCATAGATTCTTATGGGGTTTAGATCCGGTGAGTTGGCTGGCCAGTCAAGCACTGTGGTGGCATGGGCATCAAAGCAGGTTTGGGTGCTTCTGGCGGTATGGGCAGGGACCAGGCCCTGCTGGAAGATGAAATCTGGATCTCCATACAGATCCTCAGCAGAAGGAATCATGAAGTCCTCTAAAACATTGATAGACTGTTGCGGTTACGTTGGATTTAAGAAAGCAGAGTTTACAAACACCTGCACCGGACATTGCACCCCAAATCATGACTGACTGTGGATATTTCACACTGGACCTCAAGAAGCTTGGGTTCTGTTCTTCGCCCGTCTTCCTCCAAACCCTTGGACCTTCATGCCCGAATGAAAGGCGCACTTTACTTTCATGGGAAAAGTCGACCTTATACCACTGGTCAACAGTCCAGTCTTTCTTCTCTTTGGCCCAGTAGAGACGCTTCCTACGTTGACTCAGGCTCAGAAGTGGCTTGACCCGAGGAACTCGACAGTTGTATCCCATCTCCCGGATCCGTCTGAATGTGGTGGTTTTTGAAGCTGTGACTCCTTCCTCATTCCACTCTTTCTGGAATCTACACTGTTTGATAATCCGCTGAAGCCCACGGTCATCTCTTTTGCTGGTGCATCTTCTCCTGACACATTTTGTCCTTCCACTAGACTTTCCATTGATGTGCTTGGACATAGCACTCTGTGAACAGCCAGCCTCCTTAGCTATGAACTTTTGTGGTTTACCCATCCTATGGAGGGTATCAATGATGGTCTTCTGGCCAGTTGTCAAGTCTGCAGTCTTCCCCATATTGAACCCAACTGAGACAATTGAACCAAACTGAAGCAATTTCATGACACCTGGGGAAACCTGTGCAGGTGATTTGCGTTTAGTAGATGATTAGTGTGTGACACTCCGTTTGAAACATTTATGGCCTGCAAAATTTGGGCTTATTTCTTCAGGGTATTCAAATGTTTTTAATTCCTGATTTCGTTTTATGATCTGGAAGCCCAAATTATGTAAAAAATAATAATAATAAAAATACTTGAAATTGTGGGCCCTGAATCTATAATCTATGAAAGTTTAACTTTATGAATGGTATTATGGAAATAAACTTTTCCGTGACATTCAATTTTTTTGTGAAAGGGACTGTGTGTGTGTGTGTGTATATGTGTGTGTGTGTATATATATATATATATATCAGAATCAGAATCAGAATCATCTTTATTTGCCAAGTATGTCCAAAACACACAAGGAATTTGTCTCCGGTAGTTGGAGCCGCTCTAGTACAACAGACAGTCAATTTACAGAACACTTTGGAGACATAAAGACATTGACAAAAAACAACAACAAACAACAATTGTGCAAAAAGATGCAGAGTCCTCTAGCACTTAGAGCAGTTCGAATGGCTAATATCGCAATAGTCCGGTGCAATGACCATTGTGCAAAGGGCACTGAGACTTCAAGGAGTGTATGCGGTTTAAAGTGACGAGTAGTGCGATAATCTGGGACAATGGTTGTGCAAATGTTACAGATACTCCTCAATCAGTGTGCAAATGGAGCAGATGCTACTCTGGCATGAGTGGCCACTATATGCAAATAGTGCAGCACGGCGAGACAACTATAGTGAGTGCACGAGTAATACATAATTGGCCCCACAGAAATGTGACAACGAACTCAAGTCAAAAAATTGCCAGCTTGTTATAATGGAATTATAAGTTAGCTGTTTAAGAAGTTGATTGCAAGAGGGAAGAAGCTGTTGGAATGTCTACTAGTTCTAGTTTGCATTGATCGGTAGCGCCTACCTGAGGGAAGGAGCTGGAAGAGCTGGTGACCGGGGTGGGGAGGGTCCGAGAGGATTTTGCACGCCCTTGTCTTAGTTCTGCCAGCATGCAAGTCCTCAAGGGTGGGTAGGGGGGTACCGACAATCCTTTCAGCAGTTTTGATTGTCCGTTGCAGTCGGAGTTTGTCCTTTTTTGTAGCAGCACCAAACCAGACTGTGATGGAAGAACACAGGACTGATTCGATGACCGCTGTGTAGAACTGTCTCAGCAGCTCCGGTGGCAGGCCGTGCTTTCTCAGAAGCCGCAGGAAGTACATCCTCTGCTGGGCCTTTTTGAGGACGGAGTTGATGTTGGTCGCCCACTTCAGGTCCTGGGAGATTGTAATTCCCAGGAACTTGAAGGTCTCGACGGTTGACACAAGGCAGCTGGACAACGTGAGGGGCAGCTGTGGCGAAGGATGCCTCCTGAAGTCCACGATCATCTCTACAGTCCTGAGCGTGTTCAGCTCCAGGTTGTGTCGACCGCACCACAGCTCCAGCCGCTCCGCTTCCTGTCGATATGCAGACTCGTCACCGTCCTTGATGAGCCCGATGACAGTGGTGTCATCTGCAAACTTCTGGAGTTTGACAGTCGGGTTCGCTGAGGTGCAGTCGTTCGTGTAGAGAGAGAAGAGCAGCGGAGAGAGGACACAACCTTGGGGCGCCCCAGTGCTGATGCTGCGTGTGGATGAGGTGGCCTCCCCCAGCCTGACCTGCTGTGTCCTGCCCGTCAGAAAGCTGTAAATTCACTGGCAGATGGCAGGTGAGACGCTGAGCTGGAGAAGCTTGGATGAAAGGAGTTCAGGGATGATGGTGTTGAACGCTGAGCTGAAGTCCACGAACAGGACCCTCGTGTAGGTCCCTGCACTGTCGAGGTGTTCTAGGATGAAGTGCAGTCCCATATTGACTGCATCATCCGCAGATCTGTTCGCTTGGTAGGCAAACTGCAGGGGGTCCAGCAGGGGACCTGTGACACTCTTGAGGTGGTCCAGCACAAGACGTTCAAAGGACTTCATGACCACAGATGTCAAAGCGACAGGCCTGTAGTCATTCAGACCCGAGATTGCAGGTTTCTTGGGGACTGGGATGATGGTGGAGCGTTTGAAACAGGATAGAACTTCGCGCATTTCCAGTGATCTGTTGAAGATCTGAGTGAAGACTGGCGCGAGCTGGTCCGCGCAGACTTTGAGGCAGGATGGGGACATGTGGTCCGGGCCTGCCGCTTTGTTAATCTTTTGTTGTTTGAAGATGCGTCTCACATCCTGTTCATGGATGGTTAACGCAGAGGTCAGAGGTGTGATTGTGGTCGCGGGTGCGGCCGGGTTGGTGTGTGGTGTGAAACTGTCCTTTTCAAATCTGCAGTAGAAGGTATTCAAGTCGTTGGCTAGTGTGCTATTGTTCTCAGCTTGGGGGGATCGTCGCTTGTAATTAGTCAGCGACTGGAATGCATGCCAGACTGATTTAGAGTCGTTTGCGCTAAACTGTTTTTCCAACTTTGCTGTATAGATCCTCTTTGCAATGTTAATTTCTTTGGTCAGCTGGTTTCTAGCTCGATTATACAGGGCCCTGTCCCCGCTCTGATATGCGTCCTCCTTAGCTTGGCGAAGCTGCTTAAGTTTAGCAGTGAACCACGGCTTATTGTTGTTGAATGTGCGAAATGATTTTGTTGGTACACAGACCCCTTCACAGAAACTGATATAGGATGTGACAGTGTCCGTATATTCATCCAGGCTACCAGCTGAATTTTCAAAGACACTCCAGTCTGTGCAGTCTAAGCAGCTTTGAAGTTCCATCTTGGCTTCATTTGTCCACTTTTTGACTGTTTTCACTGTAGGCTTCGCACATTTAAGTTCTTGCCTGTACGTCGGTATTAAGTGAATTAAGCAGTGATCAGACGAGCCCAAGGCTGCACGAGGTATAGCACGGTATGCGTTTTTTACCGTGGTGTAGCAGTGGTCTAAAGTATTATTTTCCCTGGTAGGACAGTCGATGTGCTGCTTGTATTTAGGGAGTTCGTGGTTGAGTTTAGCTTTGTTAAAGTCCCCGAGAATAATGAGGGGTGAGTCGGGGTGTTTTTTTTTCAATTTCGTTGACTTGATCGGCGAGCGTTAGCAATGCGGCGTTCGTGTTAGCTTGAGGCGGAATATAGACGCCAGCGAGAATGAATGATGCGAACTCACGTGGGGAGTAGAATGGTTTACAGTTTAAGAATAGCGACTCCAAATGCGGGCTGCAGTGTGTGCTGAGCACCGTGACGTCCGTACACCATTTTTCGTTGATATAGAGGCATATCCCGCCGCCCTTTGTTTTCCCCGATGATTCCATGTCGCGGTCCGCTCGATGAATGTGGAAACCGGGAAGCATAACGCCGCCATCGGGTACAGCGTCGCAGAGCCAGGTCTCCGTGAAGCACATGGCCGCGGAACGTCCGAAGTCTTTACTGGTCTTTAACAGAAGATGAAGCTCGTCCATTTTGTTGGGTAGGGAGCGTACATTCGCGAGGTGGATCGACGGGAAAGCCAATCTGTGTCCTCTCTTGCGGAGTTTCACCTGAATGCCGGCTCGCTTCCCTCTGTGGCGCCGCTTCCGTCTCCATGCGCCGAAAACCGCGGACGCCACTCCGGTGAGTAACTCGGGGAAAAAACTGAGCGGATATTCGAAAGTTGGTGACAGAAAGTCTGGAGTAGACTCCTTGATGGTTAGCAGGTCTCCCCTTGTGTAAGTGAGTCGTGTAAGGTCTCCAAAGACGGACGAAAAACACAAAAAACACAAAAACAAAGACAATACTAGACAGCGCGTTACCGAGGCGACCACACTGGTAGGCGCCATTTTATATATATATATATATATATATATATATATATATATATATATAAAAGAGTGAGCGAGAGGTATACTCAGAGTTTAGAAATGTTATCATCTACAGCACTAATATTTTCATAACTTTTCTAAGAAAGATGCTTTGACCGGTGCGGCATAAATAAACAGTAAATGCTCCTCAGCCTACAAGGCACAGCCGTAAACTGAGGTGGTGCAAGCTTTAAGAACAGATTAGGTAAAGCCTCTATTAGCAAGGGCTTCCGGATTCCAGGGCTGTTTACTTAAAAGCGCTGACACACTCGAGACATTTTTTTTTTTTTTTTTTTTTTAAATATAAATAGATTAATAATTCCAGGAAAGAAAATGAGAGGGGAAATGCCCTCAAAAGTTATTTAAAAAAAAAAAAATAATTCTACTACGAGTACCGTAATTTCTCGTGTATAATGCGCATTTTCTCCCCCCAAAAAAGGTTAAAAGTCGATAGTGTGCATTATACCTGGGTATAGGGGCTAAGGGGGGAAAATTCACATTTTATAAATGTATGCTGCCATCTAGTGGTTATGGAAAAGCTGTACACTTTCATTTCAAAATGCCACCGTCACCTAGTGGTTATGAGAGATGCTTACACTTTCATTCTAATATGCCACCGCCACCTTGTGGTTATACAAAATGTGTTGAGTACACTTTCTTTCAAATATGACAGGGGTAGTATGACTGCATATATGTACAGTGGTGCTGATAAATTTACATATCCTGGCAGAATCTGTGAAATATTTTTATGTATTTATTTATTTTAAATATGACTGAACAACAACAACTGCGATTGGCTGGCAACCAGTTCAGGGTGTACCTCGCCTCCTGCCCGATGATAGCTTGGATAGGATCCATGCCCGCGAACCTAATGAGGAGAAGCGGCTCAGAAAATGGATGGATGGATAGAACAACAACCATCATTAATTTCTTTATGGTTATGTTTTGTTTAATGGTAATGCTTTTCTGAAATGCTTGACCGTTAAATTTGAATTCCATTAAAATAAAATTAAATGTGTTTCACCTGGTCCTTCATGTTTTCTTTAAATAATTGTACCCATCTTACAAATTCTGCGTGGGTAATCAAATATATGAGCTCAACTGTTTTTTCTAATTTACTAAATAAAATTAGGGCTGTGAATTTCAAAATAAGAGCAAGTAAATTTTTTAAAAAGTATTACTTGTTCAAATAAAGTGCTTAATTTCAGAATAATTATTTGGGGAAAAAAACTAACAAAATACATATAATACTTCATGTTTTGTTCATATTGGTAGAAGCAAAACCATGCATTGTAAAAATGCATTATACATAGGTTGAAGGGTTTTCCAGAATTTTGAGGTCAACTTTGGGGGGTGCGTATTCTACATGAGTGCGCATTATACATGAGAAATTACGGTAATTAACAAACAAACAGCAATAAAACCATGGACTAACTTTTAACAGAACTGACTAAAGAAATAAAAGCATAGACCAACTTAAATGAGCATTTTTTTAAGGAAAATGATACATGGTGGGCTTGACACAAGTAAACAGTGCAACAGAAGCAGATATGTTGACTATAATTATGAGCATTTGACTATTAAGAACACACAATCACACACACAATAGTAAACAGCAAACGGCGAAGATAAATGCAAGGTCTGGCGCCAAATGTGGCCAGAGCAACCTGTTCAAACACAGATAGAGTAGTAGTTCTGTCTGTCATTGAACAGCAGCACTTCATTCAAACAGAGTGCAGGGAAATAACACAAGCACAAATGTTTGCTCTCTCAACAGGGGTGAAGTAAGCTTTTGCACCCGTGAGGAAAAATGTTTTGTTAACAATAAATAGGTACCACCGCCCCGAGTTGGGTGTCTTATTAGAGAGTGCCTGGCTTAATTAGCATTTATGTTTGATGAACTCTTCAAAACGACAGACACGCATTGGGCTACTGCTGCACTGCATCAACACCCACACCGTCTGGCATGACAACAAACGACTGAAGAAACAAAGGCACTACTATCACTACCATCCTGCCCACCATGAAGAGTGTTTGGCCAGTGTTATGAGCCAGTGCCTAGAATATGTTTGCTATTGTTTCAAAATCAATACGATACACAGAATTGAATTATAAAGATGCGGCTGGGTAGAGATGAATGGAGCAGACTGTGGCTGGGTGAATTACAAAAACCCACTTCAGATTGCTCTAATTATCAGCGAATGCATTATCCTTGCACAGTAATTAGGCAATGCTTGGGTTTATTTCTCTTCACCATCAGTCAAACCTGGTATGGCGGTAGGGAGCAAAATCCGCTCTTATGCCCTCTTTTATTTCATTTCAAACAGCGAAAGATCGCCTTCAACAACTTTTGGACACCTGCAGGTCTGGTCCGAAAGAGATTGTCTTCTAGTTCAAACATTAGTGATTACATCAGAAATGACAAAGGGCTTACCGTAGTAGTGTAATAGAACAAAATAAATAAATAAAGCTCTAAAACTATTTGACAGGGAATAGCAGCTTCTATCACAAGTGGACATCTGAAAAACTCAAGCATGTTGCTTTTACTGAAAAGAGTGGAAAAAAGCAGAAGAAGTGATAAAATGACCAAGGTCATTTCTTACTTGCACATCTTTTCCTAACAAAAAAATGACAATACTCACCAGATAATTAGTGGGGGTTCTAGACCAATTTTACTGGGGGGACGGGCTGGGGCCAAGGGTTTTGACAGGGGTGCAGAGTTTTACAAACATATATGCATGCACACACAATTGTCTAAATCGCTTCACTGTATTTATTTATTCATTGCATTTATCAATTGTATTTTTTTTATTGTATTCATTACATTCTATCATTGCATTCTAAAGCCTGAACATGAACTAAGACTATTAATTAGCTGAAGCTAGACATTTGTACACATCACATATTCCTATTTCAAAAGGCAAATACACCACATTTCAGCAACCCTGTATATAACATTTATTATAATTTTTACGATAATTTATTTATTTACTACTGTTGCAGGCTTGCTTGGTTTTGTGTTGTGCTAAGAAGGTTAACTAACATTACCTCGAAGCATGCAATCAACTCAACCTGACATTAAACCCTGGTCTGACAGGGTGCTATTATAATTCATAAAGTTGGGTCACAACAATTTTTGACCAGAAGTATTTCCTTGATAGTTCGAAGTATTTGTTTCATGGTGCCGATTGCCTCTTTCCAGGTGAATGGTAACTTTGTGCTGCGGTTTTTTACAAAATGCATTAAAGGAACCCACTAGAATATTAAACTTAACCAACACCACACACATTCGGTCCGCCTTTTGCGTCGGTGCAATATCACAGTTATAGTGTATACATTATATCTACAATACGTACTGTAGCACCAGAGAAGTGAATGGAGACTTCCCGGCATGCCTAGCGGCATGTTGTACATGTGGTAATTACGTGACAGTCGTAATGTTAGACGTTTTTTTTGTGTTTTCCCGAAATTAATAGTTGTCTGTGTGTTTTACTCACCTGTTGGTTTTCACTTTTGTTGCACATTCAGTGTAGGTTGTGCTCTGTGTAGTAATCCTTGCTTGTTTTCATAGTACAGCAAGTGCGTAGTTAGTGTGCATGAGCTGCTGATGCTGCTGTCTTACTACAGTACTGCGTAGTAACTCTGTGGAGCAGGGGGCCACAGTGGGGTCCAGGCACTGTGTTAAGGGGGCACTGCTCTCCCCCGACCCCCCCCCACCCCAAACAACCGCCACTTATAACAAGCTTAACCCGTTGATAGAACTAGAGACTTAAAAAACTTTTGTCAAAAGAAGGATCACGAATTATAGTACACGTTACACTAAATTTCTACACCTCACAAAACTCAGCCTGTGTTAAGGGGGCGGGCGGTCTTGTCTCATGAAAATGAGGCACTGCTAACCCCAACTCCCCTCTATTGCTGGGCCAATGCCAAGCACTTGGGGGTTTAATTTCACACTAGATGGGTGGCAAGCACCCCAACTATTTGCATAGTTGGGGTGGACGGATTAATAGTTGGGGTGGACGGATTAATCAAACAGCCAATTTTAAAACAGCCGACTTGAAAATCTGTATCAGTCAGGCCCTACTAACATAGTACCTAATGGCTGGGTCTTGACACACAGCATCCATTATTTACAAAATTGTCGCTCCTGTGTAACATTGGAAATGAAATCAGGAGAAATGCTCCTTTTCTCCAGCAAAACTTTTCTTCTCCTTGAAGAGAAGCCACACATAGAGAAAAATACAAAATAAATGCTGAGTGTCTTCCAGGCTTGTGCTTCATTTAAGGTGTCACATTTCTATTCTTTGTTGAATTCATTGTTGGTTACACTGGTATGACATCACACTATTTACATAGCTGGTGCTACTGTTACATCTGCTCCACACACCCTGCGGTGTCAAACGCAAAGCAGGTCAGGGTTTACTGTTCTAAACTGGACCACGGTGAACTGAACTGAATTACACTGCATGGTGTAAACTTGGCCTTAAAGCCACTAGTTACAGTAGAGAGGCCAAGCAGCCACTTCCGAAATATGAGACCCAGATTACGTTGTATTGCCATGGATTTAATGGAGATCCCATTTTGATTAAAAACATTGGTTTGGGGCTTTCCCTAAATCAGAAATGCTTCCGAAGTAATGTCACCCCTTTTCCTTCTCAGGTTGCTGTTCTCTCTGATCAGCATGTGGCTGGCCATGTTGGGAAGATCACCGGGGAGATTCGTTCCACAATTAACTCACTCACTCTCTACTGGCTCACACTTCAGCATTCCAGTCCCCTGGCAGGACACTCTCAGAGTGCCCTTGCAGACAGACAGCGATGTGGGCTGGTGACCCAAGTTAAGTTGGGTTCTCTCTCCCGGGAGTTACCTCAGCCTTGGCCCTGCCTGTCTTGGGTAGACACAACAAATGGTGTCCTGTCTGCTCAACGAAGCAGAGAGACTTCAGGGTGAAAGAATCCATCTTCTCAAGTTCTGCTAGCAACCTGATCAGACCTTGGGTATTCCCATGAGTGAGCAAGGCCCTGAAGAATTAGGTATTCATCTCTCCTAAATGTCAAGGACAGTGAGCACCAATATAGGACTGTGACTCGCCTTTGATTGATAATAAAATGCCAGATATACATACACAAAATAACTGCAGTGTAGATGTGTTTAACTCACATCTTATCATTTCGAGTATCTGCATTGATGGAACAGGTGATTAGTACAGTCGTACAATGTGTTGTTCATTTTTCATTACAGCGTGAACTAAGCTCTGCAGATCCTTTTAGGGAGCGGTTCAGGTAAATAAATCAAAAAGCAACACTCGGTACAAATGGAAAAGACAGTATATGTGCTAGTGAAAACAATCACTCACCTTTAATGAGCCGCTCCGTTGTGGACTGTTTCTCTGGTTTATCTTTATCCTTTCCTGACATCTTCGCTTTGTTTGTATTTCGCAGTTGAAATATTGTACTGTTCTCCTCCGGCTAGCTTGATACAAAGTAGCACATCGGTTTCGTGGTCTGGACTTTCGGTTTAAATCCTGATTTTTCCAACAAACAGTGAAAAAAATAAATAAATAATAAAAGATAAGGTAAGGAGCTCCAGCTCTTTGTGGTGTGCTAGTTTACTTGCGGCAACGTGAGTGCTGGAGAATAATTACGGTGTAATTATTTGCAGGAACAGAAGTATATAAACACGAAGAGCGACCTCCTTTTGCTTTGGAATCGCTGTCAACTATTGCAAAAACAAAAAAACCTGGATATTACCTAGAGCGAAGGGTGCCGCCGTTACAAGATAATCCGATTTAGTTCCTCTATTTTTGCTAGTTAGCCAGCTAACATTGTTATGTAGTGGCAAGTGGGAGAACAGGAAAGGACGGCAAATGAAGACTGGAGATTCATCTTCTACGTACAAGCCGTTCCCTGAAGGAAAATGACAACCTTTGCGCAGCACATATTTAAAACGTCAAATCGTTCCAGGATATTGAGCTCGTCTTGACAGTGTATCCTCATCCTCCTCCTCCTCCTCCTCCTCCTCAGATTAAAGTGTAATCTGACAGTGTGGAGCAGCAGTGGATTTCCTACAACATGGTGGCGCCGCTGTGACGTGACTATGGAAACGTGACACGTGGGTCAGGGGTGCGTTCGCAAACGCGATGTGCATACGTACTAATTAGGGGTTTCGGGTGAAATTACAGGATTAATTGAAAATGCAGTAAACTTTGACAGGTGATGTAGATGTATCAGTCAGTACTTTTTGCACAACTTGGTGTTCTCGAGCAAGGAGTTTCAGCCAATTTAAATATTCACATTTTTGATCCATGAAAATTTCCAAGGACGTCCACTAATATATGCCTTTCTGTGACGCCTTCTCAACAGTCACTACTCGGTCCTGTTTGAAGACTCACAATGTAATAAACTGTTGATCAATTATAGGCGTCATCTTGGTCTCATATGTCAAAATGGGAACAGCATGATCAGGAGGATTGTTTAAATACCAATTCCAATTGAACTAGGAAATGTATTGCTCAAACACAAATAAGCAAATTCTCCAAAAGTACTGAAAGATTGAATATTTGTGTGCATTCGAAAGTTGAGGAAAAAGGCTACTTTAAATTTCAGGGAAAAGTCATATTAAACTCATACGTATTGTGCATATTAGATGCAGCCTGAAATTTAACCCGAAAGACACATGAAAGCCTGCATGGAGTTTGCTAAAAAAAACACCTTAAGGACTCCACGATGGTGAGAAATAAGATTCTCTGGTCTGATGAGACCAAAATAGAACTTTTTGGCCTTAATTCTAAGCGGTATGTGTGGAGAAAACCAGGCACTGCTCATCACCTGTCCAATACAGTCCCAACAGTGAAGCATGGTGGTGGCAGCATCATGCTGTGGATGTGAGGGACAGGACGACTGGTTGCAATCGAAAGAAAGATTAATGCGGCCAAGTACAGATATATCCTGGACCAAAACCTTCTCCAGAGTGCTCAGGACCTCAGACTGGGCCGAAGGTTCACCTTCCAACAAGACAATGACCCTAAGCACACAGTTAAAATAATGGAGTGGCTTCAGAACAACTCTGTGACTTTTCTTGACTGGCCCAGCCAGAGTCCTGACTTTAACCCAATTGAGCATCTCTGGAGAGACCTGAAAATGGCTGTCCACCAATGTTCACCATCCAACCTGACAGAACTGGGGCCTCATGTACAAAGGCTTGGGTGGATTTCCTCCTAAAACACGGCGTACGCTCAAATCCAGAAAACGTCGTACGCACAAAAATATTCAGATGTATGAAACTCTGCGTACTCATGAATCCAAGCACATTTCCTTCGTACATTCAAATCAACGTGGAAATGAGCACATATGTTGGAGAAGCCGACTCCTCCCTGTCCACGCCCACATTTGAATATGCAAATCACTTTTAAATGAGCCCTGCACCTGAGATGCCGATCTCTGCAGAAAAAAAGGAAAATGAGCAAGGTAATGAAGAAAAATTATTTTTCTGAATGTGAAGTTGCTCAATGAAGTGGAGTCACGCAAGAAAATCCTCTTTGGCACGCTGTCCTGCTCTCTCAGGGGTGATGGCAGGACGTGGCTGACTATGATCACCCCACAAGGTTAAGACCATGTATTTTTTAGAACTCATAACAAATGTGTTCATACAGTAACCTACACTCAGCCCTGTGAGAAAGGTTCATGCGTAAATGTTGTGTGTGTGGAATTTGTAATAAATCTTTTGAATTCAAATAGAAGCGCATCAGCTTATCAAAGAGGATATCAAAAACTTTGACTCCTTGTTGATTACTCAATTTATTATTTTAATACACGGGAGAGGACACGCACACTGACAAAAAAAATCATGTTTTTTTTTTTTATTTAGGAGAAGAGGGGTAAATGATGTCAATTTAAACACATTTTAATCATGTCCTCACAGTTATCAGTGGTTCATTAAATACACTGGTTAACAATTGAATTCTCAGTCCTTGCCTCAATTGCATTGTTGAAATCAGATGTTGGCGGGCATGAATTGTTCATCAGCGCTAATTGTTCATGTCTCTCTGGTGTGCAGATTTATGAGAACAGTTTCCCAGCATCACCTCTAAGTGTCGCCAAAGCACCAAAAGCTGCAGAAACGTGCGTACACCAGCCACGCATGCAGTTGGCGTGAGGCACCGCACATTTCCACGCTCATGTCACTCTTGATACATCTGACCTTTGCCGTGAAAAAGAACGGAGGCCACGTTTTTGTGCGTACGTACCTTTTGTAGATGAGGCCCCTGGAGACGATCTGCGAGGAGGAATGGCAGAGGATCCCCAAATCCAGGTGTGAAAAACCTGTTCCATCATTCCCAAAAAGACTCATGGCTGTATTAGGTCAAAAGGGTGCTTCTACTAAATACTGCGCAAAGGGTCTGAATACTTATATCTGTGTGATATTTCAGTTTTTCTTTTTTTTTTTAATCAATCTGCAACAATTCACCTTTTTTCTGTCAATATGGGGTGCTGTCTGTATATTGGGGGGGGGGGGGGGGGGGGGAATTAACAAATGATTTTAACAAATGGCTGCAATATAACAAAGTGAAAAGTTTGAGGAGGTCTGAGTACTTTCTGTACCCATTGTAAGTGGCGGCAAAGATTTCTCACCAGCAGTTAGCTGGCGTCTAAGTCTCGACCAGCGATTCTCCCGCAGTGTGCCGTGAGCACTCCTCAGGTGTGCCATGGGAAATTTAAAACATGTACATAACTGTTCAAAAAAATTTTTTATTTACAAGAACTACTGTATCTTTGTTCATCTATTTATGCCAGTGAGGCATAGTGACAGACATAACAAATAAATGCTATTCTATTAGATGGGAGGAAGTACATCTAGTAATTAATGTATCCGCTTTTTGTGACATTTTTCAATTTTAAAATATGCGCTTAAGCTCCATAAAGGTTGGAAATCTGCTCGAAAGATTAATGCATTTTCAACACAGGACACTAGATGGCCGTCTTGTTCAATGTAAAATTACTGTCAATGTAAGATTACTGTACAGTACCCACTATAGATACGTGAAATTATGTGATGTCAATTACATGTCTTAATGAGAAAAGAAACTGATACAAAAATCTGAGATTTATTGAACTTGAAAATAGCATACAATTCCACCTAAACATTCAGAATAAGTAAACACCTCAACAGTACACTGAAAATATCACCAACCACATAAAACCATGGCTACAGGTATCAGGTCAGCCGAACAGCAGCTAAAATAAGTATTAAGAGGAGTTTTCAGACAAAGCACAAAGGCCATGCACAAAATAATTATCCAGTATTCAATAGAAATGCTTTTTCACAAGTCATTGATGATTTAGCTTTCAAATCTGTAATCCTTATACTCTTGTGGGTAAATACAACTGACAGATGACATTTCAAAGCCCTGTTATTTCACACATGGGGTAAAAAAAACAACATGCAAACATATTTTAAGTCACGCCAGGCATATCTCAGCACAATATAGGAAGAATAGGGGTGATCACAAGCACCAGTAGGTACAAAGCCTAAGGATGTCACACTGGCACAGCCACAATGCTCTGGCCTTCTGCTTCTTGTGAGAGCAAACACTGACAGACTTGACAGTCATAAAGCTGCTCTTTTCAGACTAATCAACTTTCCCAACGTGGCCAAGTCCATGAGGAGACTAGAGAAAATGGAGCAGTCAGCAGGACGTGGTCAATGCCACTACACCTGTAGGCACTCATGGCTCTTAAACAGTGCACAGCAACAGCAGTAAAGGTGAAAAGTGATATTCTGGATACACCACAAAAGATGAATTCCAAGTCCAATTCCTAGTCTTGCAAGTCCCTCTTGAAGAAATCTGGTTTGCATGTGTACAAATGTTTCTGATCCACATATAACACATGGCAGACAATGTGACCAAAGATTTCTTTTGCAAAAAAAAAACAACAACAACAACTGTCAAACACAGTAATGCATGAAGTCTGCAGCCTCACACTGAGCGTGTAAGCATATGTTTGAGATCAACCTAGTATAGGGTTAGGGTCAACTGAATTGTTGGAAGAAGCTCCAGACCAAACCAAGGGTGTTGAAGACAAGAGAGACACGAAGCGCTGCACACATGAATCCAGAGAAGACACAAAAACAAATTGTACTGTATGGCAATATACAAATCCTTCATCTCAGACTTGGCTCAGCCACCCATCTTGTCAAGTCCCTTTTGACATCTGCCCTGATATTGGACTACGCGCAAAAGTCAGCCCTCTTGAATAAGGCAGGTCTGGACCTTCTGAGACACGTTGCATTTTGATTCATCAAACAAAGTTTTCCTTTACATGTTGATCAGTCTAGACTGTTTTTCATTAACATATATCTATTAAGTACTATTTAATAAAATTATGCTGAAATTAAGTGATTTTCTATGTACCATGTGAACGTGTATATATATATAAAAAATAAAAATAAAAAGTCACAGCGTAGATGCTTTCCCCCTGAATATATTCTGGGAAATGATATTTTTGTCAAAACACAGTAAATATGGTCTCTGTTTGCATACACACAACCAGTAATATTAGTATGCTGCAGTTGGAAAACAATGACTAAGTAAACCTACTTTCCTCCCGAGTTCCAGCAAAGCTTCAGGAACATGCCGGGAGAGTGGAGAGATCAAAAACTAATAGACTTAAAGAGCTGAGGGCACTAAATGCAGACAAAAAGTGCTAATAGATGACAAGTTCAACAGCCCACACACTACAGCTTGTGTCATTATAGGCTACACTGGGCGCTGCCTCTGTGAAGATTTGGGCCAACTGGAGGCCAGGCTGATATTGCCATATTTTGTTGTAGTTTGGAGTGTTGATGGGAGTGGTGAGTGAGAGGTGCACACATATCCCCACAATTACAGATAGACATCAGCTAAACGTTGCTATTGCAGACGTTGCAGGTCTGCCTTCTGGTCTGTCTGGGGTTGGTCATAATCAAAGATGGCAAACGCCACGTAAAATTGTTCAAGAGTTCCAGTAGTGAAGTGTCCTTGGCATACACTGTTAACTCTTGGGTGGCAATGGCTATTTTTCACTGAATGATGAAGCCAGGCTGCGGGGCCACACGAGAGGGGGTTCTCTGTGGCAAAGCAGGTGGGTACTGCGCTAAGAAAGGATAGCCTGATGAAACATTCGGATAGGGTTGGCCCGTTCTGGGAGGAATTGGCGGATATGGTGATACAGCATAGTAGGTCGAAGGCTGGGGGGGAACAGTTGGAGCTGGATTTAGTAGTGGGGCTGTCTGGGATGGGGGAGGCGGAGGCTTCCTCCTGGGTTGAAGTAGAGGGGATGAGTCACTGCCTGCCTCAGTGAGGAGGGAGGAGGAGGGCCTGGCTCCAGCTGACATATCCTGAGATCGGGAGGTCGATACGGATGCCTGTGGAAGCTGCTGACCCTTCAGCACCATCTCCTGCAGCTTCTCGATCTTCACCCTTCTCAAGTGCGCCAACTTCCTCTGGTTCTGGTAGGAATCAATGAAGGCTTCCAGGGTCATGTCACCATCCAGGAAAGAATCAGCCATATTCTATAGTAGTGAATACAAAGATACTTCTATAGTGCAAAGTGTAAAATCCAACAAAGAAATTGGTATAGCAAAGATTATGTCTGAGTAAATATTTTTTTTCCCACTATAAGGTGTATGCAGTATCAGCTGTTCCATATTATTTTACCAAAATAAAAAGCTGAATGTGTACCAGTAGTTTTAAATTCTTTTTTACTAAAAACAACTTCTGTCTCGTTTCAACCACTACTACTGCTTAAAATATCAGCACAGAATTAAAGCAGTTGCAATGATAAAACAACTGACCCAAATAGTAAATGATGTCTACCACATTTTTACAGAAAAATACTTTGTAGATGAGAATATCAGGCAGAGAAATTGCTAGCAGGTCACTGTGAATAATGCAACATTTATGGAGACGGTGATGTAATTACCTCTGTTTCCTCCTCTATTTTGGCTCCCTCTGCCTGCAGTAGAGCCAACAGAATGTCCAGTGATGTGTTTCCTGACTTGTGGTCTGGGAAAAAAAAGAGTTATGGCGCAATAACATTACTATTGGAAAGTTAGGTTTAAATGAGTGCTAGCAGACTCAGAAGATGTTATTCTTCAGAGAATACGTTTTGTTATGAAAACACATGCTTGTCACACAGAGCTGAGCCAAGTTATGCAAAATGTGCCACTCCTGGCCCTGTGACCAGCACATCCCAACAACCACAACTGCTTTCTGTTTACCCAGAAGTTGTTCCACTGACTCAACTGAAACGATCATGTTACCTCTTAATCAACAAGGAATGTATTTGTTTTATCTGTGCTCCTAAGCAAGCCTGAAAGTCAACACCAGTACTCTGGTCAGATCAACAACGAAGGGCAAATTCATCAGGCTTGTATGTCACTGCTTATTTGCCATCCAAAATGTTCACTTAACATGAAATGTGCCAAAGATTCCATCTAGGCTTCAGGTAAATCTGTTGTTAGATAGTGAAGAACACTAACAAACTCAATTGTATTACAGCAGTGTTTCCCCAACATACAGTGCCGTGAAAAAGTATTGGCCCCCTTCTTAAATTCTTATTTTTGCATATTTTCCCCACTTTAATGTTTACGATAAAACATGTAAATATCAGACAAATGTAACCCAAAAGAACTTAAAATGCTGTTTTTAAATGGTAAATTATTAATTTATTAAGGAAAAAATAAATATTGATGATGATGATCTTGCGTTAAAGTGGGGAAATTATGAAAAAAAAAAAAAAAAAAATATCATCATGCTACTAAATCACGAATTACCGCCTCCATGGCTGCTTTGTTGCCAGATTATTATGTCCAATAATGCACGGACAACAACTGTGTGCTAATGACAATTTTATTCATCATTGAAGTTGGGTTAAGGACAGATAGCGCATGTAAGATGCCCGCTGCTCCACTGTGTGTGTGTGTTCACTGTGATGGGTAAAATGCAGAGAACAAATTTCGTGTGCATGCATGTTCATGACAATATAGGTGATTCTTCTTCTTCTAACTAGAGTAACGACTGTTGGAATAGCGCTTGCGACCATGAGACTGGCAAAGCGTATGCATCTTCAAATACAATGAAAGCACAAGACAACTAGCAACAGGGAAATAGAAATGCATAATTGTCTGTAGGCAGATGACGTTGCCGAGTCTGACAACACACTGTGCTGTGGATATCTTAGAAAGGCTAGTTGAAGCGTAATTCTGAGTGATATTTTAAATTTTTTGGACATGGATGAGAGAGTTTGATGTGGATGAACTTGATTGACCTACACAATCCTGACCTCAACCCTATAAAACACCTTTGGGTTGAACTCGAGTGGTGAGCCGAGAGACATAGTCTCTCCAGCGTGTGCTGGGTCGTCCCCGCAGTCTCCTCCTGGTGGGACGTGCCCGGAACACCTCAGCTGGGAGGCATCCTAATCAGATGCCCGAGCCACCTCATATGGCTCCTCTCAATGCGGAGGAGCAACGGCTCTACTCTCAACCCCTCCCGGATGACCAAGCTTCACACTTGACTGTGAACCGCTCCAGTGAGAGTTGAAGATCACACCTTGATGAAGCCAACAGAACCACATCTGCAAAAAGCAGATATGCAATACTGAGGCCACCAAACCAGACCCCCTCTATGCCTCGGCTGCGCCTAGAAATTCTGTCCATAAATAACAGAATCGGTGACAAAGGGCAGCCTTGGCAGAGTCCAACCCTCACCGGAAATGAGTCCGACTTATTGCCGGCAATGCGGACCAAACTCTGACACTGGTCGTACAGTCCTTATCAGGGAGTTCGGCACACCATACTCCTGAAGCACCCCCCACAGAAATCCCTGAGGGACACGGTCGCCTTTTCCAAGTCCACAAAACATATGTAGACTGGTTGGGCGAACTCCCACGCACACTCGAGGACCCTGCCGAGGGTGTAGAGCTGGCCCACTGTTCCACGGCCAGGACGAAAACCACACTGCTCCTCCTGAATCTGAGATTCGACTTCCCGACGGACCAGCATCCCTGAATAGACCTTACCAGGAAGGGTGATGCCCCTGTAGTTGGAACACCCTCCGGTCCCCCTTGTTAAAAAGAGGGACCACCACCCAAGTCTGCCAATCCAGAGGCACTGTCCCCAATGTCCACGCAATGTTGCAGAGGCGTGTCAACCAGGACAGCCCCACAACATCGAGAGCCTTTAGGAACGCTGGGCGAATCTCATCCACCCCTTTCCACAGAGGATCTTTTTAACCACCTCGATGACCTCAACCCCAGAGATAGGAGAGCCCGCCTCAGAGACCCCAGACTCTGCTTCCTTATAGGAAGGTGTGTCGTGGAATTGAGGAGGTCTTCGAAGTATTCTCCCCACAGACACACAACGTCCCGAGTCGAGGTCAGCAGTGCACCATCCCCACTATAGACAGTGTTGATGGTGCACTGCTTCCCTCTCCTGAGACGCCGGACGGTGGACCAGAATTTCCTCGAAGCCGTTCGGACATCGTTCTCCATGGCCTCACCGAACTCCTCCCACGTCCGAGTTTTTGCCTCAGCAACCACCAAAGCTGCATTCCGCTTGGCCAGCCGGTACCCATCAGCTCCCTCAGGAGTCCCACAGGCCAAAAACGCCCGATAGGACTCCTTCTTCAGCTTGACGGTATCCCTCACCGCTGGTGTCCAACAATGGGTTCGGGGATTGCCGCCACGACAGGCACAGACTACCTTACGGCCACAGCTCCGGTCGGCCGCCTCAGCAATGGAGGCGCGGAACATTCATTAGGTAAAAATATTTCTTTACAGGCATGTAACGAACATCTTGTGCCTAAAATGAATAATGTCTGAATGAAATATGGGAGAATATATATAGCCTTCTTATTTTGACACATTAAAAAAATTTATTCATTTCATTAGATAATAAAAAGATCTCTCTTTATGGACATGTTAAATGTCACAATAATATCGATATCGCAATATTCAACATATATTGCATTTCGCATGCTTTTTCAATATCATGCAACCCTAATAATAATAATAGTAATAATAATAAGTTTGCACTGTGAGCTCATATGGCTGTCTGGAATAGAAGCACAAACTTGGAAGAGTTGGAAGAGGCGTGTCGCAGTTCTGTCATTTCAAAGAGAACACAGGTTCATGTCTTAAGGCCTTGTCACACTGCACTTAGCAAAGCGTCTCACGCCCTCGACTTTCCCATTCAATGTGTGTGTGCTGAGGGTGCGTCAGCACGTTCTGATATGACGCAGAGCATCGCGTCAATGGAGAGGTTGTCTAAAAGTGTCGCATCATCGGATAGAAAAACGTTTTACTTGGGGCCTTTGATGCGCTGATGTCAAAAAAGCTCTTCCAATGGGAGAGAGGCTGGCGGAGTGATTTCTGAGTGCTATTTTGGCAGAGTTGTACTGTAAACGGCAAGGGTGGAAATGGAGGAAGGCATAATAATTGCGTTGTCCCACTATCGCAAACTTTGGGCCAGTAGAATAATTATATACAGAGACATCTCTGCGGGAGGCTTTCAAACTCCCCTTCAAAGCTCCCTGCTCAGCCTTAAATAGACCATCCATCCATTTTCTTCCGCTTATCCATAGGTCGGGTCGCGGGGGCAGGAGCTTTAGCTGAAATACACCTTGAAGCAATTTTCCTGGAACTAGAAAGCTCACGAACGCAATTAAACTGAGTTTCTGCCGTGAAATTAGTATGGGATATTCCCATTCTCTTTTTTTTTCCTGTTGCGTCACTTCCTCCTCCTTAAAATCTGCAAAGTTAAGGCTTTCCTTTCAAACAATGAAGAATACATATCGCCAAGTTGCGGTCCACTCAGCAAGGAAAGCCTCCAGACTTTTTTTCAAGGCTGTTTTGTAACCATTTCCAAATATGGGATGGCCGTACCCCAGTTTCGGTCGTCGTCGCACTTTGAGAGGGGGGCGTTTCACACAGACCAAGTGCAGTGTGAAAAGGCCTTTAGAGTACGACGATTATTGGTTTCGATACTGTATTGTTACAACCTTATGAGTGTAATTTTGTTTCTTTGGTTGACTAGAGACTGTATCATGGAATCAGGAAAAGAAATGTATTCAATATTCAATTGAGCATTATAGCAGGCTATTAACAGATTATACTATTGCAGAATTAATCTATGAAAATATAACGTGAAACTGCATTTAGTCCACACTAAAGAAGAAATTATTGGTCCTCTCAAAACAGAAAGGTGAACATTTCAGGATATTTGCATCAACATTACAAGAAACAATCCCTACATTTCTAGTAAAAAATCTGATTTGGTATGTATGATTAAAAGGAACATGTCCTGACCTCAAGACACATTTTCAAATCAAGTAGGTCTCTTCCTTTCATAATACAGTACTACCCTTCTGCCCCAAAAAATAAAAAATTAAACAAGATAAAAAAGTTTGTATGATCAGACATGCTCTCATCTTTTGTTACCATCCAAATGTCAAGCCTGTTATCAAAGTTAGACTGCGTTACAACAAGCATAATAAACTGCCTTTATACCTAGAGTGGTCTTGCGCAGCTGATAGGCGTCAAAGCTTTCTTGAAGACAGCCATATGTCTTAGTGAGTTTCTCTTTCTTGAGCTCCAGTCCAGGCTGGAGGGCAAGGTTTTCCTCTGCCAGGGTTCTGTTGTTTACCAGTGTTGTCTCTTTGCTTAGCTGGACTTCCTGCATCTGAAACAAAACAATATCAGCAATGTATTTTGGCATAATAAAGGGATAAAATTTACCTCCAAGATCAGAAAATAAACAAAAAAAAGTTCAATAGAAACATTAAACGTGATGTCTAGACAAAGGAATTTTTCAAGTTACTTACGTTTGTCCATAACATTATTGTGTCACTGATATGAGAAATAAATAGTCGATGTTAACAGTCTTTATACAAATTGCACAATGTCTCACAATCTTTTTCATGTCCACAACAATCACTTCTCTATTAAGCAACGCTGTATTACATCATCAGAAAATGGCTAACTTAAAACTGGAGATTAGTGGTTTTAAAAATATAAAATGTTCATATTGGCATGAAAACTGATAGTGACTGTAACAATACAATGATTGTGCTGCCCTAGCAATTATGACTATTAAGAATCAATTATTATGCTAATGAGTATCAAATGTGTTTCCTTTTCGATCTAGGAATTACTTGTATTGTATTTGAAGGAAAAGGCACGCCTTAAATTTCTCCAACATAAATTGCAAAAATAATTTAAATATTACATCACTATCTGCGGCCGGTTAGCACATCTGCCTCGCAGTTCTGAGGACCAGGGTTCAAATCAGGCCTCGCCTGTGTGGAGTGTGGTTTGTATGTTCTCCCCGTGCCTGCATGGGTTTTGTCCGGGTATTCCGATTTCCTCCCAAATCCGAAAAGCATCCACAGTAGGTTAATTGAAGACTCTAAATTGTCCGTAGTTATGAATGTGAGTGTGAATGGCTGTTTGTTTATATGTGCCCTGCGATTGGCTGGCAAGCAGTTCAAGGTGTACCCCGCCTCCTGCCCGCAGTTAGCTGGGATAGGCTCCAGCATACCCGCGACCCTAGTGAGGATAAGCGGTGTCGAAAACGGATGGATGGACATCACTATACAATGGACCATCTTGTGTGACAGTTGTTGGAACATGTAATAGCAGCAAACATTAATGCAGTTATCAGTCATGGTTACATTCCAATCTGCAATTAGATACACATCAAAATACTGAGGTAAACCTACATCTAAGTAATCACCAAATTTGAGCATGACACAGCAGGTCCAATTTTCTCATTAGCTAGCAAAAATGTTCCTACCCTCACCTATGGTCACAAGCTGTGGGTCGTGACCAAAAGAACAAGATCCAGGATACAAGCGGCCGAAATGAGTTTCCTCCGCAGGGTGTCCAGGCTCTCCCTTTTGATAAGGTGAGAAGCTCGGACATCTGGGAGGGGCTCAGAGTAGAGCCGCTGCTCCTCCGCATTGAGAGGAGCCAGATGAGGTGGCTCGGGCATCTGTTTAGGATGCCTCCTAGACGCCTCCCCGGTGAGGTGTTCAGGGCACGTCCCACCGGGAGGAGACCCCGGGGACGACCCTGGATACTCCGTCTCTCGGCTTGCCTGGGAACGCCTCGGGATCCTCTCAGAAGAGCTAGAGAAAGTGGCTGGGGAGAAGTCTGGGCTTCCCTGCTGAGGCTGCTGCCCCCACGACCAGACCTCAGATAAGCGGAAGAAAATGGATGGATGACTAAATTTGCACATCCAACCAACAGGCTAAATGTGCAAATGTCGGAAGCAATATACGTGAAGACTTCTGGGAAGTTGAACACATACCTTAATGTTACAAACAATGGAATATGTTTTAAGACTGACTCATGCATACCTTGTTTTGGTATTACACTGAACAGACATGTTGTACTGGATAAGTAGCTAAATACATTAAATACCATGGTCTTATGCTGAAGTCTTTACAAGCCAGTTTGTTCTTTCTTCCCAGCAAGCTAAAGATGAAAATCTCTAAATAGTATCCATACCTGCAGGTCTTGTTTGAGGGGGGAAAAAAACAACCATTTGCCAAGGGAAAGTCCCCTCTTGCTACACTCTCCATCCATTCATTTCAATTGGACTTGTCCTCATACTTTTGGCAATTCTCGAACCTAAGAACTTTGAGGCTGATATGCTAACCACTTGTCCATCTTGCTGTTGCTACACACTAAAGGGAAAAATAATCACAGTGACATGAACGCAAGTTAAAAACAATGGTACACAACAACACTCTCCAAGTTAAACCATTGCTGCAGTTTTAAAATGTTGGCCTTTTAGAATTAGAATCTTTGTCATTGCACAGTGTACAATGATTTATTTGATTTGTCTTTTCCCTGAGTGGAATGATTATACTATCACAACTAACTGCGACTGGTAGTTTGTCTGAAGCAAAAAAAGGATTGGCTTGACCAACACTAACAATAGAAAATAACTGAAGAAGTGACATTGAACAGTATGTTTGCAAATCATGCAAGGCTTTAGAAGGCTTTAGTTTTGTGAGCATCTTATGGTTTAAATCCAAGTGTGTTTTGATTTACTAGTGTCAATGGCAAAGAAAAGAAATATGAAGATTTTTTTTTCCCCCCCCCCAAGATGGCGCCTACCAGTATGGTCGCCTCGGTAACGCGCTCTCTAATATTGTTTTGTTTTTCTGTTTTTCGTCCATCTTTAGAGACCTTACATGACTCACTTACACAAGGGGAGACCTGCTAACCATCAAGGAGGCTACTCCGGACTTTCTGTCACCAACTTTCGCAAATCCGCTCAGTTTTTTCCCCGAGTTACTTACTTACCGTCTTCAGCGCATGGAGACGGAAACGGCGCCACAGAGGGAAGCGTGATGGCATTCAGGTGAAACTCCGCAAGAGAGGACACAGATTGGCGTTCCCGTCGATCCACCTCGCGAATGTACGCTCCCTACCCAACAAAATGGACGAGCTTCATCTTTTGTTAAAGACCAGTAAAGACTTCGGCCGTACCGCCGCCATGTGCTTCACGGAGACCTGGCTTTGCGACGCTGTACCCGATGGCGGCATCATGCTTCCGGCTTCCATATTCATCGAGCGGACCGCGACATGGAATCATCGGGGAAAACAAAGGGCGGCGGGATATGCTTCTATATCAACGAAAAATGGTGTACAGACGTCACGGAGCTCAGGACACACTGCAGCCCGAATTTGGAGTCACTGTTTTTGAACTGTAAGCCATTCTACTCGCCACATGAGTTCGCATCATTCATCCTGGCTGGAGTCTACATTCCACCTCAAGCTAACACGAACACCGCACTGCTAACGCTCACCAAACAAGTCAACGAAATTTAAACACCCGGACTCACTCCTCATTATTCTCGGGGACTTTAACAAAGCTAAACTCAACCACGAACTCCTTAAATACAAGCAGCACATCGACTGTCCTACCAGGGAAAATAACATTTTAGACCACTGCTACACCACGGTAAAAAACTTATACCGTGCTATACCTCGTGCAGCCCTGGGCTCGTCTGATCACTGCTTAATTCACTTAATACTGATGTACAGGCAAGAATTTAAATGCGCGAAAGCCTACAGTGAAAACAGTGAAAAAGTGGACCAATGAAGCAAAGATGAAACTTCAAAGCTGTTTAGACTGCTCAGACTGGAGTGTCTTTGAAAATTCAGCTGGCAGCCTGGATGAATATACGGACACTGTTACATCCTATATCAGTTTCTGTGAAGATGTGTGTGTACCAACAAAATCATTTCGCACATTCAACAACAACAAGCCGTGGTTCACTGCTAAACTTAAGCAGCTTCGCCAAGCTAAGGAGGATGCATATCAGAGCGGGGACAGGGCCCTGTATAATCGAGCTAGAAACCAGCTGACTAAAGAAATTAACATTGCAAAGAGGAACTAGGCAAGCAAAGTTGGGAAAACAGTTTAGCGTTAACGACTCTAAATCAGTCTGGCATGCATTCAAATCGCTGACTAATTACAAGCGACGATCCCCCCCAAACTGAGAACAATAGCACACTAGCCAACGACTTGAATACCTTCTACTGCAGATTTGAAAAGGACAGTTTCACCCCAAACCCATCCGGCTACACCCCCGACCACAATCACAACTCTGACTTCTGCGTTAACCATACATGAACAGGATGTGAGACGCATCTTCAAACAACAAAAGATTACCAAAGCGGCAGGCGCAGACCATGTGTCCCCATTCTGCCTCAAAGTCTGCGCGGACCAGCTCGCTCCAGTCTTCACACAGATATTCAATAGATCTCTGGAACTGTGCGAAGCACCATCCTGTTTCAAACACTCCACCATCATTCCAGTCCCCAAGAAACCTGCAATATGGGTTCTAAATTACTACAGGCCTGTCGCTTTGAAATCTGTGGTCATGAAGTCCTTTGAACGAAGAGTGTCACAGGTCCCCTGCTGGACCCCCTACAGTTTGCCTACCAAGCGGACAGGTCTGCGGATGATGCAGTCAACATGGGACTGCACTTCATCCTAGAACACCTTGACAGTGCAGGGACCTACGCGAGGATCCTGTTCGTGGACTTCAGCTCAGCGTTCAACACCATCATCCCTGAACTCCTTTCATCCAAGCTTCTCCAGCTCAGCGTCTCACCTGCCATCTGCCAGTGGATTTACAGCTTTCTGACGGGCAGGACACAGCAGGTCAGGCTGGGGGAGGCCACCTCATCCACACGCAGCATCAGCGCTGGGGCGCCCCAAGGTTGTGTCCTCTCTCCGTTGCTCTTCTCTCTCAACACGAACGGCTGCACCTCAGCGCACCAGACGGTCAAACTCATGAAGTTTGCAGATGACACCACTGTCATCAGCCTCATCAAGGACGGTGACGAGTCTGCATATCAACAGGAAGCAGAGCGGCTGGAGCTGTGGTGCGGCCAACACAAGCTGGAGCTGAACACGCTCAAAACTGTAGAGATGATCGTGGACTTCAGGAGGCATCCTTCGCCACAGCTGCCCCTCACGTTGTCCAGCTGCCTTGTCTCAACCGTCAAGACCTTCAAGTTCCTGGGAATTACAGTCTCTCAGGACCTGATGTGGGCGACCAACATCAACTCCGTCCTCAAAAAGGCCCAGCAGAGGATGTACTTCCTGCGGCTTCTGAGAAAGCACGGCCTGCCACCGCAGCTGCTGAGACAGTTCTACACAGCGGTCATCAAATCAGTCCTGTGTTCTTCCATAACAGTCTGGTTTGGTGCTGCTACAAAAAAGGACAAACTCCGACTGCAACGGACAATCAAAATTGCTGAAAGGATTGTCGGTACCCCCCTCCCCACCATTGAGGACTTGCACGCTGCCAGAACTAAGACAAGAGCGTGCAAAATCCTCTCGGACCCTCCGCACCCCGGTGACCAGCTCTTCCAGCTCCTTCCCTCAGGTAGGTGCTACCGATCAATGCAAACTAAAACTAGCAGACATTCCGACAGCATCTTCCCTCTTGCGATCAACTTCTTAAACACCTAACCTACAATTCCATTACAACATGCTGGCAATTTTTTGACTTGAGTTCGTTGTCACATTTCTGTGGGGCCAATTATACATTACTCGTGCACTCACTGTAGTTGTCTCGCCATGCTGCACTATTTGCATATACTGGCCACTCATGCCAGAGTAGCATCTGCTCCATTTGCACACTGATTGAGGAGTATCTGCAACATTTGCACAACCAACATTGTCCCAAATTATCGCACTACTTGTCACTTTAAACCGCATACACTCCTTGAAGTCTAGGCGCCCTTTGCACAATGTTCATTGCAATATTAGTCATTCGAACTGCTCTAAGTGCTAGAGGACTCTGCATCCTTTTGCACAATTGTCAAAAAAAAATAATAATAATGTACCGGCATTATCAGATAACTAGCAACCCTTTACTGCTCAGTGACTGTTTTTTTGTGAGTGTTTTTATGTCTCCAAAGTGTTCTCTGTCAATTGACTGTCTGTTGTCGTACTAGAACGGCTCCAACTACCGGAGACAAATTCCTTGTGTGTTTTTGGACATACTTGGCAAATAAAGAGGATTCTGATTCTGATGAGTAACAACAGCCGGCAACTGAATGTGTTGCTAGGGGTATATACAACAGGGGTACACCTATCTGTCCTGCTGATCACTACAATACTGTATATTCATAACAAGAAGAGTGGAATGTACACTGGTTGTAATCTTTACACATACTGACTTGCATCCTTCAGCCCCACTTTCTACATGTTCACAACACATCAAAGATATAGGTGAATAGTTGGATATTTTATATTATCACACTTGTATGACAGTTACACTTAATAAAGGTTCAAAGACGGTGAGACAGGTTAACCCTGAAACAATTCCATTGATATCATGTATTATGGGAAACATCTTTTTGAAACGTGCACATTACACAGATAGACCAGAAGGACAGATTGTACAGTAGTCAACCTTAGAGGTACCGCCGCAATTCTAAATGTGTGAACTCTGGTGACTGCCAAATGTAGCAGTCTACCTTAACTCATTCCCTGCAAATGCCGTCCAAAGACATCATTCAAAATCAAGCTATTCTCTGCCAATGCCGTCAAAAGACATCAATGGCGTTTTTTAACGGGGATGGGTGGGGGAGGGTCTTGTGCAGTTTATATGTGACCGTCAAGCCTCTGGATAACTGCAATGAGAAATGGCACCCTGTAGAGGGAAACAATGCCTTGAGGTCAACGTCCCTCTGTCAGATTGAAGAAGAGGAAGAACAAGGATGGGGCGGAGTGCAGGAGACAATGAGAAGATCCAAGCATAATGGCAGAAAAGAGAGAAGACAAAATGGGGGAAAAAAAAAAAAAGCTTTCGGTACTAGAAATTTATTGCACGAAGGCAAGAAAGATATTCCTGCGACCGACAGGAATGACACCTTAGATCACAGGTGTCAAACTGGTGGCCCGTGAGCCTGATCTGGCCCGCCACATCATTTTATGTGGCCCGCGAAAGCAAATAAAAATTGCTCATTGGGTTCTGGTGTAATACCATTGAGATATTTGCAAGCATTTTTTTTGTTACCAATCCCCCTTTGAAAATAAATGTAATATTTGAAAAACATGTTTTTATAGGATTCTGATTTCAAAACTGGTTATTCATCAATGTGTTGTGTATACTGTATGTAATTAGAATATATGTTTTAATCTTTTATTTATATGGGTTCAGAGAGGTAGCGGCCCTCCGAGGGGAGTCATAACTCCGATGTGGCTGGCCCGTGACATATTTGAGTTTGACACCACTGCCTTAGATCATGCGGGGGAATAAAGGACGACGCTCCAAGCCGATCCCTTTGTTGCAAAGCCATCGCCAAACATGCCGGGCCATATGGCGAGATAATCTCGGCCGCTTGCCAGTTGATCGTCTCCTGACCAGGATTTGAGTAAATGGGATCCGGAATCATGATGAGTGAACTCCCTCTGGATCGTCTGGAAGCAACAGCGCTTCATCCCGAGCTACGTCCGGATGATAATGGAGACGATGGTAACCCATTTCCAGCTCGCGTTAGCTACATTTAGTGAGCAAACACGCTCCTTCAATCCTTGTCACGTAAACATAATTTAGTCCCACTAGTTCACATTCCAATGTAACATCTGTTGCCAGTACTGATTTGAATTTTCCATTTCCAGCTCGTCCGTCTTGCAGTAATGGAACACCCGCGAGTCGAACGTCTTTTATGATTGCAACAAAGAACAGTAATGTGTTTTTTTTTTTACCCTCGCAAAACATATCAATAAAAAGTATTCTCTTCTAATCGTATGTATTGTTTAAAACTTACAGGTTATGCATTCCAGTGCGAAGAAAAAAGGTAATTGAAAGCTTTTTTTTCCCCTCCACGTCCCACTACAGCAATTTTAACAATTTATTTTTATAATAATAGTAATATTTCTAAACTGCACAGGTTGTGCTTCGAGCAGAGGTAGGGACTGGTTTCAAAGACATTGACAACCACACAACATCCCATTCACCACCAACAACAAATAAAATCCAGATGTGGATAAGTCCTTGCTAGATTTATGTGCAAGGTAATAAAAACCTAGACTATTGAGCAAACGGTACAGGAGAATTAGGCGGAAAAATGTGCAAGTGTGGGAGTCCCATTTGTTCATCCATTTTTGTCTAATGTAAATTATGTACATAGTTATACTTGTAAATAAATTATTTTTCTGTCAAAAGTACTTTCTCAGTGTTTTATGTTCAGATGTTTGAGATTTTCACAAAAGAAAAACAAATATTGGTGTCAAAGTCATTGATCTGATGGATCTGTCTGCTTTCCAAAAAGGCCGTTTTCTCAGTTTTTTTCCCCTCAGAAACAGATTTGGCTGAAACTAGCCTATATTTGACTGCTGATTACTGAAGAACGGTATAAGCTACAGACAAACCTTTTTTCTGATGGAAGAAGAGAGTCCATCTTTCTTTTGGTGGTTTTGGTGTTTGCATAGTCATAGTACAAAATATTCTGTGGTGCTTGAAAAAAAATGAGTGAAATTGCTCAAAAATGCCTGGCAGTCTGGGGGTTCCCTGCTCAGGAAACAACATGAGTTAAGGATCTTAATTAAAAAGAAGAGAATAGAGTAGTTTGGGCTTGGGCATGAATGACAAATGCAGGCAGGTCTCAAAAGCTCTTTGACAACAGGTGCAATTTAGTAACAATACGACATGCTTCTGTTTTTGTTGTTGTTAGTAGGTACAATATGAGGTATTTATCATTAAGCAAAGAGTGCCTCATGTGTGAGGACATGTTGGGTTATACGCAAAATACAACATGCAGTTTTGGTGAAGCAAGAATTGAGAATCCAGGTAAGGTATTGTCTTCATATAGCACATTATTGAGGTCCACTTCTGTGCACACCTAAATTTCAGACAATGACACATGACACCCACTCTCTTTGTTTCCATTCAGTGCCTTTTAGCGAGAACTACCATCAGAGCACCTATGCAAGTTTTTACTTGTTTGAACCGCTTCTCATGACTAAAGTCAACAATTGTATTGTTGTTCAAGTAAATACACCCCTCCCACTCTGTATCTTATGGAAAGAGGAAACCATGGAGACTGACTGACAGGGTGTGGATAAGAAACAGAAAGACTGACTCACAACCCAGTAATAATCTACCTTTGTCAGGTGAAGTGAATGATCCCACTTGAACCCTCTACCTTATGATTGACAGTAGGGAAGGGAAAAGTCATTCGTGTACTGTACAAGAAAATCACACTTACATCTTAAATGATCTGAATGGAATCGAAAATAAAACGCTCAAGTAACTTGAAAAAATCCTTTGTCTAGACATCACGTTTAATGTTTCTATTGAACTTCCCTCACGGGATGAATAAAGTATCTGATAGAGGGTGAACTCCTCACATGGCCACGTGTGGCGTATATCACAATGTAATAAATGAGTGCAATAACAGGAAAATTATCCTGAGCTACTGACTCAGCAAATTACATTGGCGCCGTAAACCCAAGATCAAAAGTCTCGATTTTGGAGTTGAGTTAAGTACTGTAGCACAAAATCCCGAGTGTAAATCACAATAGTTAGTGTGACAGCATTTCGCTAGCTTCTGTTTTACGGAAACACTGTTCTCGCGATATACGAAAAGCAGGTTAATGTCTGTCAGATTAGATAATCGAGATAGTATGTTCAC
Source organism: Phyllopteryx taeniolatus (assembly GCF_024500385.1). Classification (NCBI taxonomy): domain Eukaryota; kingdom Metazoa; phylum Chordata; class Actinopteri; order Syngnathiformes; family Syngnathidae; genus Phyllopteryx; species Phyllopteryx taeniolatus. Next base: position 7,135,764 of record NC_084504.1, on the reverse strand, counting down.
GAGTTAGCCAATAATTAGCAGGTTTTGCCAGTGCTGTCTGGCAGGACGACACGTAACCGTAAGTGTCGTGTCGTAGCTAGGAAACTTCTTGGCATGTTTTCCCGTGACTCACCAAGACAGTGGTTCCTTTAAAGGGTCTCACCCATATTCCATCAAACTGTTGGAAAATCTGCATTCAGATGTTCGAAAAACATCTTGTCTGGACCGCTGTCGTAAACTGAATACACTAACGATCACTTGAGACAATGTTTGCTCGCCAATGTTAAAAATATGTACATTTGTCAACAAGTGAAACCACTTTAAATATATTTATTTATCTCTGTATATTGTTATTATAATTCAATGACAAATATTCATACAATGTCGAGAGGGGCGTTTGGTGGGAAAACAAAACAAAGGGTTCAAGAAACAGTAACCGACAAGAGAGCCAGTAGCTAGCAACGACGACATTAGCAAAAGCGTAACATACCTCGTCCATTGCTTGAATCATTTTGGTAAGTTTTTCGTCGTCCTCGAGAATTTCGTTGAGCTGTGTCAACGAGTACTCGCTGAACTTGTTGGAAAAGTTGGACATTTTCGCTGTCGTCGTGTATTTATCCTCGGCTACGGTCCCTCTTCTCCCCTCTGTTTGTGACAGCTGACTGAGCTTCTCCTACAGGAAGTACATAGCATACAGGCCCAATGTTGCATTCAAGGCCAGTCGGAAATATATCGAAACACCTTAGGTTCATGTCGTATAATACGCATTTGCGAGAGAAATAATGCAAACAAGAAATAGATCAAATAAAAATGAAAAATAAATAACTATTTCATAGATACGGCAAACCGGGAATACATCAAGTAAAAATAAGTTAACTATTTAAGCGCATTACCAGATTGTTGACAAAAAGCTAAATTACAGTACTTACAGTACGAGAATAACAAATGAATCGTCACTGAGGATTCAAAGTAGTATACAGTAACTGCCTTTTCTTAAATATACAAAACCTACATTTCTAATTAAATACGTACTTGCTACTGTACTTTACTTTGTACTTTAACAAAGCTAAACTCAACCACGAAATCCCTAAATACAAGCAGCACATCGACTATCCTACCCGGGAAAATAACATTTTAGACCACTGCTATACTACGCTAAAAACGCATACCGTGTCAAACCTCCTGGAGCTCTGGGCTCGTCTCATCACTGCTTAATTCACTTAATACCGACTGTTTTCTCAATGTCTTTATGTCTCAAAAGTATTCTGTCTATTGACTGTCTGTTGTCGTACTAGAGCGGCTTCAACCACCGGAGAAAAATTCCTCGTTTTTCTTTTTGACATCTCGACAAAGGAAATACAGATTAAATAAAACGTAACACAAGAAATAAGAAATAAGGAGGCCATCCTGTATTGGTTATTTTACTACTACTTTATCCACATACAAAATAATCACACAAACAGAAAACCGAAACTATTTACAGCCTAAATAGCTCATCGGCCTTTTTTTTAATCAATTGGGCATGTATGCAGCATTTGGCCTTAAATCAATGAGTACTGTATTATATACTCAATAATGTAATAAATGAATAAAGCACACTTGTATCAGACATCCCAGAGCTCAATGAATGAAATATTCTAATGGAAAATCTTTATTGAATACATTTTTTTCAGAACATATTTTCTTAGAACAAAGTAGTTCAGGATCATATTCAAAATAAAACAGGAGATGTTGATCAGTGTGGAGGATTCACGTGCCTGTGTACTCTTCCTACACCATATGGACTTGCTCCTGACAAGACGACTTATGGTCCTGGCCGGGGGCCTTCCAGACCTGGATCACTAGTCAGTGATGAGAATCGATTGGATTCAGGTCTGGAGAATGGGTGGGCCAGTATAGCATCAATGGCTTTGTCATCAAGAAACTGCTGATACACTCCAACCACAAGAACTGACATATTCAAGTTATAGATGGAACCACGAGCCTTGAGGCCTCTCCTGTGGATGTCAGGCCCTCATGGAGTCTTGACAGTTTTGGCAGGATCGTATACAAGTGGCTTGCTGGTAGACTGTTCTTCATTGGATAAAGAGGAAACCAGTATTTGAGCTACTCTTGATTCACCGTTGATTTCCAACGATCCCCTCCACACTTCTGACACAGTGCTGGAAGATACCGCAAAACTCCTGGTCACAGCACATTTGCAGGTTGCAGATACCGCCTCATGCTACCACAAGTGGCAAGGGCACAGGAATTGTCCAGAAAGGATATAATGCGATGGGTAATGATTTGAAGAAATTGAGTATCATCAATGCTATGTCTAGCATATGATGAGGATGAATAAAGTGTCTAATAGCTGATCAAGTCCTGACATGGCTACATGTAACATATATCACAATGTAATAAATGAGTGCAATAGGAAAATTACAGTTACTGACTCAGCAAATTACACTGGGGTCAGAAACCCAAGATCAAAATTTTCAATTATTGAGGTATAGAAATTATAGTCAAGATACAAACACAACCTTATTTAACTTAGTTATCTCGTGCACTAATTTTAATTCCACATGGCATAAATTCTATTTAAACAATAATGTATATAGTGCTGTGAAAGCTTCACCGCTCCTGATTGTTTTTTGTTTTTGTTTGTTTGTTTTTTGCGTATTTATCACTAAAATATCTCAGATCATCATGCTGATTTTAATATTTCACAAAGACAATCCAAATGTAAAATTCTGTTTCTAAATAATTTTATTTATTAAGGGAAAAAAATCCAAATCTATCTTGTCCTATGTGAAGAAGGCCTAAACCTAATAACCTGTTGTGCCGGCCTTGACAGCAATAACTGAAATCAAGAGTTTGCAATAACTGATGAGTTTGTTTGCATCACTGGAGAACAATTTTGGCTCAATCCCCTTTGCAGAATTCTTTTAACTTAGTTCTTTAGGGTTTCTGGGCATGAACTGATTGGCTGGCAACCAGTTCAGGGTGTACCCCGCCTCCTGCCCGATGACAGCTGGGATAGGCTCCAGCACGCCCGCGACCCTAGTGAGGAGAAGCGGCTCAGAAAATGGATGGATGGGCATGAACTGCAGTTAAGCACAGCACCTCATTTTTCTTGTCATTCAGGTGGACTTACTGGTTGATTTTAGATTTTCTTTACTGCATAACCCAAGGGCACTTGAGGGTATGAAGAGCTAGCCGGACGTTCACCTTCATGATTTATTAGTATACCGCAGAATTGTTCCAATAATCACAGCAAGTTGTCCAGTCTACAGATTATTTAGGGGCCATCAAATCTTTGGGGTAAATGGGAGGTAAGCCTTTGTTTGTTGTCAGCAGTAGTTTTCACCTTGGAACTCTCCCATGGATTCCATTTTAGCCAAGTGTCTATTTTAAAGTTGAGTGGCAATGAGGCCTGCAGTTCTTCAGATGTCATTTTGGGTTCATTTAGGACCACTTTGACAAATCGTTGCACTCCTGGAGTAATTTTGTATGGCCGACCACTCCTGAGAAGGTTCACCATTCCTAGTTTTCTCCATTTGTGGGTAATGGCTCCAAATGGGTCACTGGAGTCCCAAAACCAGACTGCTACAGACTGATTACTTTGTTCCTCGTGTGTTCTTGATTTCTTTGGATTGTGGCGCGACTGATTGTTTAGATCTCATAGCCCACTTCACGTTGTTTTACAGGTACTATTTAAGTGATTTCTTCATTTGACAAAACTGGCAATTACTTTTTTACAAAGGGCCAGATAGGTTTGGATAGGTTTCTTAAAAAATACAATTTTAATTTAGAAACTGCATTTTGCAATTATTTGGGCTGTCTTTGGAGGATTGGAATTGGTTGGATTATCAAAAACATTTGTATTTATATTAAAAAAAAAAAAAAATTTAAAAAAAAACTGAAATCAGGAAGTGGCAAATACTTTTTCCACAGTATTGTTGTTAAGATTATGTATATATTTGATGGAGTATTCAATAACCAGTCACTGATGGTGCAGTGGTACACTCGCCTGACTTTGGTGAGGCAGCCTGGGTTCAGTTCCTACTCAGTGACTGTGTAAATCTGAGTGCAAATGGTTGTCCGTGTCTATATGTGCCCTGCGACTGACTGGCGACAGATTCAGGGTGTCGTCGGCCTTTTTGCCCGAAGTCAGCTGGGATAGGCTCCAGCACCCTGTGACCCTAACCAGGATAAGCGGTGTTGAAAATGGATAATGGATATTCAATAACAAAAAACATTTCCACACAGTTTATTCTCAATAGCGAGGGCTGTACTCTTGCTCACTTGCACTGCTGCTTTGTCTGCTACGCTGGTGTCCTCCATCAGGCTTCCAGGAGGAATTCTCTGAAAGATTTAGTACTTCATCCCCCGTCTCTATGCCCAGAACCTGTCGCTGCACCAGTTTGTAGTACAACCCCCCACTGGCCATCAGCTGACCGTGAGATCCCTGTTCAGCCACATGGCCCTTATCGATCACAATGATGCTGTCTGCCCTCTCCACGGTGCTGAGCCGATGTGCAACAACTAACACTGTGTGCTCCCTCATGATGTTGTTCAGCGCTTGCTGTACCTGTACGAACGATAAGATTAAAGCAAAGATTAAATGTCTCACATTTTATCTTATCAATTATTAAAGTCTCTTCAAATTGAAACCTCTAAGGAACATGCACATACAACTAAAGCAATGCTCCTATGATTTTTATATCACATAAGGGGCATACAGGTGTCCGGTCAAAATATATCGTGGACTAGATCAGAATGTTTGAGTACCTTAAATATGTCAGATTAGACACCCAGATACTTCCTGGAAGAGTGGGCTCACCGAAGCGTTTAACGAGCTACAAAATTAATTTAGAGGCCAATCAAACTGCACAAAATGCAATCAGTGATTTTATTGGAGAGGTGGGTAGTCTGGGCCCTCCAGATGCCCAACCTGTTACTATCTGTCAAACAAAACCCCCCAAAAAACATTGCAGACTGGGTGGGAGTGATGACATCTTTTGAGAGCAGAACATTCATTAGCAGTCTTTTTCCTGTTTCGCTTTCAGTACTAATGAGTAGTCATTTCATAAGTTAAATATTAAGGGACTTTAAAAAAACAAAAACAAAACAATACTATTGTTTAGGTGTACCAATTGTTGGAGGTTATTCAGTATTTTTCTATTGTCCATTCTGTAGGCTCTGTAACATCCTAAGAAATGGATGAAAACCAAACAACTCCAGATTCTATTGATGTTGCTCCTTAAGGTCTCCTTAAAGGGGCCATATTTTACCAAACCAAGTTTTTCTAGTATTTGGGATGTAATATTGGCTCTACGGTACCTGAATAAACATGTGAAATACAAATTAAACTCATCCACGCATTCCCGAGTTCCAGATGCTTTTTTTCTGCCGAGAGGCCTGAAATCAAGTCATTTGAATTTCTCGAGCTTATCTACGTCACTAGCGAAAATCTCCACCTTCCTTTTCCACTCCGAGCAAGCGCTGTCAACATAACAAACGTGTGCTCTCACAAGTGGGTCTTCTACATGGAGATCTTAGCCAAATATGAACAAAGCGGACAGAAAACTGGGTCAAACAGAAGTAGCTCTCAGAGGGGCCTTTTCTGGACACTCGTATGACAAAACCAAGGTGTTTTTTTTTTAAACGAAATTGACTTTTACATTAAGTCCATGTTAAAGAGTCACTCTATGGGAAGTGTAAATCGCCAAAATATGGGAGCTTTAAGACCTGAAGTTGTGTGCACCCCTAAACATATGAAGTTACTCTTCAAATTCAATTGTGCTCAATGTTGCTGCTGACAGTGATTTTATTTAATTTCCTCCGTATTCTCGTACAATTGAGTTGCTGATGATCAAGCATAGTGGTCGCAGGATTAAAATATAATCGTAGCATCCCGACAGAATCACTCCTTTCCAGAAGCTTTATTCAAAAGAACTGTCTGCTGTAACCTACGCCAACAACAAAAACAAGTCTTTGTCCTGCGCATGTAGCTACAAGCTAATTTTTGCTGCATTTGCCTTCCGGAATTTTTGGAACACACTATATTATGAACATTTACAACATTAAATAACCCTTAACTGCTGAAAACATAAACCAAGTCAGCTACAACAATGTTATTCTTACTTTTATTGTGATTGTGATTATTATTATTATAATTACTACTCCTATAATCTGACCGGCTTGTGCTCAGTCTGTTCCACATTTGCACCCACCCGAAAATTTAAAATAAACATCCATCCACTATAAGCGAAACACAAATAATACGTTCTTCACTGAACTGAGCTGTATAGGTGATGAAGTCTTGCACTGCATGCAGACATATTTTTCATTAAGTGCTGCAAAACACACCCTGAATGAATCCTTTCCCGTTTGATAATATTGCTCGATATGCTGACATCCTGCATGATGGCAGTTACAACTCCAAAGTTTAGTGCAACTTTACATGCACTTTTACCCCCTTAATGTTCTGGTTGATTTGTGAATTATATGACATGAGGTGGATTTGACTTCACAGGTTCCACTGGACAGCATTCACTGAATCAAGCCAAGTTATGGGATTGCATTACAAGGGTGTCTTTCATTTCCCACCAGTACATCAGATAATTTTTCACTAAGTAAAAACATTATGCCACTCACAACATGTTCACTCTCTGCATCCAAGGCACTGGTCGCCTCATCCAAGATAAGAACACGAGGTTGTCGGACAAGAGCTCTTGCAATGGCCACTCTTTGTTTTTGCCCACCTGACAACTGTGCGCCTTTCTCTCCAACACCTAGCAAACAGTGAGATGCAAACACTGAGAGCAGAAATAGTTTAACTCTTGGCCATCATTTGAGGGGAAACTCGTACAACACTTAACAATATTACATCTACTCTAGGAGAAATAGATTTGAAAGACAGAAATGAAAATATGCAATAATAACTTGTTTGATAGCCTTGGGGCAGGGCGATGATGAAATCATGAGCATTCGCCTTTGTGGCTGCCTGTATGACAGCCTCCACGGGGACATCAGTCAGACCATAAGTGATGTTCTCCTCGATTGTTCGGGCAAAAAGCACTGGTTCTTGGCCTACAAGCGCCACCTGCATAATGATGGCTTGAAATTACTCAAAATGTAAGTGCATATATTCAAGTCCTGCAGCATATCATCAAAATAATAATATATAATAGTAATGTATTGGTTAGGTTCATCAACAATAATGAATGATTAATAATGGTACGATTGTCTTCCATTGCCATTTCTATGAATTTATAGTACATTTGATAAATGTCAGATTTTTTCCTGACCATTTGACATGGACTGACCCGAGAATGGAGGTCTCCATGCTGGAAGGTGTGAACAGGCTTTCCGTCCAGCAGGACTTGACCATGCTGGGGAACATAGAAGTTTTCCAATAGGTTGACACAGGAGCTCTTTCCACTGCCTGACGGTCCAACCAGGGCGGTAACCTCGCCAGGCTTTAGAGTGAATGACACTCCCTGCAATATACAAATAATTATTCAACCTCAGCAGTGAACCAGCTTGAATCACAAGCTGTTATACTATATTTGTTATACTATATGTAAATATAACCTTGAGGATTTCAATCTCTGGCCGAGTAGGGTAGGAAAATGTGATGTCTTGAAAATCTACCAGACCAGTGAATGACTCCAGAGTATCTGTACCATCAGGTGGGTGTTTGGGTTTTCTGTCCAAGTACTCGAAAACCTTTTCAGCAGCTCCTACGCCCTGCATGAGCCCTGAGTAAACTGATGCAATGTTCTGCAGGGTGGATTCCACATGAATTTAGTAACAGATTTATGGACCTTGTTAATGTTTCAGTGCAAACAAACACAATAATAGAAAATGGAGATTATATACCGCCAAACATTCCCCCATTTCAAGCATGTATATGAAAAACGATAACAACTGGCTGCTTTCCATCTGACCAGTCACCACAAGGTGGCCACCGTAGGCGAGAATGGTAACCTCCAGAGCAAGCTCTGAGATCTAGAAAACAGAAATACTAGATAAATACCTGCTCAATGACCAATACCAATGAAATTATTTTAGAAAAAAATATAAATTAGTGATGCATCATCTGATACCTACACAACTGGACCACATATAGCAAGCATATGCCAGGGCTTGTTTCTTGTTGAGATGATACATGACAACCAGCTTGTCGTAGTAGGAGTCAGCCTCTCGATGCTCGTTGGCAAAGCTTCGTACTGTCTTCATAGCTGAAATGGTTTCTTCCGCAACTTTGTTAGCCTTTGCAAGAGTTGTTTGCACCTCTTTAGTTAGTTTCTGGAAATAAAGTATTTAGAGTGGCTAGCTACCATTAATCTTAAAATTATATAATAATAATCAGCATCATAAGAAAAGATTCAACAGTAGATTACCTTGTAATAATTTCCATAATACTCAGAAAGAAGGGCAATAAAAGGAAGTCCCATCATGTTCACTAATGTTAGCTTCCAGGACATTCCAAACATGAAAATGAGAAACCCAACAGCCTTGATGGTGCTCCTCAAGAACACGTTAATGTTCTGGGAGATGAGGTCACTCACTTGGGTGGTGTCAGCTGACAGACGTGACGTGATGTCACCTAAAGAGTGATACATAGATGAGAATATTAAAGTGCCTTGTACACCGAATGATTGATGTTATAATTAAGCTCTTAACTTACCTGTATGGTTCTCATCAAAAAAGCCAATATCCTGCCTCATTAGAGTTCTAAAGAGGTGGTTCCTGAACCGAAGATTCAATCGTGCAAATGTGAGTGTAAACACTCCTCCACGCACTCCAATTGCAATTGAACTGAATGGAGGTAAAGTGGTTTTGTTGGCATTTTAACATAAATTTTTTTTATCATTAACTACATTACTGACATCCTGGGCTAAAAGCTTTTACAGAAGCAATCATGTTGTAATCAGTGATGTTTTTGCAAAATACAAAATTAAAGTTACCGAAATTTCTCTTGTATAATGTGCATTTTTTCCCCAAAGAAATTGTCAAGAGTCAATCGTGCACGTTATACATGGGTATAGGTGGAAAATGAATCAGTCCTGTGTTCTTCCATCACAGTCTGGTTTGGTGCTGCTACAAAAAAGGACAAACTCCGACTGCAACGGACAATCAAAACTGCTGAAAGGATTGTCGGTACCCCCCTACCCACCCTTGAGGACTTGCACGCTGCCAGAACTAAGACAAGGGCGTGCAAAATCCTCTCGGACCCTCCCCACCCTGGTCACCAGCTCTTCCAGCTCCTTCCCTCAGGTAGGCGCTACCGATCAATGCAAACTAGAACTAGTAGACATTCCAACAGCTTCTTCCCTCTTGCAATCAACTTCTTGAACAGCTAACTTACAATTCCATTACAACAAGCTGGCAATTTTTTGACTTGAGTTCGTTGTCACATTTCTGTATTATGTATTACTCGTGCACTCACTGTAGTTGTCTCGCCGTGCTGCACTATTTGCATATAGTGGCCACTCATGCCAGAGTAGCATCTGCTCCATTTGCACACTGATTGAGGAGTATCTGTAACATTTGCACAACCATTGTCCCAGATTATCGCAGTACTCGTCACTTTAAACCGCATACACTCCTTGAAGTCTCAGTGCCCTTTGCACAATGGTCATTGCACCGGACTATTGCGATATTAGCCATTCGAACTGAGGACTCTGCATCTTTTTGCACAATTGTTGTTTGTTGTTGTTTTTTGTCAATGTCTGTATGTCTCCAAAGTGTTCTGTAAATTGACTGTCTGTTGTACTAGAGCGGCTCCAACTACCGGAGACAAATTCCTTGTGTGTTTTGGACATACTTGGCAAATAAAGATGATTCTGATTCTGATGGGGGGGGGGAAAAAACTTTCACATTTTATAAATATATGCCGCCATTTAGAAGTTATGAAAAAGCTGTACAGTTGCATTCCAAAATGCCACTGCCACCTGAAGGTTATGAGAGGTGTACACTTTCATTCTAATATGCCACCGCCACCAAGTGGTTATGAAGAAGGTGTAGCCTACACTTTCATTCCAATATGACAGGGACGTATGATTGCATATATGTACTATTGTGCCCATAAGTTTACATACCCAGGCAGAATTTGTGTTTTTTTTTTTTTTTTTTTTTTTTTAATAATATGGCTGATGACTGAACAACAATCATTATTAATTTCTGTGTGGTTATTTTTGTTGAATCATAATGCTTTTCTGAAATGCATGACCGTTTAATTTGAATCCCAATAAAATTAAATGTGTTTTCGCCTTCATGTTTTCTTTAAAGAATTGTACCCATTTTACACATTCTACCAGGGTAATCAAACATATGAGCACAACTGTGTGTTTTCTCATTTACTAAATAAAAGTAGGGTTGTGAATTTTAAAATAAGAGTAAGTAAATAAAAAAGAAAGCATTACATGTTCAAATAAAGTGCTTAACTTCAGAATAATTCTTTTGAAAAAAAAAATATATATAATATATTATATAGATAATATATATATATATATTATCTATATATATATATATATATATATATATATATATATATTATATTATATATAATATATTATATATATATATATATATATATATTATCTATATAATATATATATATTATCTATATATATATATATATATATATATATATTATCTATATATATTATATATATATATATATATATATATATATATATATATATATTATCTATATATTATATATATATATATATATATATATATATATATATATATTTATTATCCATCCATCCATCCATTCTCTACCGCTTATCCGGGTCGGGTCGCGGGGGCAGTAGCTTCAGCAGGGACGCCCAGACTTCCCTCTCCCCAGCCACTTCATCCAGCTCTTCCGGGGGGATCCCGAGGCGTTCCCAGGCCAGCCGAAGGATGTAGTCTCTCCAGCGTGTCCTGGGTCGTCCCCGGGGTCTCCTCCCGGTGGGACATGCCCGGAACACCTCACCAGGGAGGCGTCCGGGAGACATCCGAATCAGATGCCCCAGCCACCTCATCTGGCTCCTCTCAATGCGGAGGAGCAGCGGCTCTACTCTGAGATCCTCCCGGATGACCGAGCTTCTCACCCTATCTCTAAGGGAGAGCCCGGACACCCTGCGGAGGAAACTCATTTCGGCCGCTTGTATCCGGGATCTTGTTCTTTCGGTCACGACCCACAGCTCATGACCATAGGTGAGGGTAGGAACGAAGATCGACCGGTAAATTGAGAGCTTCGCTTTTCGGCTTAGCTCTTTCTTTACCACAACGGACCGATACAAAGTCCGCATCACTGCAGACGCTGCACCGATCCGCCTGTCGATCTCCCGTTCCATTCTTCCCTCACTCATGAACAAGACCCCAAGATACTTGAATTCCTCCACTCGGGGCAGGATCTCATCCCCGACCTGGAGATGGCATGCCACCCTTTCCCGACTGAGGACCATGGTCTCAGATTTGGAGGTGCTGATTCTCATCCCAGCCGCTTCACACTCGGCTGCGAACTGCTCCAATGAGAGTTGGAGGTCACGGCTTGATGAAGCCAACAGAACCACATCATCTGCAAAAAGCAGAGATGCAATACTGAGGCCACCAAACCGGACCCCCTCTACGCCTCGGCTGCGCCTAGAAATTCTGTCCATAAAAGTTATGAACAGAATCGGCGACAAAGGGCAGCCTTGGCGGAGTCCAACCCTCACCGGGAACGAGTCCGACTTACTGCCGGATATGCGGACCAAACTCTGACTCCGGTCGTACAGGGACCGAACAGCCCGTATCAGGGGGTTCGGTACCCCATACTCCCGAAGCACTCTCCACAGGACTCCCCGAGGGACACGGTCGAACGCCTTCTCCAAGTCCACAAAACACATGTAGACTGGTTGGGCGAACTCCCATGCACCCTCGAGGACCCTGCCGAGGGTGTAGAGCTGGTCCACTGTTCCACGGCCAGGACGAAAACCACACTGCTCCTCCTGAATCTGAGATTCGACTTCCCGACGGACCCTCCTCTCCAGCACCCCTGAATAGACCTTACCAGGGAGGCTGAACAGTGTGATCCCCCTGTAGTTGGAACACACCCTCCGGTCCCCCTTCTTAAAAAGGGGGACCACCACCCCAGTCTGCCAATCCAGAGGCACTGTCCCCGATGTCCACGCGATGTTGCAGAGGCGTGTCAACCAGAACAGCCCCACAACATCCAGAGCCTTTAGGAACTCCGGGCGAATCTCATCCACCCCCGGGGCCCTGCCACCGAGGAGCTTTTTAACTACCTCGGTGACCTCAAACCCAGAGATAGGAGAGCACGCCTCAGAGAACCCACACTCTGCTTCCCCATGGGAAGGCGTGTCGGTGGAATTGAGGAGGTCTTCGAAGTATTCTCCCCACCGACTCACAACGTCCCGAGTCGAGGTCAGCAGCGCCCCATCCCCACTATACACAGTGTTGGTGGTACACTGCTTTCCTCTCCTGAGACGTCGGATGGTGGACCAGAATTTCCTCGAAGCCGTCCGGAAGTCTTTCTCCATGGCCTCACCGAACTCCTCCCATGCCCGGGTTTTTGCTTCAGCGACCACCAGAGCTGCATTCCGCTTGGCCAGCCGGTACCCATCAGCTGCCTCAGGAGTCCCACAGGCCAAAAAGGCCCGATAGGACTCCTTCTTCAGCTTGACGGCATCCCTCACCGTTGGTGTCCACCAACGGGTTCGGGGATTGCCGCCACGACAGGCACCGACCACCTTACGGCCACAGCTCCGGTCGGCCGCCTCAGCAATGGAGGCGCGGAACATGGTCCACTCGGACTTGATGTCCCCCGCCTCCCCCGGAACATGAGCAAAGTTCTGTCGGAGGTGGGAGTTGAAACTCCTTCTGACAGGGGATTCTGCCAGACATTCCCAGCAGACCCTCACAATACGTTTGGGCCTGCCACGTCGGACCGGCATCTTCCCCCACCATCGGAGCCAACTCACCACCAGGTGTTGATCAGTTGACAGCTCCGCCCCTTTCTTCACCCGAGTGTCCAAGACATGCGGCCGCAAGTCCGATGACACGACCACAAAGTCGATCATCGAACTGCGACCTAGGGTGTCCTGGTGCCAAGTGCACGTGTGGACACCCTTATGCTTGAACATGGTGTTCGTTATGGACAATCCGTGACGAGCACAGAAGTCCAATAACAGAACACCGCTCGGGTTCTGATCGGGGGGGCCGTTCCTCCCAATCGCACCCTTCCAGGTCTCACTGTCATTGCCCACGTGAGCATTGAAGTCCCCCAACAGAACAATGGAGTCCCCAGCGGGAGCGCTCTCCAGCACCCCCTCCAAGGACTCCAAAAAGGGTGGGTACTCTGAACTGCTGTTTGGTGCATAGGCACAAACAACAGTCAGGACCCGTCCCCCCACCCGAAGGCGGAGGGAGGCTACCCTCTCGTCCACCGGGGTGAACCCCAACGTACAGGCGCCGAGCCGGGGGGCAATAAGTATACCCACACCTGCTCGGCGCCTCTCACCATGGGCAACTCCAGAGTGGAAGAGAGTCCAACCCCTCTCGAGAGGACTGGTACCAGAGTCCAAGGTGTGTGTGGAGGCGAGTCCGACTATATCGAGTCGGAACTTCTCGACCTCACACACCAGCTCGGGCTCCTTCCCTGCCAGAGAGGTGACATTCCACGTCCCTAGAGCCAGCTTCTGTAGCCGGGGATCGGATCGCCAAGGTCCCCGCCTTCGGCCACCGCCCAGCTCACACTGCACCCGACCCCTATGGCCCCTCCCACAGGTGGTGAGCCCATGGGAAGGGGGACCCACGTTACCCTTTCGGGCTGTGCCCGGCCGGGCCCCATGGGTGCAGGCCCGGCCACCAGGCGCTCGCCTTCGAGCCCCACCACCAGGCCTGGCTCCAGTGGGGGGCCCCGGTGGCCCGCGTCCGGGCAAGGGAAAACGAAGTCCATTGTTTGTCGTCATCGTTTGTCTGGTCCCTCACCTAGGACCTGTTTGTCATGGGTGACCCTGCCAGGGGCATAAAGCCTAAGACAACTTAGCTCCTAGGATCACTGGGACACACAAACCCCTCCACCACGACAAGGTGACGGCTCAAGGAGGGGATATATATATTATATATTATATTATATATATATATATATATATATTGTATTTTTTCTTTCTTTTTTTTTGTCAATGTCTTTCTGTCTCCTAAGTGTTCTGTAAATTGACTGTCTGTTGTCATACTAGAGCGGCTCCAACTACCGGAGACAAATTCCTTGTGTTTTTTGGACATACTTGGCAAATAAAGATGATTCTGATTCTGATACGGTGTGCAATATTTTAGAGATGCAGCTCTCCCTCTGCCCCATCAAAATGATAATACTCACCTGGTGAAGGCCAAGACTGTGAGTGTGATGGCAGGTTTAGCAAAGTATTCCATGCTATGGTGAACCACAATGCTATCTATCGCCTTCCCATAGTAGTAAGGTATGAAGGCTTCACCTGTGAGTGAAAAAAGAGAGTCGCAGTGGAAATAATACTTACATTTATTCTATAATTATCAGTTATTAATTGTTATATACAAATAAATGGTGGTGAACAAAGTGTGGCACTAAGACATTATCGTCTAAACCAGTGATTCTCAAAGTGTGGTACTCAGGCTCACTCTAGTGGTACACGACAGAATCACTGCCCAAGTGCAGTTCAATTGTATTGAACGTTTTCGTACAATTTTCCTATATTTAGGCAAAGTTTAATGTTCAAACTGTGGAGTATTTTACAATGACTTACAATTTTGATGAACACTTAGACCTACTACGTTACTGTGTTCCAATGTTGGTCATGATGGTGGTACTTGGAGCCCTCAGTATTTTTTCAAGTGGTACTTGGTGTGACAGGTTTGAGAATGACTGGTATAAATGAATGATACTAAAGTAACCTGTAGCATTAAAAATACAATAAATAGGGATTTTGAAGCGTACTATAGGCAACGTTTAAACTAATTTGCGACATGAGTTGGTATGTAACATTCTGGAAAACCTATTCAGACAAAACTACAGTATTTTACAGAGTAAAATCGTTTTGAATAACCCTCCACCTAAATGTGTCGTCCAGCTGTATGATCATAGCATGTTAGTTGAAAAAAAAGGAAGCAATCCCACTAAAGATACTCACACACAGCAGAAATGACAAGGAAGATAATAGCCACAGTTAACAGTCCACCATCTTGTTTCGTGTAGCTCAGTAGACGCCCCAGTGTAGCTCCTGTGGTGGTCTTCTCTGTTTCTTTCTTCTCACAATTGTTCTTCCTCTCACTGCGTACCCCATCTTCCTCCTCCTCTTTACCATCTGGCTGAAGCAAGTCCTCAGTGTCGTCACAATGTCCCGGTTCACTGCTATTTTCCTTTCCGAGAACCCACCACAGCCCCAGAACTGCCAACGAGGAGAAACAGGTCCAGCAAATCAGACTCAAAGACCAAGGACGATGAGATAGCGACTCAAGTTCACTCAGCATCAGCAGCTTGGCCAGAGTATATGTAATAATAGTCTGGCAGACTAAGAGGATGAGGGTGGTGAGTTTAGCCACCGTGTGTGGGCCATCTTCTCTGTTCCATAAGACTCCAATAGAGGCACCCAGGAGGAGAGAAGCTCGAAGCAGCACAGTCCCCCAGATGTCCAATGCCGACTGCAGAATGCTAAAGTTCAAACCATCTTCTACAAAAATGTTAAACTGTGATCCGTGAATATATAAGAGTGTGGCGATAATGATGTCCAGTAGGATGTATGAAATAGTACAAGTCACATTTATTTTAATACCCATGCTGATGCTAAAAGACAAAACAGTGTTCCGCTACTGTTCTATAGGAATAGTATACCGTATTCAGTTTGAGGATTTGGGGCCAATTATAAATCCCTCAATGAAGTGTATTTACTATATGCTGACGGTTCAGGTTACATTCGGGGCAGTAGCAAAATAATTCCGGAATGAACTGTCAACAACAAAAAATAATTCTCACTTTGGGAATTATTTGGGGGACACAGACAGTGCCACCGCAATTTTCAGCTATCCATGTTAATTAGCTTACGGCAGATAGCAAAGTGTCTTTCCGCTGCTATCAGCACCTCCTTTATCACGTCTCATGGCACTGCCAGTCATGATGTTAGTAAAGTCCAAAGAGACTTACCGAGGGTATGCTGTGTTAACAGTCTCGGTTAGGCGCAAACAAACTTGGGAGTCAATGCGCTAACCTCGCAATGTCAAGTCGTGTTAGTTTGGTCAGGTGAGAATTCGCGTTTATATCGACGTAACGGTGTGCCCCCGTCTAGGTCCTGGGACTTTGACATTGACTTGGGAAGTAATTGACGTGACTGCGGCGTCCCCCTTTCGCTCTAAATTATGCTTCCTGGGGTAAAAGCAGAAAGACACCTGAGCTTGGCCATCTCGGCTGCGGAAGGGACCAGTGGAAAGCTCCGCCCACATTAATTCCTGCTCGTTCAAGAACACGAGTCACAAGTCACGGCTCTTAAAGACAACGTCACCGATGCGTTCAATTACTTCGTCATGAAAGCCTTTTATAATGCTTCTACGTATTTTGACATACACTGCGCATTTCAGACTATAGTACAGATAGTAGGATTATACTACTGTATACAGCCAATTAACTACCAACTATTTTATTGATTGTTAAGCAGGCACTTGGCGTAGCGCATTGTGGTTTGGGGTAAATTTGGAAAACCTTAATATTAGCTAGTAGACATTCCAACAGCTTCTTCCCTCTTGCGATCAATTTCTTAAACACCTAACCTATAATTCCATTACAACAAGCTGGCAATTTTTTGACTTGAGTTCGTTGTCACATTTCTGTGGGGCCAATTATGTATTACTCGTGCACTCACTGTAGTTGTCTCGCCATGCTGCACTATTTGCATATACTGGCCACTCATGCCAGAGTAGCATCTGCTCCATTTGCACACTGATTGAGGAGTATCTGTAACATTTGCACAACCAACATTGTCCCAGATTATCGCACTACTCGTCACTTTAAACCGCATACAATCTCAGCTCCCTTTGCACAATGGTCATTGCACCGGACTATTGCAATATTAGTCATTCGAACTGCTCTAAGTGCTAGAGGACTCTGCATCTTTTTGCACAATTGTTTTTTGTCAATGTCTTTATGTCTCCAAAGTGTTCTGTAAATTGACTGTCTGTTGTACTAGAGCGGCTCCAACTACCGGAGACAAATTCCTTGTGTGTTTTGGACATACTTGGCAAATAAAGATGATTCTGATTCTGATTCAAGTTCAACTATAAAACTGATGAGGGTTCATGTTAAAAGCCCACTCTTAAAGGAATGATGGGTCTTAATGGTCCATATTTCACAAACTAATTGATATTATGTACTTTTTTATTATTTTTTATTTATTGCTCAAGTAAATGAAGTTACCAGCCATTTCCAATAATATCAATAAATTTTAGGGCAATTGGTAAATAACTAATTGCCTTTGGAACACCCCCTTTTCATCACCAAAATCGACAGGCTGCCCATGTCTTGGTATGACGTCAGTGCAGTAGTGGAGACACAATTCACTGCATAGCCAGTGTGGTAAAAGAAATGTACTATACTAAAAAGTGGCAGGAATTAGTCATATTTTATCAGAGGTGGTTAGAGTAGCCAAATATTGCACTCAAGTAGGAGTACTGTTACTTGACAATAATGTGACTCAAGTAAAAGTAGTCCTCCAAAAAAGTATTTAAGGGTAAAAGTACACCGTGAAAAAACTATCCAAGTACTGAGTAAATGGTGAGTAACTTCTATTTTTAATCACAGCATTAACATCAATAAAATAAAAATAAAAAAATAAAATGAATGTGCAAGTTCTGATATTACTGTGCATGTGTGTGCATGTGTACAGTGTGAGCGAGATTTGCAGTACCCCAACAGATGCATGTTTTACAGTTGTGATAAAATAGGGGTAATGTGGGCTAATATGCACAGCCAAAACAACAACAAAACCTCTGCTATTTACCGCAAGGTGTTTTCTCAAGTTATAAGTGGTCTGAAATATCCACATTCGGGCAGACAAATACTACAATACATAAAAGCTGTTGTTTTTCTTTGTTTAAATGTAAACACGAGGCAACATGGTCGCCACGTAGGTACGTTGATTAGCCGGGCTGGCTTATCTAGTGTTAATACCTATGCCCGGGCAGCCCAATAGAAGACGTTGTGTGAGGTCATGTGACTTTCTTGTGTCGTTTGATTGGTGAACTAGATTTAAATGTCACCAGACTTAAACGTCACTCGCGCTTAATTGGTGAACTAGATTTAAACGTCACCAGACTTAAACGTCACTTGCGCTTAAATTGGGTAGGCGCAAACAGCGCCCAATGCGTTAACGTCGAAGTCGCGCACAAAATAGTTGATAAATAAGCAATAATTGTTCAATAAAAGCAGCGAGCACCATTTAGATCATTGTAACGGAGTAAAAGTACCATTTCTTCTTAACAAAAACACGAGTAAAAGTAAAAAGTATGCAGTATTAAAACTCAAGTCAATGTAAATGAGTAAATGTAGCGCGTTACTATCCACCTCTGTATTTAATATATTGTCGCTGTCGGGTGGAATCGCCCCATCTACAAAAAAAACAACAACGGTGTGGACAAAGGAATACTATATACTATAAAGTTGGAGTATTAACTTGTTTTATATATCGTAGCTGTTGGGTGGAACCCCATCACCTCCAAAATGACAACTTTTCAGGAAATAAAAAAATAATAATTATAGCTTGCTTGAGTTAACACCGCTTTGTGCAAGTTGGCATTATATCTTATTGCTGTCATATATCATTGTATTATCATATGAACTACAGCTAGCATCCCAAAATTATGTTCAATCGCTAATATGCTGAAAAAAATTGCTGATTTATTAGGGTGTCATTGATAAAAAATGATACAAACACAGCGGGCGAGTGCCACATTCTTACAAACCTCATGCACGTGGCTTAATGTCCCAAAACTGTCACCAATCATCACCAAAATTTACAAGGACATCTTTACTCATGGCACATTCAACCTCCAAAAAAAATATTACAACGATGGGCCCAATATTTGGGATTTTATGGATGCTACGCGTGTTCCTTTTTCTCAAATGATCGTCTATAAGCAGGATTATGCTTTGGTCCATAAAATCATAAATACCAGACAGATTGCTCTGATAGTTTCAGAGGTGTAATTGGGCATAAATAGGGATGTTCACATATCTTTTAGTGAAGATCGGTCAGTTTTGGGACATTACGCGACGTAACGCTTTTGGCCATCAGAGCCTATCATGACAGCCAGCCAAAGTCTGTCACTCAATGCAACCTATGGAAACACCTTTGTAAGCCATAGGAACTCTTTTGAAACATCTTAAGAGACATTTGTGGTGCTATAAATACAAAATGTATCTGACATATACGGATATTAATCTGCAAGAATTACTTCATGTGGGAGGACCTGGCTGTCTTCTTTCCGCAAGCAGGCATTTCAACTGTTGTTTTTTTTTCAAACAACAATCCTTCTAACATGTTTAACTATCACTATTTTCACTCATTATCGTCAAAAAAATAAAACATCCAGACTTACAATATCGGCAAAAATTACACCACTGCTCGTTACATCAGGCTTGACAGGCTGACGTGTCCAAAATGTGGCTGAAAATCAAATATTTCATCAGAAAAATGAGCCTAAAATTACTACTAAATCCATTTTGGGGGAGAGGGAGAGGGGGCTTGCAAACATAATTTTTAAAGTGCAGAACTATGGAATAAGTGCTAAAGTTCTCACCAATAACTGGTTCCTTTAACAACAAAATACTACCAAAGACAAAAGTGGACTGAAATAATTTAATATTTTCTGGGGAAATACTGTATTTGATCTGGTTTCCAGGCGAAGAAGCACAATTAAGCTTGATCATTATTAGAGCCACTTCTTCGTGAGTGGTAAACCGAACTGTTCAATTTAACACAATCTAGATACCCTTTTCCATCCATAACCTTAAAAAGCTGAAATGAGGTCTCCTCCTTGTGAGGTGGACATTCCAGAGAGTCCTAAATCCTCAATGTACATCAGATTCAGCAAAGTGATAGGTCAATTCAGTTTTTATAACTTCAGAGCTGCTTTGCTCTGTAGTCAGCACCGTCTCCACAGGGAAAGACAAATATAAACCCTCTTCTTTCAGTTTTTTCGAGGAATGGGGATCTCCAGCACAAAACAGTGGCTCAGATGTTTTCAAAGTCATTGAGGGGTTGCTGTGTGCCTTTCTTTTTACACTCTTCTCCTGTTTATAGGCTGCTTTCATGTTGGCTATCACCTGAAAAGAGGACACACATTCAGAGACAAAACACGTGAAGGAAAATAAACAATGTCATTGAAATAATCCAGAAACATAGTATATATTTTTTTCTAAATCTATTCAACTTTTTACTGTCATCTTAAATTCATTCACTAGACTAGCACAAGCTCAATTATCTTGGCTGCAATGGAAAGAAACTGTGGTGTAATACACACACATACATGATTCACTCAATTGATCAAACAAGAAGGTTCAAGCCGTTTAATGCCACTCCCAGTTGACGTTTATGTCAAACTAAACAAAGAGAATTACACAGTGTGTATTTAAAATAAGGGTTTAAGAACGGCATCAATAGTCGTGGTTTCAGAACCCATTAAGCAACAGATATTTGAACGTTTTGGTCATTTGTGTGGCAACGTGGTTCTGGAACCTTACATTTGTTGTCTTTGCATAAAAATTGAAAAACGCAAGGAAAAAGGAACTATTTCTACTGACTTGGTCTTGTAACCTGATTTACTTTTGTAAATAATTTAAATAGCAAAGAATCACATCAGAAAATCAGCATTTCAAGCCATACTCAAAATGAGCAATAATGACCCTATTCCACTTAAGATAAGATAATCAATTACCAGTTGCTTAACAGTGTTCTGCTGTTCCTGCATTATAGTCATGTATGTAGAAGCCTTCTCTTTGACAGAATACACATCCTGCTCATCATCATATCCAAGTGGACCAAATGTAGCCTATATGAAAGCAAAGAGAATTTAGAGAACAGGAAACCAACTGCCTTGTTAGAAATAGCTTGTGCCCAGTCTTACCTGGTTTATAGTGTTAGCTTTCCGGTTAAACATGAGAGAATAAGGAGTGAACTTAGTTGTGGGGTTTATGGATGTTCTAAAGAGAAACAGCAGAGGGTCCAGGAAGTCATCCCAGTCTGCCTGCTTTTCCGTCACCATCTGCCTAATGGCCTCTTTCAGCAACGGACTGGTGCAGTCGTGTAACGGGTTAAGCTGGGGTTGGGCCAGAGGAGAGACTTTCTGCACGATGCCCCATCTGTTGCTCAGCAGATTTGTAACCTGCCAAAAAGAATCCACAACACACTGACCCACCAAAGTTCCAAACTTTGTCATCCTCTGATTGATCAGCTTGCTTGATTCATTTTGGACTTACATCTCACCTCATCACAGAAGTCTGCGCTCTGTGTGCACACAACTGTTTTAGGGGCACCAAACCTGAAAACGGGATAAAAGCATAATTTTAAAAGTAATACATTTCTAAGTTTTGTTTTTTCTTGATTTTATGTTAAGATTTTAAGGACCTTAAAGTCCCTCTAAAGTTTAAATGAAAATGTCATAAATTTGACATAACAGAATTTTTTAAAACATTTTTAATTAAAAAAAAAAACCAAAATAAAATTTGCCAAGTACACACATGGACAAAATTGTTGCTACCCCTTTGTTAATGAAAACCCTACAATGGTCACAGAAATAACTTGAATCAGACAAAAGTAATGAATAAAAATCTGATGAAAATTAGACAATGAAAATCAGGCATAGCTTTTGGATTGTGGTTCAACAGAATGATTTTAAAAATGAAACTCATGAAACAAGCCTTAACTTAATATGTTTCTGCACAACCTTTTGAAGCAATCACTACATCCATCCATCCATCCATTTTCTGAGCCGCTTATCCTCACAAGGGTCGCGGGAATGCTGGAGCCTGTCCCAGCTATCATCAGGCAGGAGGCGGGGTACACCCTGAACTGGTTGCCGGCCAATCGCAGGGCACATACAAACAAACAAACAACCATTCGCACTCACATTCACACCTACGAGCAATTTAGAGTCGCCAATTCATGCATGTTTTTGGGATGTGGGAGGAAACCGGAGTGCCCGGAGAAAACCCACGCAGGCACGGGGAGAACATGCAAACTCCACACAGGCGGGGCCGGGGATTGAACCCCCGTCCTCAGAACTGTGAGGCTGATGCTCTAACCAGTCGTCCACCATGCCGCCAGCTGTATATATTTTCCATACAATAGTTTCCATTTTCCATACTTTCCTAGACCTGGAAACTTATGAAATCAAATTCTATACTTTACATACTGCGTAAGAACTCTCTACTTTTGTCAGATTGAAGGTTTTTCTGTCACCACTGTGGGTTTTCTTTGTTTAACAGAGGGGTACCAACAACTTTGTCCATGTGTATAAAATAAAAATAAATGAAAAATGAAGCAAAAAACTCATGATAAATCTAACTTTTCTTTCAGCACTCAAGACGCTGTGGGCATGTCTGCCAAATGCGCTAAAACCACAATCCTCTCAACTGTCAATCAAATATGTTTATTAAGTTTACCATGATAGATGGTAGCCACCAGCTAACTTGCGGGCTAATAGGCTAAGTAAGCACAACCCAGTTCTCAGTCTTGCACGTCTTGAGCAATTATCTTCAAACAAGTACAATGTACAGTATTTAGAAACAAATCTCTGAACACACTTAAAGGGTCTTTAAACACACAACTTTGTGGAGGTTCAGGGCAGCAATTACATGGGCAAATGACACCTGATTATTCAGCTACAAGAGTTTAAGAATTTGCAGCTGTTCCAATATTTTGGACTTTCAACAATATTTTGGAGTGTGTCTGAGAGATTTTCTTTCTTCGTTTATCAATGATGTTGGATGAAGGGTCATGGCTTGCAATTAGGGTGAACAAATAAACACTTTAGTCCATTCAGGCAACTTAAAGGTCAGAGGACAAAGACGTTATGGGATCAGTTAAAATTCATGTGAATTGTTTATATATTATGTAGTACATGCACGTCACTTCCAAAAAGTTGTCAACTGTAGTTTAGCTAAAAATTTGGTTTTTATTACGCGTATTGATTACTCCCCGAACATATCCGAAGCTCAAGACACCGGGGTGCGGTTACTCTATCCACCGCAATTTCGACGTACAGGAGCACCCAATTGAACTTGGCATCGTCAAACCGTACGTTTGAGCTGATCAGGTCGGAACCTGACAGTGACGACGACGAGCAGCCAAGTCGCAGCTGTACAACAGAAAAAGAGAGTGGCCACTGGGTCGATGTGACAGTATGTCTTTATACAGTCGTGGCTAGAAATAATGGCAACCCAAGGGTGCCAATATTTCTGAGCCCGACTGTACGTATTATATATTCATATATGTTTCAATGACACAGCACTAGCTTTGACATCATATGCAGTATTCCTATATATTGTGTGCCCCTCGCTTTATAACACACCGCAGAGAAAGTCTTTGCAGTGTCTGCTGGCTTCTCATATTGGCAAAAGTACAGACGACAGTAGTTAAAAGTACTGCATGGGTCTTTTTTTCCTACTGCCCAGTGCATAATAACCATAATAGAGTTGTAGGTATATACAAGGAAATCCTCAGCTCTTGTCTGCGCCACTTCGCCGCTGCACTGTGGCGGCTGCGAGATTTAGTTCTCTTGCTGGCGGTTGAGGTCCCGATGCCCATAGGAAAAATAGTTGGCACTGCAGCTGGTTTCAGCCTCTGCCTAACTACACCTGTGTATCCAATGCTTTCTGCTAAATCTTTCTCAAAGCACGCCGGTTCGAAGTGATCAGCACAGAGTTTTGAATGCTTGCTATGCACCCATAGCTGACCACGTTTCTTCCCCTGTCCACTGGTCACGTATTCCTTTTGCACTTGGAAAGCCAAAGAAACTCTTGCCACTGCCCGAACCATTTGTACAAACAAATGCCACACAATAAACCATCGTGAAATCGCTAAGTCATATGACAACAAATATACAAGGACGGGAACAATAGCACACAACTACGAATGAACAGGCTGTTTGGCTCGTGTTACGTCACAGCGCCAGATCGAGCCGAAGACCGGAAGGCACTAGATGCAAAAAGCAGGAGCATTCTGAATCATATTTATCGATTTAACTGCTGTATATCTGCTATATAATCATTTCGAAATGGCAGATGTGGTTTGTAAAGGGGTTCTAGAGTTATCAAGAAAAATGTTAACATCTTTGTCCTCTGACCTTTAAAATTATTGAGATATCCAGTACCAACTGGAGAACTAAACTTTACTCTTGTTGACAAAAGCCTATGTTCTCTCTCATTTCAAGTGATCAGAATGTGTGCTTTTACCTGGACATGCATTTGGAAATACATCTCGCTACAGAGACAGCATCCGTCTTTTGCACTGGAAACGCCTCGGGCCATTTACTAAAGTAATCAATAAGAACTGCAGCATGTGTGTTGCATTGCTGGGTCTCTGGGAAAGGCCCTGTGGAACACAAAAAGAAAAGCAGAGAATGTCTCAAATCTGGAACCAGTCCCACAAAATATGATTATTTAAAAAAAAAAAGAAAATTAGGCAAAAACCTATGATGTCAATTCCAACTATATCCCATGGTGCATCAACTTTGATAGGTCGGACTGTCCTCGCCAGATTTTTATTCCTCTCTGCATGCTGACATGTCTCACATACTTTAATCTGAAAAATCAAATCAGACAGGTTAGGCATTATAATTTTTTTGCTACAGTCCACTGACGTAAAAAAAAAAAAAAGTAATAAGCACATAACAACAGTACCCAGTCCACCACATCCTTGATGATGCCCAGCCAGTAGTACTTGCTTTGAATTCTATGGACAGTCTTCTTCTGACCCAAATGATGTCCGATGTCATTAAAGTGGCAGTCGAGAAAAATCTGCCTCTTCCTGTCAGCCTCAATGACCACCTCTCTCTTTTCTTCTTTCTTTGGCCCCACATAATAGAGCTTGCCGTCTTAAAATACAGAGACAAATTGTAATTTAGTGGGTGCAGCCAGGAATGGTTCTTATTAACGATTTTAAATTACATAAATGTGAAAAATTTGTGAAAGAAAAAGTTAATGCTCTTACAGTGAAAAGAGACTATCACATTAAATGTATTGAATGTTTTCTTGTTTGCCGGGGTGTCGGCTAGTAAAAAATCACTGCGAACTTAGGATCAATGTTTAAGTTTGGCATGCACTTTTCTGACAAACTAAAAAAAAAACTTAAATAAGATGATCAACTTTTAGAGTTAAAAATGTTTTATCCATGGCACTCACTCAGCGGAAGTGGCCATTTCAAACATTTTTAATAAATTCCTAAATAGTAATAATAACAACAGCAACAACAATAATAATATTAATAATAATTGTTATTATTATTATATGCATTGCATAGTATTTATGACACAGAAAGCCACGATGATTTCAAATAAACATGTTTAGGAAACGGAAGCTCGTCGATCTTGACGCGTGTTTGACATGGGGGGAATCTATACACAGATTTCGGCAAATCGGTAGTGTATAATGTTTTAAAGCAAGTCTTACCGTCGATGATGAATTTCTGTGCGTATCTTTTGAGGTTCTTCTTCCTTAAGGGATTCATCGTCTGCGGGAAGCATCCCTCGGCCACAAAAGTGTAAATGTCACCGAGTTTATTCGAGCTGGAGTCGATCACTTCCTCTTCTGCTACTTGCAAAGAGTCCACGCTCAACATTTTTTTTCCAATGACCTGATTAATAATAGGACAAAAAATAAACGTCAGAATACATCCAGAAGCATTTTAAGCTAATGTTTCAGCATGCTACGGGAGGAGCGTCGTCTTCTTCTTTCTTTCATTATAATGATGAAAAGCAACACAGAGGATCATTATCGCCACCAACTGTCTCGCACTCAAAACGTGTTTTGAAAACGCACACGGAGCTGTCACGACTGCTATTTGCTGCTGCTGCCAGCTATCTTCGGTCTTCACCCTGAACCGGTCGCCAGCCAATCGCAGGGCACAGAGAAACAAACACTCTTCGATCGACCCACCACGCATGTTTTTGGAATGTGGGAGGAAACCGGAGTGCCCGGAGAAAACCCACGTAGGCACGGGGAGAATATGCTAACTCCACACAGGCCGAGCCGGGATTTGAACCCGGGTCCTCAGAACTGTGAGGTGGATGTGCTAACCAGTCGTCCACCGTGCCGCCCAGTGGTAAACACTGCAGAAAAATAATGACGTATACGTTTGTCATATGTAAAAACATCTCATTTCATATGTAAAGGTTATTTAATAGATGTTATTTTTGGCTCATAAAGTGGGCGGGGGTCTATTGTGCCTTAAAACATTGGCCTACAACAGCTGTATTATTTGATTTGATTTCAGTTTAAAATCAGTGGCTAGTAAATGTGGTTGGATGTTTCCGTTTTTTCATCACTGGAACAGAAACGAAACTTAATTTAATGTACAGTATGAGAAATGGTTGAGCCGATCCAAGGATGGTGTGTTCCAACTACAGGGCGATCACACTCCTCAGCCTCCCTGGTAAGGTCTATTCAGGGGTGCTGGAGAGGAGGGTCCGTCGGGAAGTCGAATCTCGGATTCAGGAGGAGAAGTGTGGTTTTTGTCCTGGCCGTGGAACAGTGGACCAGCTCTTCACTCAGGGTCCTCGAGGGTGCATGGGAGTTCGCCCAACCAGTGTTTACATGTGTTTTGTGGACTTGGAGAAGGCGTTCGACCGTGTCCCTCGTGGAATCCTGTGGGGGGTGCTTCGGGAGTATGGGGTACCGTACCCCCTGATACAGGTTGTTTGGTCCCTGTACGACCGGTGTCAGAGTTTGGTCCGCATTGCCGGCAGTAAGTCAGACTCGTTTTTGGTGATGGTTGGACTCCGCCAAGGCCGCCCTTTGTCACCGGTTCTGTTCATAACCTTTATTAACAGAATTTCTAGGAGGAGCCGAGGCGTCGAGGGGGTCCGGTTTGGTGGCCTCAGTATTGCATCTCTGCTTTTTGCAGATGATGTGGTTCTGTTGGCGGTCCATTTCGCACCAGTGTATGAAGCAGCTGGGGATGAAAATCAGCTCCTCCAAATCTGAGACCATGGTCCTCAGTCGGAAGCTCGGTCATCCGGGAGGAGCTCAGAGTAGAGCCGCTGCTCCTCCACATTGGAGGACCCAGATGAGGTGGCTCGGGCATCTGATTAGGATGCCTCCCAGACACCTCCTTGGTGAGATATTCCGGGCACGTCCCACCGGGAAGAGACCCCGGGGACGACCCAGGACACGCTGGAGAGACTACGTCTCCCGGCTGGCCTGGGAATGCCTCGGGATCCCCGCGGAAGTGCTGGTGGAAGTAGCTCGCGAGAGGGAAATCTGGGCCTCCCTGCTAAAGCTACTGCCCCCGCGACCCGACCTCGGATAAGCAGAAGAAGATGGATGGATGGATGGATGGATATAATAAATGTGCTTGAGTTGGTCTAGACTCCATACAGAACTGAAATAAAAAAAATCTATTTATTTTTGTAGTAATAGTGCCATCACAAAAATAAAGTTACACATGATGTGCACATACAGTACGTAGTATTGTTGTTTTTGTGACTTTGGGCTTTTCACATCAGGGGTCGCCACAGAGTCACTCGCATGAATTATTTGACACCCAACATGTTTTAAAATAGATCAGTGATTTTGGTTTTGAACGTTAATATACTTCCAGAATGCCACATAAATCATATTAAGTTAAAAAAAATATATTTTCATTGTTATTGTCGCATTTATCACGCATTTGCTTGTGAACCGGAAGTGGTTGTTGTGATAATTTGCAAATAAGAGCTAACAAGGAAGTTGTCGCGTGTCAGTTCTTGTGTGTTGATATTTTTCAAGTTGTAGTCAGCTCTTTCATACTGACCAGCCCACAATGACAAACGAGGGGAAAAGCAAGCCGCAGTTTTATATCTGCAGCTGCTTCACGACGGACAACATTTTCCTCGAGGACTACAAGCTTCACGTTCGCTTTGTGACAGAGGAGCAGTTCAGACGAGACCATGAAGCTGTGAGTTGAGTTCAGAGTTGCTTGTTTTGATTGCACTTTTGAACCCCACTAACCTATCTGACACGTCTATTTTAGCAACTGAAGAGGCTTGGCTGCGTTACGGAGCAACAATTTGGGGATATCCTGAACAAGGCAAGTGCGTTGAGACGTGATATTACTGCAACTAGTTGGGATTGTTAGGTAACAATCAGAACCATGAAGCCGGAGTAATCATCGTCATCAACAAACAGGTCCGGGATAAAAGGTTGTGGACAAGTTTAAAACACAATGAGGTTTGACAAAAACAAATAAAAAATACATTACTTGTCTTTAAGTACATGTCCCAAGCTTTGAATATCTCACGGAACGCCGTTCAATGCATCATCCGAAAATATTTTAATATTTAATGATATTTAATATTTAATATTAATATATTTAATATATTCCCCTCCTTGAGCCGTCACCTTGTCGTGGTGGAGGGGTTTGTGTGTCCCAGTGATCCTAGGAGCTAAGTTGTCTGGGGCTGTATGCCCCTTGCAGGGTCACCCATGACAAACGGGTCCTAGGTGAGGGACCAGACAAAGCACGGCTCAAAGACCCCTAATGATGACGACAAACAATGGACTTCGTTTTCCCTTCCCCGGACGCGGGCCACCGGGTCCCCCACTGGAGCCAGGCCTGGTGGTGGGGCTTGAAGGCGAGCGCCTGGTAGCCGGGCCTGCACCCATGGGGCCCGGCCGGGCACAGCCCGAAAGGGTAACTTGGGTCCCCCTTCCCAGGGGCTCACCACCTGTGGGAGGGGCTATAGGGGTCGGGTGCAGTGTGAGCTGGGCGGTGGCCGAAGGCGGGGACCTTGGCGATCCGATCCCCGGCTACAGAAGCTGGCTCTAGGGACGTGGAATGTGTCTGGCAGGGAAGGAGCCCGAGCTGGTATGTGAGGTCGAGAAGTTCCGACTCGATATAGTCGGACTCGCCTCCACACACACCTTGGGCTCTGGTACCAGTCCTCTCGAGAGGGGTTGGACTCTCTTCCACTCTGGAGTTGCCCATGGTGAGAGGCGCCGAGCAGGTGTGGGTGTACTTATTGCCCCCCGGCTCGGCGCCTGTACGTTGGGGCCCTGTGGACGAGAGGGTAGCCTCCCTCCGCCTTCGGGTGGGGGGACGGGTCCTGACTGTTGTTTGTGCCTATGCACCAAACAGCAGTTCAGAGTACCCACCCTTTTTGGAGTCCTTGGAGGGGGTGCTGGAGAGCGCTCCCGCTGGGGACTCCATTGTTCTGTTGGGGGACTTCAATGCTCACGTGGGCAATGACAGTGAGACCTGGAAGGGCGCGATTAGGAGGAACGGCCCTCCCGATCAGAACCCAAGCGGTGTTCTGTTATTGGACTTCTGTGCTTGTCACAGATTGTCCATAACGAACACAATGTTCAAGCATAAATGTGTCCACACATGCACTTGGCACCAGAACACCATAGGTCGCAGTTTGATGATCGACTTTGTGGTCGTGTCATCGGACTTGCAGCCGCATGTCTTGGACACTCGGGTGAAGAGAGGGACGGAGCTGTCAACTGATCACCACCTGGTGGTGAGTTGGCTCCGATGGTGGGGGAAGATGCCGGTCCGACGTGGCAGGCCCAAACGTATTGTGAGGGTCCGCTGGGAACGTCTGGCAGAATCCCCTGTCAGAAGGAGTTTCAACTCCCACCTCCGACAGAACTTTGCTCATGTTCCGGGGGAGGCGGGGGACATCGAGTCCGAGTGGACCATGTTCCGCGCCTCCATTGCTGAGGCGACCGACCGGAGCTGTGGCCGTAAGGTGGTCGGTGCCTGTCGTGGCGGCAATCCCCGAACCCGTTGGTGTGGATGACGTCAAGCTGAAGAAGGAGTCCTATCGGGCCTTTTTGGCCTGTGGGACTCCTGAGGCAGCTGATGGGTACCGGCTGGCCAAGAGGAATGCAGCTCTGGTGGTCGCTGAAGCAAAAACCCGGGCACGGGAGGAGTTCGTTGAGGCCATGGAGAAAGACTTCCGGACGGCTTCGAGGAAATTCTGGTCCACCATCCGACGTCTCAGGAGAGGAAAGCAGTGCACCACCAACACTGTGTATAGTGGGGATGGGGCGCTGCTGACCTCGACTCGGGACGTTGTGAGTCGGTGGGGAGAATACTTCAAAGACCTCCTCAATTCCACCGACACGCCTTCCCATGGGGAAGCAGAGTGTGGGTTCTCTGAGGCGGGCTCTCCTATCTCTGGGTTTGAGGTCACCGAGGTAGTTAAAAAGCTCCTCGGTGGCAGGGCCCCGGGGGTGGATGAGATTCGCCCGGAGTTCCTAAAGGCTCTGGATGTTGTGGGGCTGTCCTGGTTGACACGCCTCTGCAACATCGCGTGGACATCGGGGATAGTGCCTCTGGATTGGCAGACTGGGGTGGTGGTCCCCCTTTTTAAGAAGGGGGACCGGAGGGTGTGTTCCAACTACAGGGGGATCACACTGCTCAGCCTCCCTGGTAAGGTCTATTCAGGGGTGCTGGAGAGGTGGGTCCGTCGGGAAGTCGAATCACAGATTCAGGAGGAGCAGTGTGGTTTTCGTCCTGGCTGTGGAACAATGGACCAACGCCACACTCTTGGCAGGGTCCTCGAGGGGGCATGGGAGTTCGCCCAACCAGTCTACATGTGTTTTGTGGACTTGGAGAAGGCGTTCAACCGTGTCCCTCGGGGAGTCCTGTGGAGAGTGCTTCGGGAGTATGGGGTACCGAACCCCCTGATACGGGCTGTTCGGTCCCTGTACGACCGGAGTCAAGGTTTGGTCCGCATATCCGGCAGTAAGTCGGACTCGTTCCCGGTGAGGGTTGGACTCCGCCAAGGCTGCCCTTTGTCGCCGATTCTGTTCATAACTTTTATGGACAGAATTTCTAGGCGCAGCCGAGGCGTAGAGGGGGTCCGGTTTGGTGGCCTCAGTATTGCATCTCTGCTTTTTGCAGATGATGTGTTTCTGTTGGCTTCATCAAGCCGTGACCTCCAACTCTCATTGGAGCAGTTCGTAGCCGAGTGTGAAGCGGCTGGGATGAGAATCAGCACCTCCAAATCTGAGACCATGGTTCTCAGTCGGAAAAGGGTGGCATGCCATCTCCAGGTCGGGGATGAGATCCTGCCCCAAGTGGAGGAATTCAAGTATCTTGGGGTCTTGTTCACGAGTGAGGGAAGAATGGAACGGGAGATAGACAGGCGGATCGGTGCAGCGTCTGCATCGCGACACTAAAAACACCGACTTTGTATCGGTCCGTTGTGGTAAAGAAAGAGCTAAGCCGAAAGGCGAAGCTCTCAATTTACCGGTCGATCTTCGTTCCTACCCTCACCTATGGTCATGAGCTGTGGGTCGTGACCGAAAGAACAAGATCCCGGATACAAGCGGCCGAAATGAGTTTCCTCCGCAGGGTGTCCGGGCTCTCCCTTAGAGATAGGGTGAGAAGCTCGGTCATCCGGGAGGATCTCAGAGTAGAGCCGCTGCTCCTCCGCATTGAGAGGAGCCAGATGAGGTGGCTGGGGCATCTGATTCGGATGCCTCCCGGACGCCTCCCTGGTGAGGTGTTCCGGGCATGTCCCACCGGGAGGAGACCCCGGGGACGACCCAGGACACGCTGGAGAGACTACATCCTTCGGCTGGCCTGGGAACGCCTCGGGATCCCCCCGGAAGAGCTGGATGAAGTGGCTGGGGAGAGGGAAGTCTGGGCGTCCCTGCTGAAGCTACTGCCCCCGCGACCCGACCCGGATAAGCGGTAGAGAATGGATGGATGGATGGATATTTAATATTTTAATGATGTTGATTTTTTTTAGATTTTTTTTTTTACCCTTTTAAAACAAATTGAACAGTTGTAGAACAAACATTTCCTTGACTTCTGATTCCAAAACTGGTAATCCACTTTATTATACATATGTGATAAAATGATGAGGTTAATATACATTTATAAGTTTTCATAGTCATAACAACCCAAGATCAATGCACTTGTGAGTGTTTGAATGGCTCAGTGAAAGTCCATACCTAAATCCCATGACAAAACTTAAAATGTGTGACTCCATCTCTCCAAAAAAGAATGGACAAAAAAAATCACTGGAGGTGTGCAAAGCTGGCAAAGACATACCTTAAGATACTTGTAGCTGGAATTACAGCGGTAGATTCTACAACGTATTGACTCAGCAGGGCTTAATACTTCTGTATGATAATTTTTTTTTAGATTTTTATTTGAAAACTAAAATAAAGCCATTGATCATTTTCCTTCCTCATTACAGTTATGCATCACTTCATGTGGGTCTCTGTATCAAACACATTTTTGTCTCGGGCCACATTGTAATTGTTTCCCACAGGGCAGTTATGATGGTGAAACCATCTAAATATATAATTGCCTCATTTTATTAATACAAATAAACGCAACACATTGATGCATCAATAGTTTGTTGAATTTATTTTAAAAAGGGGGTTTGTTAAAAAAAAATGCTTTTGGTTATTAAAAGTGAAGAATTAGCAGTTTTGCTACAGATTTTAGTAATAAACATGAAGTGGACGCATATGGCCACATAAAATGAGATGGCAGGCCAGATCTGGCCTTGAGTTTTACACCTGCGGTCTGTGACATGAAGTCCCAATAAAATGTTTTTTGTGGTTGTTAAGTGACAAAATGTGGGAAAACTTCAAGGGATAAATACTGTACTTGTGCAAACCACAAAAGAGCCCTTGGATGTCAATTCTTACTTCTTGGCTTAGATTTCCCAGGAAGTGGACAGGCGAATGCGTCTTGCAGTGACATCTGTTGACAGAGCTGCTGTCATAAAAAACACATATCGGCCTCTTCATCCTCACGTCTACCATCTGCAGGTAAAGTATTTTGTTGTTGTAGATGTCACCATTATGTGTCATAAACATTCCTCTTGAGACATTTGCACGCCTCTTGTCAGGAGACGTTTCTTGCGGCTGAGTTCAAGCACATAGTCGAGTATTGTCAAAGTCGCGATGTCGCACTCAGAAGTCTTTCTGATTTGTTGGAAGAAGAAACGGGTGAGCTCAACAAACATTTTCACATTTAATTTTGTACGACAAGCTCATTTTCATCAATGTAATGCAACGATAGTACATTTTATTGTATGCCACCAGATTGATTTGATTCATCAGTAGTGTGTTTGCCTTACATACTGGTACGTTGTAAACAATGAAATTACAGTGAACCACCATTTATCACAGGGTATACGTTCAAGACCCACCCACTATATAAGTGAAAATCTGCGATATAAAAACATTTTTGTAATAGTTTACCCCTTCAATACCCCTGCTTTAAACACATTTTAACGTAATGAAACATCTTTTAACTAATGTT
Source organism: Phyllopteryx taeniolatus (assembly GCF_024500385.1). Lineage (NCBI taxonomy): Eukaryota > Metazoa > Chordata > Actinopteri > Syngnathiformes > Syngnathidae > Phyllopteryx > Phyllopteryx taeniolatus. The sequence continues at coordinate 7,102,282 of NC_084504.1, read as the reverse complement.
AATGTATTTGAACACGAAAAAATTGCAAGCATATTAGAAAATCTTGAGCAATATTGAAGAGCTGTGTGCTGTGAATATCTCTAGATGGCAGCAACGCGTAAGGTATGCAGTTCCATATCCGAGCACATCCAGGTATTTCATATCCTTGAATGGTCAGGATCTTCCTCTGGTGCTGAGGCTCATTACCAGAAACCTCCGAAGATGCAGGATGCATCTGGGGTGGGCATTGTAGCGCTTAAAAATAAACTAAAAGTATTCTTTCCAACAATGCGAGAAGTTATCAGCAGCCAATCAGAGCCCAAGATGATGAAAACCCAGTGAGACTGCTTAAATGTCATTATTTTATATACAGACCAGTATTGACCCTGCACTGCATTTAGGTCTATAGTTATGTTTACTGCATAGTTTTTAGATGAATATTAAAGCTGGAAAAATACATTTTAAAAATGATCCCTGAGGAAGTAGGTGCGCTCGGGGGAAAAAATAACAACAGTGATCTAGCTGTGCTTTGAACCGCAACATACTGTATCTGGGGTTCACCATACAGGATTTCTGGTGGGTTACATCATAGTCACCTAATGTACGTTAATGCATTTGTAATTATGTGTAAAGGTTGCCTTTTGTACTGGATCTCATTAGACATGCAGTGGAGCCTCGATAAAATGGACCCTGATATATCGGATAGAGGATAAAACGGACCGTCGGGACCAAACAATGTGTCCAAAAATAGTTTCCATTAGTCACTTAAACTCCCGTTGACAAAGTCTGTTAATTCTAGAATTGGCCGCTGTTGTTTACTGTTGCTGTGGCGCAATATACAGTGCTGTTAAAAAGTATTGGCTCCCTTCTCAAATTCTTCTATTTTTGCACAGTTTCCTCACTTAATTGTTTAAAATCATCAAACAAATGTACATATAAAAAAAAAATATAACCCAGTATCTACACAAAAGCACACCAGCGGTAAGTTTGGAAACATTTTGAAACTTTTCAGACATTTTACAGTTTTTTTTTTTTTGTTTTTTTTAACAATTATTTACAATAGCTTTGTACTGTACTGGGCGTTTTAGGCCACAAAAAAAGGCAATGTAAAATTAAACAATTTAAAACATTAATTTTGTACTGTACAGTTATATGGGTTCACATGGCCACAAAAAAAAAAAGTGCTTCAATGTACTGGACAATTGGCTATCATGGACAACCCCCGCCTCTATTAGTCTGTTTTATCGAAGTTCCAATGTAGTTGGTTGCTTGTTGCCATGACACTGAAACACAGAGCAGCTTACAATCACTGCACTTTTCTGTTAAAGCGCCCAGGGTTTATCGCTTCCCAGTGTTCAACAAGAGCTTCTGCCAGGATCTGATGGACGAGCTGGACAACTTTGAGCGTTCTGCAGCACCTAAAGGTCGACCCAACACCATGAACAAATATGGGGTGATTAATTCACTTTTTAGGGCTGCAGTCCTGCTCAAATGTGTTTTTTTTTTTTTAAATTAATTATTATTATTATTATTTTTATTGCTATTCTTAGCAATCACGTCATTTCACATAGCGTGCTCCAATCTTACTCATCACAAACCTAAAGGAGACATGCAATTTAAAAAAAAAAATCTTTACCCAGGTGTTGTCATAAAAGGTGAATGACATTCTTCTGTCAAAGTATATAAAGAATAAAGAATTACAGGGCACTTAATTACCCTTTGTCACACAATGGTTAAAATCACTTGTGTTTTGGTCAAGCTTCTATCTCACACAAAGGTGATGACCGAGGTCAGAACTTGAAGGGCATGCAAGGAAGCCAGCGGCTACTCAGTGTTGCCAATTGAGAGACTTTGTCGCTAAATTTAGCAACTTTTCCACCCCACCTATTTTTCCCAAAATAGTGATGACCAACAAATCTAGTGTGTTTTAATGGTGTTATTGGACACTCCTGGTTACATTTTCAGAAATAAGCAGATAGGATGTGTTCAATTTTCCTCTTGATAGATAGGCAGCCACTCCAGAGACCCAACTATTTCTATACAAACAATGATAAGTAATATGCCCCTTTTTAAAGAGTCAAAGCTCTAATTGAATCTTAAATGGCTGACTTGAATATGTTCAATCATGCAAAGGGATGTCTTGTTTTCTTCTTAGATCCTCCTAAATGAACTTGGCTTTGATGAGGGCTTTGTTACACCTCTTCGTGAGCAGTACCTACACCCACTCACCTCCTTGCTCTACCCAGATTGTGGAGGGCACTGTCTGGACAGTCACAAAGCCTTTGTTGTCAAATACGACATAAATGAAGACCTGGACCTCAGCTACCACTACGATAACGCAGAGGTCACACTTAATGTCTCCCTGGGCAGGGACTTCACAGAGGGAAACCTTTACTTTGGCGATATGAGACAGGTGATCATGTTTACAGCGAGTCCCTCTTGTAGGAACGCTTTCAATTTGTTATTATTATGGTTGGTAATATATATAAAATGAGCAGTACTGTTGTATTCCACTTTTTATGTGGCTGATTTCCACCACATTGTTATGTTGCAGTTGGCTCTCAGTGAGACTGAATGTTCAGAGATCAAACACAGAGCGTGCGAGGGCATTCTTCACCGGGGCCAGCACATGCATGGGGCCCTGCCTATATCCTCTGGCCAGCGATGGAACCTCATCATTTGGATGAGATCCTCTCAGGAGCGCAACAGACTTTGTCCCATGTGCAACAGGAGGCCAGTACTGGTGGAAGGGGAAGGCTTCGCTGACGGATTCACCAGACCCTCCACTGCGCTGCTCGCTGACCTCTGTGCACTCACCTGACATATGCTGAAGCAACACACGTGATTGGCAGTGTGTCCATCCAATTGTTGACATGAGGCATTTTTTCATAGGTATAACATCCACTCGCGTTGATTCAAATGGGTAGTAAAGTTGATGCGCCATTTCAAGGCTAAATATGGATAATTAGCGCTTTTCTGATTGCTTCGGGATCCAGGCCTCTTAAGTGCTGTGAAATAGTGCACATTTAACCATTTTTATGTCAGATGATGAGGCACTGGCACTGGTCATGCATGGACTGAACTCTAATATTGATCACCATAATTTATATTTAAAATCGAAACTGATTAAATGTGTGGTTTGAAATAGTCAATTGTTTTTTTTCTTGATTTGATTCAATGCACTTTTTCTACTAGAGCGGCTCCAACTACCAGACATACTTGGAAAATAAAGATGAATCTGATTCTGATTTTAGTCCTCTCATTTGATATGTTATGACATCTTTCTGACTATATTCCTTTCATGTTAGAATGTAAGCAGAACACTATTATCTTGCTACAGGGAGAGCAATGTAGTTGCACCTACTTGTCCCTAAAAGCCGACTACACACACCACTGACTGTAACGCTTCAGAACATTTTCTCCAGTACTTCTGACTGTAACATAAGCAAACTGTAAAATAATTATCTTCGTGTTGTGTGTTCAGTCATTCCTAAATTTTTTGTTCAATTTGTTCATTGTTACATATTGCGTGACAATGGGCAAGCATATTAGCAAGCTGAAAGGCATGGTTCTAGGCCAGTGTTTCTTTCACCAGGTATAACCTTAAAAATACATTGCACTCTAAGTACCACCACAGTGATCCATCCATCCATTTTCTAAGCCGCTTCTCCTCACTAGGGTCGCGGGCGTGCTGCAGCCTATCCCAACGATCATCGGGCAGGAGGCGGGGTACACCCTGAACTGGTTGCCAGCCAATCGCAGGGCACATACAAACAAACAACCAGTCGCACTCTGTTGGATTTATCTTACCCAACATTATAAAAAATAGACACAAAAGGAATGAAGACGCTGGTTTCTTTTTCTCATGAGGAGGGCGTATGGGAGATTGTTCAGATTACAGCCTCTCAACACGCTCTAAACAATCTCTCCCGTCGCTCCTGCATTTATTTGAAAATAGGGAGGTTTCTAAGTTCACAAGACATAACGTACTAAGCTACAAGACACAACACACTAAGGGTAGGGTTTCAAGGTGAAAACATGGGACCAACACCTGCCACGTCCCGGCCACGTCCTTCTCTCTAATGATTCCTGCTGAGTCATCTTCTTGAAGGCGAGACATGTTCCTTTCTCAAAATGGTCCATAATACTAATGCAAGCTAAGCAAATAAATGTTAACTTCTACAATATATTTAACACACTCACAGTCACACCTACGGGCAATTTAGAGTCTCCAATTAATGCATGTTTTTGGGATGTGGGAGGAAACCGGAGTGCCCGGAGAAAACCCACGCAGGCACGGGGAGAACATGCAAACTCCACACAGGCGGGGCCAGGGATTGAACCCCGGTCCTCAGAACTGTGAGGCAGACGCTCTAACCAGTCGGCCACCACAGTGACAAACATTAAAATACAGTAGTGTAGTAGGCAAGTGTTCATTAAAAACAAGGCAATTATATTCCTAAAGAATATGATTATATATTATGAATATATATTATTATAAATGAATATTATTGTGGCGGCACGGTGGTCGACTGGTTAGAGCGTCAGCCTCACAGTTCTGAGGACCCGGGTTCAATCCCCGGCCCCGCCTGTGTGGAGTTTGCATGTTCTCCCCGTGCCTGCGTGGGTTTTCTCCGGGCACTCCGGTTTCCTCCCACATCCCCAAAAAAAACATGCATGAATTGGAGACTCTAAATTGCCCGTAGGCATGACTGTGAGTGCAAATGGTTGTTTGTTCGTATGTGCCCTGCGATTGGCTGGCAACCAGTTCAGGGTGTACCCCGCCTCCTGCCCGATGACAGCTGGGATAGGCTCCAGCACGCCCGCGACCCTAGTGAGGAGAAGCGGCTCAGAAAATGGATGGATGGGTGGAATATTATTGTGGCAGCACGGTAGACCACTGGTTAGCCCATCAGCCTCGCAGTTCTGAGGACCGGGGTTCAAATCCCGGCCCTGCCTGTGTGGACTTTGCATGTTCTCCCCGTGCCTGCGTGGGTTTTCTCCGGGTACTCGGGTTTCCTCCCACATCCCAAAAACATGCGTGGTAGGTTGATTGAAGACACTAAATTGCCCGTAGGTGTGAATGGTAGTACGAATGGTTGTTTGTTTTATGTGCCCTTCGATTGGCTGGCGACCAGTTCAGGGTGTACCCCGCCTCTCGCCCGAAGATAGTTGACCACAGCGACCCATGTGAGGATAAGCGGTACAGAAAATAGATGGATATTATTGTAAGCCACTGGAACATTATGCACAGGTTCAACATTAACACTGCACTTAAATATAGAAACAAAAACTCAACGATGTAATAAAATGTATTGCACATACAGTCCCCTTCAAAAGTATTGGATTGGCAAGGAGAATTCCTTTGTTTTGCTTGTATACTGAAGACATTTGTGTTTCAGCTCAAAAGATGAATATCAGACAAACGCTCTGAATTCCAGCTTTTATTTCATGGTATTTACATCTAGATGTGTTAAACAACTCCGAACAAAGCACCTTTTGTTTGAAGCCACCCACATTTCAAGTGAGCACACGTATTGGAACAGAAATTATTAAATTAACAAAATGAATAACATTTAATATTTGGTGGCATAACATTTACTTGCAAAAACTGCATCAAGCCTGTGACCCATTAACTTCACCAGACTGTTGCATTCTGCATTTGAAATGCTTTTCTTGGCCTTTTCTGCAGCCTTTTTCAGTTCTTGTTTGTTTATGGGGGTTTCTCCCTTCAGTTTCCACTTCAGGAGGTAAAATGCATGCTCTATTTGGTTAAGGTCCGGTGATTGACTTGGCCAGTCTAAGACCTTGAACTTTTTTCACTTGATGAAGTCCTTTGTTGTGTTGGCAGTGTGTTTTGGGTCATTGTTGCATGATGAAGCGTCTCCCGATTAGTTTGGATGCATTTTTCTCTAACTTGCCAGACAAAATGGTTTTGAAGACTTCAGAATTCATTCTGCTGCTACCGTCATGAGTTACATCATCAATAAAAAACTATAGTCTGTCTGTTCCAGAAGCAGCCATGCAAGCCCAAGCCATGACATTACCTCCACCATGCTTCACAGACAACTTTGTGTGTTTTGGATCATAAGCAGGTCCTTTCTTTCACCATACTTTGGCCTTTCCATCACTTTGGTAGAGGTTTATCTTGGTCTCACCAGTCCGTAAAACTTCATTCTAATACGTTTGTGGCTCATCTCTGTATTTCTTTGCAAAATCCAATCTGGCCTTCCGACTCTTTTCGCTGATGAGTGGTTTGCATCTTGTGGTATGGCCTGTATATTTCTTCTCTCGAAGTCTTCTTCAAATAGTGGATTGTGATACCTTCACCCCTGCACTGTGGAGGTTGGCAGTGATGTCACTGACTGTTGGGTGTTTCTTCACAGCTCTCACAATGTTTATGTCATCAACTGCTGTTGATACTCTTGGCCGACCTGTTCGATGTCTGTTGCCCAGCCCACCAGTAGTTTCTTTCTTTTTCAGGATATTCTAAATTGTTGTATTGGCTATGCCCAATGTTTGTGCAATAGCTCTGATCGATTTTCCGTCTTCTCTCAGCTTCAAAATGCTTTGCTTTTCTCCCATAGACAGCCCTCTAGTCTTCTTGTTTGCTTAACAGCAAATGCAGGGTTAGCAGGTGAAACCCAAAGCCAAAAAGAAGCACTATCTAATGTTTAAGTAATCAATCTAAAAGGCAACACCTGAGCAACTAGAAACCCCCATCAGTCACGTTCTAATACTTTTGCTCACTTGAAAAGTGGGTGGCTTCAAACAAAAGGTGCTCTGTGCTGAGTTGTTTCACACATCCTGATGTAAATACCGTGAAATAAAAGCTGGAATTCTGAACTTTTGTCTGATATTCATCTTTTGAGGTGAAACCCAAATGTCTTCAGTATACAACAAAAACAAAGGAATTCACCTTGCAGTTCCAATACTTTTGGAGGGGACTTTAAGTTAAATAAAAGTTGTACGTTGTAAGTGTTTGAAAAGAAAAAGGTTAAATACAACTGAACTGTATTTAATAAATAAACTGAACTGGATTCACCCCTCCCCCCTAAATTGTTGCCACTGTACACTAATACAATTGAAATCACCGAATCACTCTGTACCACTAGAGAGAGCCCGCGTACCAGTAGTGGTACTAGTACCGCACCTTGAGAACCACTGTTCTAGGCCATTGTACTCGATATAATCAGTTTTCATGGTAGTAAGGTGGGACTGTCCCATAAAGGGTTTGACATATTTAAAGATACAAGAAAACGTGCATGTTAGAATACAGTATTTTTAATGTTATAAATCTTTAAGGTGGACAGGTGGACATTTTTGACACACTTGTTCACAGTTGTTCATTTCTCATACAGTTTTAGCGAAACCTGAACTGGATAACTTGCTTAATAAAACAATAAGAACATCAAGTCGTTTGGTTGTTTCTTTTTGTTCCAGGTAAATGTCCCAATGTGAGAATGTTCCACTTAGGAGCTTGGGGCATGGTCAAAGGAGAGCTAGTTCTGAGTGATTTGAGATGCACCACAGCTTTTGAAAACACACCATAATAATACAGTAAAACTATTGAAAATAAATTGGTAACTTTACAATATTATGTAAATATATACGCGAGTTAAATACATCTGTAGTTGTGAGGGGCAAGTTGGCCTGTTATCATAACGCTGTACGCACATGAGGCCGACATGACAGTACCAAACAATGATTATATTGCAGTAATAGTGCACCATTATACATCAAAGGAAGTAATACAATACATGGAAACTTATATTTATTAATATGGCAGTACAAGTTGAATTATCAGAAACCCACTCGTTCAAAAGAGGGTTTTGTGAAGGTGTCCGGGACACCTCCTACTGTCCGTGGGCAAGCTGAGGCTCTGAACCACAGCTTAAGCATCCAAAATTCATAACGTCGTCTCGCTGCTCATGTCTCGTGGCCGGTGTTGGTCCATGTCTGAGTCGTCGTCAGACTCCATCTCTATCTTGACCTGTGGGACAGGGCAGGCCATCCCTCGCCCCATTGGCATGGCTGGTGATGACGGGCAGGAGATCTTCAGGTGGAGGGTAATGCTGAGGAAGGGCAAGCGCCAGTTACCTCACACACTAATCAGGCAAAAATATGACGTGTTTGAAGAGGGAGGCCAAGGGAGGAAACACAAGTTTGTTTATGAGACAGAAACTAGAGCAGCTCACGATGGATGCTAGGGAGAAAGGACAAGTGATTGTGAAGGGGAAATGCCTCTACTGTTTAGTGAATGACTCAAAGCAGTAGTCACTATTGTATAATGTATCTCAGGTAAAAAGCTCACTTTTTAAAGTTCAATTCCAAATTACACTGCAAAGTACATTTTCAATGAAGATCTTTTGTGACAAATCCCTCAATTAAAAAAAAAAAAAAAAACAATATACACATTGCTGCCGAAATAAGTTACTTGATCATTCACTAGTTGTTCTCTTGTCATACAGACACTGTACAACTAGCAATATATGGTGATTTGTTATTCATGTATGCTAAACTACTTCACATTGTATCTGTACATGCATCTCATATCATAATCAACTACAGTCAAATTTGCTTTTACTTTCTTTCCAAACCATGCCTCTTTCAAAGCAATGCAGAAATGATGCCCCATTTGCATACAAGGAAGGAACAAATATAAAATAGGCATAAAGGGTAATTTGTATTTTAGGACAAAAGTTTCACATCTATCAACTGTGCTTGGACTGTAGACAAGGGAAAAGCTGAACAAAAGTTCCTACAGGATTTATTTCAATTCACGTGCAAATATAGCTGATTTGCCGTAGAGTTTTGGAACATGGGTGAAAAAAGAAACAACCAAAGTAATAATGATCCGTTACATTTGGATGGGTTTACAAATAAAATGTAGAGATTAATCTTCTAAACTTCACGTTTGTCCTTTAGAAACAGTTTTGTGTATATCTTTGATTTTTATTATTTATGCAGTGCATTATTCTAAACACTGAAAGCTGAACATCCTAACAAATGGCTTTTAGACACATCAAATATACAGCATACATTTTAATTAATTCCACAGCCCCTGTCTGTCAAAATGTTATACACATATAGGAAAAATACAATCTATGCAAAATGATTTCCTGTGCGCATATTGTGAAAGATTCAGTACATAGCACAGGAAGAGAAGTAGCAAACATTATGCAGCAAGAAGGATTATAATGATCTGCATTGCCTTAAAGTGCATGGAGAGGACACTAAGTGGGATTACAACTGAGCCTAAACACGGCACTCTGTGAGGACAATGGTGTTGTTGTAAGTAGCATGTCTCCAATTGTGGGTGTTCATGTGTCCATTATTTACATCTCATCGAATAATAACACAGGAAATTATATAGGGAGAAGCAAAAGAATACGGGTCATCGCAGACCATCTAATACTACTAGTGTTATTAGAGAATTAGAAGAAACAAAATAAGCAACAAAACAAAAAGCAACACATTGACAAAAGATTTACAATAAACTATTATACCAAAACAAAGGTATTGTTTTCAGATATATTGTATATTACAATATTTTTCTAAATGTATGTATTTATTTCAGCTTCTGTGGGATGTCATCAGACGGTGGAGGTACATCTAACGAATTGTGCAGTAAATAAATGTCAGAGTGTATGGTGATGGTATTCAGTCCGGCAGGTGGTTTGTAGATGGATTTGTAAACTTCTGGATAATAAATCAGAATTTCATACTTCAACTCTATATTATTTCAATCCAAAGTCAAAAATATGAGCTGCAAATGACAAATGCCAGATTATTTTATCTTTTATAACATTACCCTAGGCGCCACGGTCGACGACTGGTTAGCACATTTGCCTCACAGTTCTGAGGACTGGGGTTCAAAACCCGGCCCCACCAGTGTGGCGTTTGCATGTCGTCCCCGTGGCTGCGTGGGTTTTCTCCGGGTACTCCGGTTTCCTCCCACATCCCCAAAACATGCGTGGTAGGTTGATTGAAGACTCTAAATTTCCCTTAGGTATGAATGTGAGTGCAAATGCTTGTTTGGTTCTATGTGCCCTGTGATTGGCTGGCGACCAGTTCAGGGTGTACCCCGCCTCTCGCCCCTCATGATAGCTGGGATAGGCTCCAGCACGCCCATGACCCTAGTGAGGATAAGTGGTACATAAAATGGATGGATGGATGGAAGGTTACCCTATAAATCTATCATGTGATCTCAGGTGTGGTAAGAGTGAATTCGTACCGATAATCGGGTCCGAAACGGGTCAGGGCTGACAATCTTAAATATTAAACGTGTTCAATATTTATGACCGGAAATCTTCATGTGTGTGGGGAAATTTGAGGAGGCATGAAACTGTCTCCAGTGTACCAATAAAGATTTACATCAAAAAGAAAGGTAGTTGGAGATAGATAAATAGAAGATGGAGAGACAGAAGAATTCATGTTATCTATTTAAATACAAAACAACAAACAAATACCACTGATGCCTTTTATCGCAAATTTGATTTGTCGTGTTTATAATATTAAAGTTTGTTTATTCCAGATTCAGTGCTTAAGCAAAATGTAAGTTTGTTGTCATATGACGCTACATTTCTGCAGAGAAGGGAAACGTGCACATTGCAGTGATTTTTCATTAAATATTGAGTTTGGCCCAATTTTTTATTTTTGCCCACTGTGAGTTTAAGTTTGACACCCCTGTCTTATTGGATTAATTTCTTAATTAACAATGGTTAATGTAGCTCTATTTTATATTGTTGCTAGTGCTACAATCTTACTGAAAACATTACATAAACCAGGAGGTGTCAAACATATGGCCTGTAGGCCAAAACTGGCCCACCAGAGGGTACAATCCAGCCCGCAGGATGAATTTGAAAGTGAAAAAATACATAAAACCTTGTGGTAGTGGGGACTAAGGATAATTTTGAGAATTATTATTCTCATATACAAGTGGAAAATGGAATGGTAATAATTGCTTGGTCTTCATAACTTTTAATTTTAAAGTGCAATACGATATACTGTGTAAGTTTTGTGCCTTAAAATACAATCACTGTGATCAGTTATTATGCACACATGTAGCAAAATTTTCTCGAGGTTATTTTGTAAAATGATAAATTATATATATATATATATATATATATATATATATATATACATATATATATATATATATATGTTATATTTAATATGGTATGATTTTAGTGACATCATCAGTTGACATCAACATGTTGCCCATGAACTACAACGAGTTTAACACCACTGGAACAGTTTGGTTTGAACCTGGAGCAGATTATTTCCATTCTTCTTTTCCAAGAGGAAAATAAGCTTCTACATTTGAACAAATCAAGAGGTTGACCAGCATCACAAATCGGATTGTTGGATAGAAACTCTTCCACTGTATTCCAATGCTTTGACCATGACAACTTCGATTCCCATTAGTATTTCCACTGTGCAAATGCATCACTAAAAACAACCACAAGAATCACTAATCGTGTGTGTGTGTGTGTGTGTGGGTGGGTGGCTGTGCACGCGGGAGTGTGTTAAAGAGCATGGTGTGTGGCAGAAGGCTGGCAGTATGCCCCCCACTCAGACTGTACAACATCAGGATAGACCAGATCTTTGTAGGGGATGTGCAGTTTGAGGACACAGTACCTGCGATCCAAATCTGAATCTGAACTTGGTGAATGGTTGGAGTAAGGGCTGTACTTATCCTGCAAGTCAATACACGCACACACACACAAATACAAGATCAGTTATGGCCTGCAGGGGGCAGTAAAACCTCATGTTCCTCACCGCCTCTTCACTGGCTTCCAATTTGGGCCTTTTCTTGTCTTTTCCCCCCTTCTTGTCATCTTCTTTCTTCTTCTCTTTCTCTGGCAGAAGGTCATCCACCCAAGCCAGGTCATGCTGGGAGAAGACCAAGTCCAGCATTTTGCGGATGACCATCAGACCCAGGATCTAAAGTTTAATGCAACAAAACGCACATACACATTTTCATGGATCTGAAGTTTAATGCAACACACACACACACACACGCAAAAACACACACACTTTCATATTCTCGCCAACATTTGTCTCATAGGCAGGTTGTGGTCTGTACTGTATATGATGTAGTTGGATGGCATTTTAAGATGACATTATCATTAATCACATGAATACTTAATATTGTATAATTATGTAGATTGTCTATGTACTAGGCGGCACGGTGGCCGACTGGTTAGAGCGTCAGCCTCACAGTTCTGAGGACCCGGGTTCAATCCCCGGCCCCGCCTGTGTGGAGTTTGCATGTTCTCTCCCTGCGTGGGTTTCCTCCAGGTACTCCGGTTTCCTCCCACATCCCAAAAACATGCATTAATTGGAGACTCTCAATTGCCCGTAGGCATGACTGTGAGTTCAGGGTGTACCCCGCCTCCTGCCCGATGACAGCTGGGATAGGCTCCAGCACGCCCGCGACCCTAGTGAGGAGAAGCGGCTCAGAAAATGGATGGATGTCTATGTACTACAGTTAGTTGCAGGGCAATGTCTTAGCAGCCATGAATCTCACTACTTCTGGAGCATTCAGAAGAGATTGAATCTAATAACAAACTTGAAATATGCAATACAGTAATAGTTACTGTCATGATAATTACATACCATAACTGGAAAGATGATAGCTAAAAATGTAGATTTGAGTATCCAGAGTACAGCCAGGCATATGATCTGGATCAAGGTGAACAGGTGCACCCTTCTCAGAGGAACATGGCGCAGGTAGGAGAGGTCAGGTTGATGCTTGGATGGCATCATGTATAATTTAATCCTGTCCCAGAACTACGGATGGTAATTAAAACAAGGTTATGTCAGTTTCACATACCCAGTCAAATTATTGCAGAAGTTATCTTGGGTCACTTGTCATACAGATCCAGACGGAATTCATTATAAGAGCATGGATTATTTAAGCATGTGGCAGAGGGGTGAAGAAGTTAATCGAATGCAGACCTATAAAATGAATGAGCAATCACTAAATATTTGTAGGGTTCGCTGATGTGTCACAGCTCAGACTGTGTATGATAAGTGTTACCTGCACGGCAGTTAAGATGATGATGATGATAAAAATAATAACATAATAATAATAATAATAGTAATGTGGTGGGTGACTGCATGCAATGTACTAGATCCATTACGTATAATTTGTTTCTTCAAATGTGCAAACAGCCAGGTGTCGATCTGCCTGCTGGTTGGTTTGTTTGGCAGCTTGCAATGAGTTCCTTCCTGCTCTCCTTCAATGAACCAAGGTAATAAGAATGACATGCAACCGCGAGGACACAGTTTGGCTCTTATTAGCATACCTGAATTCCGCTGAGGGAAGCTACTCCCATGTAGAGGAAGACACCGTACAGCACAGGCATGGGGATGAACTATTGAGAGGAAGGGCAGAAGAATCATTTAACATACTGTTTAACCCCCCACAGTGTCATGTGGAGGAAAAAAAGCCAATATAAGTACTGTGTAAGTCTCAGGCCACAATCAGTTCAGTTGTTTGAATGATCCATTTTGAGAGCGGGTATTCAGACATACTGGAATAAAACCATAAACAGTAGAGGGATTGTGCATGAGCCAAGGGAAAATACAACATGCAATTTATTTTCATTGTTTGAGTCAGGGGAACCATCCACCCCCCAGAATCAAAATAGCTCCACCTGTCTGTCATCCTCCATGAACCAGGGACCAGCCAGCTAACTAAGGCACAGATAATACATTGAAAATAATAAATGAATAAAAATACACTACAAGACATGACGAGGGTTGATTTAAGGTGATCTAAGCAGTCGCTTAGTTCTTCACTCTTAAGCCTTGTGCTTTAAGATTACATGCATAACTAGAAATAATGGTATTAATAGGACATGTGCCTCATTCCCAGTGTTCTTTATACCTTCAGTACTGGAGCAAGGAAGATGGAGACCCCAGTGAGAACAAACACTAGAATGCCAGTCACTCGTTGTTCTCTGGAAAGCCAATATTAATGGGAAATATACATAAGATGAAATTTCTCTTTTTTTCTGCTATGAATGACTTTGCAAATGATTTCACTTCACAGGTAAAAAGACTGTCATCCATACAGTACATGCAATTGTCTTTTTATTGCTATTGCTGACCTGACTCCGAGGAACTGTGGCTGCTCTCCGGGCGCACTGGATTCGCTTTCCATCTTCAGAGAGTCTATGTGTGCGATGGAGATGACGGTGGCAGCTACATACCAGGGCAGACCCAAGAAGGAACAAGTGGCCATCAGGACACCCACCCAGAATAGATCCAAATGATAGCCGCAACCTTTCTGCCAGGACACCAGGCACAGGATCATGGTTAACAGTAAGCTATTGTTCTTCATTCTTTTGCAGTATTCTTCATGTGGTACTTTTCATGTACTGAAACTAGAATAAACAACAATGTGAAATCTCCATTGTGAAAAGACAAAAATTGGCTTGGTTAAATTGGTTACGCAGTACCAGTATACAGTAAGAATATCTGAAATGTCAGTGGAGGATACAACATATAGAAGACAGGTAGATACAAAATATGTAGTAACATTTAACATTATTTTATTGTTTTTATTTTTTACTTTAAAAAGTACTTTTTTTGAATCCTGCATAGAAATCCAATTTTCAATCTACTGTAGTTAATTTGATTTGTTTATGCATGACAGCAGCTCAGGAGTTGAACCCCTCGGGAGTTTGGGAGGTTTATGGTTCTTGCTCAAGGATATCGCGGTGGTACTTAGGAAGCATTTCTACAACCAAAAAAGTCACAATTTTTGCATAGTTTTTGTTCTGTATTGTGATTCAACACCACCCTTCTCCGGCAATCAAAAATCGAATTATTTTTGGACTGAGCTAGTTCTATCTCCAACTGTGTTTTAATCAGGAAATTACTCTATTCTACTCTAAAGTAGAATAGAGAAAGTACTCTATTCTATCAGAAGTACACCAACCTTCAGCTTGTTTTCCTTGCGGTTGACAATGACAGCACTGATTTGCTGGTCCATGAAGATGAGGATGGTGACAAGGAGGGCAGGGACAAAACTGCCCAGATAAACCCACCAGGGGTTCTTTTCAAACGGCAAAACCAGCCAGCCACGATCTGGCCGAGTAGGCTAAGAAGAGACGAGAAAAATCTTCATTTGCACCATAAGTCTCAATCTTGTCATTAAATACTCAATGATCCAGTCAAGAAATGTGTTTACAGTAATTGGAAGCCAGATCAGCTTTTTGAAAATTCTCATTTTCTGTTGTTATGCTAGTATTTACATGCAGAAATTGCTTGTCCATTCTTTACCCTCCATTGTTTTTGAAGTGGTAGCCCATTTTCATGATGGATTCAAATGAACACAACCAAGGGGGTATCACTTGATGGCACAATGAAGCAATTCAATGTGTTTGTGTATTACTATAATTTGTCTTGCTGGGAACAGGCTCACAGTTAGTTTCACCCATCCAACAATGGCAGAGTTGTATGAAAGCTTCGCCTGACAGCAGTATGTTGTAGAACAGGGGTATCAAACTCCAATTCACGGTGGGCCAAAATAAAAATTCTCAATATTATAAACTCAATATTTAATGAAAAATCATTGCAATGTGCACGTTTCCCTTCTCTGCAGAAATGTAGAGACATATGACAACAAACTTAAATTTTGCTTAAACACGGAAACTGGAATAAACAAACTTTAATATTATAAACACATGAGAAATCAAATTTGGTATTTGTTTGTTGTTTTGTATTTAAATAGATAACATGAATTCTTCTGTCTTTCTATCTTCTATTTATCTATCTCCAACTACCTTTCTTTTGAATGTCCTTCAATAAAAAGCCAAACTTCAAACTATTAACAGTCCCTGCCTAGGAGTTGATAAAGGGCATAAAAAAAAAACAAAACATGAATTCAATTATGTTATATTCTTTGTTACAGCCATGTTGCTCCGCACACGACGTGTCTTTTACTTTAGTGAACAGACAATCTGCCTCCCACCTGTCTTGGAAGTTAACTGTTTTCCATCTTTCGTATGGCCATTTTTGGGAATGGGTAGTGTAAATTTGCCCGAGGAGACTGGTAGCATAGTCGCTAACGACAGGAACAGAAAGGGAAGGGGCGCTCGCCGGTCTAGACTGATGGGCCAACACGCTAGCAAAGCATTCTGGGATTTGTAATATTAGTGGCGCATGGGCTATATACTGGCGGGCCAGCTCTAATACACATTTGATATGGTCTTGCAGGCCAAATATAATTACATCGTGGGCCAAATTTGGACCCCGGGCCTGAGTTTGACATATATGTTGTAGAATATGTTATACCATGAATCGACAAGCAGTGAAAAGAGCGTATTTAAATGCAAAGCAATCAGCAGAAAGACGTTGTTGCATACATGTGACCTTTGCATCCTTCCTTGTGGCTATTTTTGGCATAATGTGACATATTTTCACAGTGAGTTGTTATAAGATGAGATGCAATATGCCGAGTAACTGCATCATTACAGTGTGGTAATCAATCATTTAATTTCCCACCTGTTTGGAAAATGATTAGCACCCTATGCGAGATTGAAGCTTACACGCAAAATCAGATCTTAATGGTTTGAAAAGGCCAATTTTGACTGACTCAATCACATTATCAAATCAAGCTGAAAAAAAAAACCTCACACCATGATTACAAATTTTCTTGATCATTTTGCAGTAATCTATGCAACCTGTTACAACCAGCATTTTTGGCAGGAAAATATATAGGCTGTACCTTGAATTCTGTTGGTACAATTAACTTGGGGGTTTTGAGGCCCATCAGCATGTCAAGGCCCACAAACGTCATGATTGACATAAAGATAGAAAAGTCACTGATAAGTTTCCTCAGCTGGAAAAAGAGATAGAAAAAAACCAACAACAATATGACCAAACAGTTCAAATATACAATTAACAACTGAACACTTTGACAAGGTCAGACAGAAAACATGGGAATCAGGTTGAGTCAAACAGTCAAACAGTCAAATACTAGCACATTTGGTGTCAAACAATTACCAAATAAAATTATTCATTAAATGTGACTGATTGGTGGGTAACATTAGCAGTGTTGTCCAAACTGTTTTGATTTATAGAGTTTAGCTTTATTATGATATATTGTGGTTGAAACACATCGTCCTCTCAGAGCCTAATCTTGCATAGAACTATTTATTTTACATGTACTTTTACATTGTAAACAATCTTTGCACATTCTGAATATCTTACCACTGTGGCAGTATTGCTGAGCTACAAATTCGCATTCATCTACACTATTAATAGTAATACAATACTTCTACTAATTTGCTCAGATGCATTTTTATTATTGTCTAGAGTTCCATCCATTTTCTGAGCCGCTTCTCCTCACTAGGGTCGCGGGCGTGCTGGAACCTATCCCAGCTGTCATCGGGCAGGAGGCGGGGTACACCCTGAACTGGTTGCCAGCCAATCGCAGGGCACATCGAAACAAACAACCATTCGCACTCACAGTCATGCCTACGGGCAATTTAGAGTCTCCAATTAATGCATGTTTTTGGGATGTGGGAGGAAACCGGAGTGCCCGGAGAAAACCCACGCAGGCACGGGGAGAACATGCAAACTCCACACAGGCGGGGACGGGGATTGAACCCCGCACCTCAGAACTGTGAGGCTGACGCTCTAACCAGTCGGCCACCGTGCCGCCTGCCTAGAGTTTATTTTGAATTTAATTGTATTTATATTTTTTAATTCTGTCCTATGCTGTATGAAGGCAATAGTGAGGTAAGAGTTTAATTTCTCAGTGTAACCACTGCATTTCTGCTATGTGTATGACAATAAACCTCTGGAAACTATTAACCGATAGCCACTAAAACATTAGAAATTTCCTTATTTGAACATTTAAAGTGGAAAGACGATTTTTTTTCCCGACATATTTTAAGACTGTTTTCCAGATAATTAGTCACAGACATCAGCAATGTGATTTTGCTGGCAGTGCAGTGTGCAGTGTGGGTTGATGATGTTCAAAGGTTGCTTAGCTTTGCTTCTTCACGTGGTCATAATGCACTGTGATGCAGTACAGGGGACATTACAAATTGTCAAGCTGAGCATGTTTTCCAAGCAAGGCGTAATCTAGAAACTGGTTCCCTCACACGTCCTAACATACTTTCATGACGATTGATTTTGGCAATATGCCTTTTAGGTTTGTCTGAGTGGCTGATTGGCGGACTGTGGAGCTAAAACGCCGCAGAGAAAGGATAAAAACATTTGATACTTTTCAGCAGACTGTGTTTTATAAAAATACCAAATGTTGTCTTCTCACCCTGATGGGACTGTTTTAAAGGGCTCAAATTTATTCTACATTATTGTGAGTTGTATACTAAATATACCACCGCTGTCCAATAACAACCATGTGTTTCACTTTATTTCAGGAGCAATACAAATTTTGTTTACAACAGTGTAGTTAAAAAAAACACCACAAACAACTGTCATTAATCAAATAGATACAGTATGTGTTCTTATAGCAAAGTTTGCTTAATGTTTAATGTTTAATTTTAAAACAGACAAAGTAGCAATAACGGCTATGACTGTTATTTATGCGTTGTTTATCTCTTTACACTCAACCTTTTTTGTGGTCTAACAAAATTATTTTCAAAAACAAAAATGGCAAATTATTGACTTGCGTAATCTTTTGAGCGGCACAGTGGAGGACTGGTTAGAGCGTCTGCCTCACAGTTCTGAGGTCCGGGGTTCAATCCCCGGCCCCGCCTGTGTGGAGTTTGCATGTTCTCCCCGTGCTTGAGTGGGTTTTCTCCAGGCACTCCGGTTTCCTCCCACATCCCCAAAACATGCACGGTAGGTTAATTGACGACTCTAAATTGCCCGTAGGTGTGAATGTGAGTGCGACTGGTTGTTTGTTTGTATGTGCCCTGCGATTGGCTGGCGACCAGTTCAGGGTGTACCCCGCCTCCTGCCCAATGATAGCTTGGATAGGCTCCAGCACGCCCGCGACCCTAGTGAGGAGTAGCGGCTCAGAAAATGGATGGATGGATAATCTTTTGAGGCAATAACATCAAATAATTTCTGTAACGCTCAGGTTTGAAGGGTGCACTCTCAAGACTGCTTGTTTCAGCTTCTTCCACACATATTCAATGGGGTTTAGATCAGGGCTCATCAAAGACCACTTCAGAATAGTTCGATGATTTGCTCTTAGCCATTCTTCGATGTTTTTTGCTGTGTGTTTTGATTCTTTCCTTTGGATCATGTTGGAAGACCCATCCAGGTATTCTGCAAATGAGACCAAGCATTCTAAAATTGGGCAACTTATTTTGCTCTAGAATGCTGTGATAGCCTTGAAATTTCAAAGACACTCAGTGTCAGATGCAGCAATACAGCTACAAAACATAAGCAAGCCTACATCCTAATTCAAAGTAGGTACTTCTACAACTGTAATTCTTTTCGTTGTATGCTTCATTTTTGAGTTGTTGAACGTGGAGGTGATGTGAAGTCTCAGAAAGCTCCTTTGTCTCATTTGTCCAAAGGACAACCTCCCAGAAATTTTGTGCCTCTCAATTTCCATTTCGGGAAAGTCCATTCTCATCAGTTTTTACTTATTTCAGTGACCATTTGACTGTGCCGTTTCTACAAAGAAAATAACACTGTATTGTGAAACATGGAAGAGGCTTGGTCAAATTCTGGGGCTGCTTTGCTAGGTCCGGCGAAGAGGATCTTGAATCTGTGGAGGGTACAATAAAACCTCAAGACAATCAAGGCATTCTAGAGCGAAATGTGCTGCCCAGCATCAGAAAGCTTCATCTCAGCAACAGGTTATGCGTCTTCCAACGGGATAACAACCCAAAACAAGCAAACACCAAGGAATGGCAAAGAACAAAACATTGGTCTATTCAGAGTTGTCCCTCTATGAGCCTTGACCTAAATCCTGTTTAATACCTGAAACATGCAGGAGATGAAACATGCAGTCTGAAGAAGGCACCTTCAACTCTGAGAGAACTGAAGCAGTTTGTCATAAGGGGGAGGGGGCCGGGGGTGGACTACAATACAGATATACAGCTATCATTGGGTCACTTAGTCACCTTGGTGGGAAAGTAACGACTGAACTTGAACTTCTTCAGGGTGACCGTCATGGAGTATGTTCCAAAGAAGAGGATGAAGGACATAAGTGCCAGATCTGGGACATACTTGCAGGAATTCCCCACCAAAGAGCCCCCGTACTTCAAACACTCCTTCTTACTCAGCTGGCTCCAGTCCAGAGCTGTCACATTCAACTGAGGTTGGTTGGGCAGCAGTAGTGCAGAGATAAAGACAGGGTGAAAAAAAGGAAGGTGCTTGAATGAAAATATGTGTGTTTTTTTTTTTATTTCCATGCAAACAGCAACATTTGCCAGCACAGATGTGACATTGTAGTCCACGCAAGACAGAGGGAGTGTTAGGATGATAGGATGGATGGTGATAAAAGGAAAGAAAATAACTTTCAATCATGATGACAGAGTACACATCAGGAAAAACAAGATATCGATAACTGGCACTCTTTCAACTGGAAATGAATGGATCCAAAAAAGTAATGGGAAAACACAGTGAAAATAAGCACTTACCCCAGAGACACTAGAGCTGTTATCTGGCATTGGAACTAAACCATTGAAGATCATTGCAGCCACTGTTTGTGAGTTGGAGAGGACAGGTTGAGGCCGAGGGTTTAATGAGACATAAAGAGTAGATGAGGAGGGAAACAGAAGGGAATAGAAAATAAATGTACAACATCATAATGAGAATGCAGCAGAATGCAGTCTGCGGGGCATGCCGTCCAATAAAAAGGAGCACTCACTTGTAAGAGATAGCAGCCAAATTGTTTAAGCATGCCAAAGACAAACAAGAGACAAATCAGTTACAGAAATCAATGTCTGTAGAAATTAATGCAAGTTTTACAGTCAATCTGTGTTTCATCAATATGAGATGTGCCAGAAAGGTTCCAGGACTCCCAGCGGGTGCTGGCTGAGATGGGGGTGTGGGGTTCCAGGGGGCATTACTGCGGGGCTCGCTGTGGCGGTCCTCTCTTCCTGTGGTTGTCCCGCCGGATGCAGGAGCCATGCCTCCTAAATCGCTCACTTAGCACACACTCACACCATTCACTGTAAATGTTTTTTCACTAGTCACATCCGGGCACACACACATACTCAGGGTTTCTTGGGGGACTGGTGTGGAGTCGCGAGGATGCGGGATTCATTACATCAGTGCTGTTTACTGGTCTAGATGCTTTGCTCGTCCCCTCTGCCTGCCCCCAAGGTCTTTTAATGCATTACACACACTCATTCTTTTTTTTTTTTTTATGTACTACATACAACAATCTCTGAGGGGGGTGGGGGGGGGGGGGGGGGGAATTGGCTCCCAGGGAAAAGTTGTAGTTTGAAGTTTGGATTTCAAATTTTTGTGACACCAAACCTGGGACCTCTCTGACACACATCGTCAACTCGTATGTCTCACAAAGTTGCACACTAACAGATTCTACTAATGCAGCTGTTTCCATGGAACTCTATTGAGCTGGATTCTATGTCCAAGGAAGCATGGTAAATGTGGCAGTGCTGCCAGGGATTTGGGCCCCCACCACTTCGATGGCTCAAATTATTCTACTATTTTCTTGGGCCCCTTTCAGTCTTGGGCCTTTAGGCTTCCCTTAATGTTGTAAAACCTTTTCCTGGACCTGCAGGAGAAGGAATGTTTTTGTTTGTTTGAATTGTTGATTGTCATTAAATGCAGTTATGCAAAAATCTATTTTCAGCTGTACCGCTACAACGTTTTTAAATAAAACAAAAGTGTGTGTGCTTACCATGAATAATTGCATTAAAAGTTGCCACTGTGATGACTGCACATTAGTAGCTTCATTGTCTTCTGTAATCTTGAAGCTACACTTCATATACCAACCGTATGATCAGTCTACTTGTCCCTGAAAGAAGGGATAAACTCACTCAGGTCTGGGGCCAAGCACTCGCACTTGTAAGCAGTGACGTAGTCCGGCTTGAAGTTGGTGTTGATAGGGTAGTATTTGAAGGAGCCCACCATCTTCTTGATCGCATCAGAGATGAAGATGAAGGAAATGAGACTGGAGAAGCCCTCTTCAGTGAAACGTGTCATGTACTTGATAATGTAACTGGCGTCAGTTGCCACCAGGATGAAACACTGCAAGCACGAGTGGATACCTATCCACAGGCGGAGCTCCATGTAATCAATGTTGTTATTCCTTCAGGAAGGAGAAATCAAGGAAGCATGGTGAATGAATGGATGAAATGAGTCAAGCTCCAACATATCACGTGTTCAATGCCCTAAAGCCCCTCAAGGACAAATCTACCTCATTAACACCTAAGAAATGATATCCTAAACAGTTCAATGAAAATCATTTTAAAAAAGGACAATGGGCCATATTTTTCTTGCTTTAAGTTTGTTGTTGATCTGAATGCATAGCAAGTATTTCTGTTTCACAATTTTTTAATTAAATTTCTCAATCATTATTTGTTATACATATATTTTTTTCTAGTACAGCGCCAAAGTTGAACCGTAACAAAAGGGATTTGTTAGTAATTCCTGGTTCGAGGAGGATTCATCCATCTATTTTCTTTACTGCTTATCCTCACTAGGGTCACGGGCTGCTGGAGCCTATCCCAGTTATCTTCGGGCGAGAGGCGGGTTACACCCTGAACCGGTCGCCAGCCAATCGCAGGTCACATAGAAACAAACAACCATTCGCACTCACATTCACACCTACAGGCAATTTAGAGTCTTCAATCAACCTACCACGCATGTTTTTAGGATGTGGGAGGAAACCGGAGTGCCTGGAGAAAACTCACCTAGGCACGGGGAGAACATGCAAATTCCACACAGGCGGGGCCGGGATTTGAACCCCGGTCCCCAGAACTGTGAGGCAGATGTGCTAACCAGTTGTTCACCGTTCCGTCGAGGAGTATTACATAATAAAAAGGAACCATAATATTTTGAGTCTTTTGCTGGAGGGACAAAAATAGAAATAAAATTCTCAAACAAAAGTGAAAACCTTGTGGATCACTATATTTAAATAAAGGCATTTACTTTTGTACTCTTTAAAAATGGCTTATTTTGGACTTGTCTGTTCCTCTGGTTGTATTTCTGGTTGGAGGCAGATAATATCCCAATGCTCCAAAACGAACACACTTATTGTCCATTCATTTTCTATGCCACATTACGGGTGAGCTGGAGTCTATCCTGGCTGACGTTGGGCAAGAGGCGGGACAGTCTGGACTGGTCGCCAGGCAATTGCAGCTGCACGTATTATGCCATTTTGCAATTTTAATTTGGACACTATGTCCACATGTATTAACTGCCTCTCCACTATAATTTATCCATGAACTGATCTTCCCCTACAACAGCAGTCTCCACAACCTTATAAACAACCTGGCCCCGCTGAAAAACACATTGGTTGTTTTACTTGCTATTTAGTTTTGTTCACTCCTGCCGCCATATAGAGTAATGCCAAAGAACACCAAATGAACAATCTCTACAAGAAGACGGGTCTCACCATACATTATAACTTCTATCGCAACCACAGTTTTATATTTACATTACAGGGGGCTGTATCATGCAAGCTAAATCCACATATTACCATAATTTCTCTTGTATAATGCGCACCCATGTATAATACGCACCCCCAAAGTTCTTCTCAAAATGCTGGAAAAACCCTTCAACTTATGTATAATGCATTTTTACAATGCATGATTTTGCTTCTACCAATATGATCAAAACAAAGTATTGTCTGTATTTTGTTAGTTTTTTCATAGAATTATTCTGAAGTTAAGCACTTTATTTAAACAGAATCCATCCATCCATTTTCTGAGCCACTTATCCTCACAAGGGTCGTGGGAGTGCTGGAGCCTATCCCAGCTATCTTCGGCCAGGAGGCGGGGTACACCCTGAACTGGTTGCCAGCCAATCGCAGGGCACATACAAACAAACAACCATCCGCACTCACATTCACACCTATGGGCAATTTAGAGTCTTCAATTAACCTACCATGCATGTTTTTGGGATGTGGGAGGAAACCATAGTGCCTGAAGAAAACCCACACAGGCACGGGGAGAACATCCAAACTTCACACAGGCGGGGCCGGGGATTGACCGAGGTCCTCAGAACTGTGAGGCAGAAGCTCTAACCAGTCGTCCTAAACACAATACTTTATTTTTATTTACCTGCTCTTATTTTGAAATTCACAGCCCTACTTTCATTTAGTAAATGAGAAAACACACAGTTGTCCTAATATGTTTGATTACCCAGTTAGAATTTGTAAGATGTGTACAATTCTTTCAAGAAAACATGAAGGCGAAACACATTTAATTTTATTTTAATGGGATTCAAATTAAACTGTCAAGCATTTCAGAAAAGCATTATCACTAAACAAAACATAACCATTAAGAAATTAATGATGGTTGTTGTTCTGTCATCAGTAGTATTTAAAAAAAAAAAATGATAAAAAAATTTCACAAATTCTGCCTGTCAACTTATGAGCACAATTGTACATATATGCAGTCATATGTATCCCCGGCATATTGGAATGAAAGTGTAGGCGACACCTTTTTCATAACCTCTAGGTGGCATACTAGAACGAAAGTGTACAACTTTTTCATACCCTCTAGGGGGCGGTGGCATATTGGAATGAAAGTGTACAGCGTTTTCATAAGCTCTAGATGGCGGCATACATTTATAAAATCTGAAAGTCTTTTTCATTTCCCCCTATACCTATGTATAATGCGCACTATTGACTTGACAATTTTTTTTATAATATCAGTCAGTGTTAGCACAAAACCTTCAGTTTTCTGCTAGAAAGCCAAAAAAAAAATTAAAATGTCAGAAAAGTCTACTGGAACAACTTCCATATTTGGGGTTAGCGTTTCTTTTACCCACTGTCAGTTATATCGCAGAATTAATAAGAAAATCCAAAGAATTACACTGTAATTTCAGACCCCTTCCAAATGTTTTTGTCAAAGCCATTGTTCCCTCATCTGCGAACAGCTGCTGTCACTCCAATATCCAGGAAACCTTGTGCTGATCCCAGTAACCCCAATATTCCCCACATATTTCCAAACTTCCAATCCTGTCAAAAGAGTCTTTGATTCTTGAGAAAACTGTTGCTTCTTAGCTATATTGTCCATCTAATCTGCAACAATCTCTATGAAAGGTTCCAGTCAGGTTTGTGGCTGCTTCATTGTATTGAAATTGAACTACGCAACATAACCCCAAAAAAAGATCTCCTCCTTGTAGCTGATTGGGGCCTCTTAACCATCTTCATTCATCTCACGTACATTCCTGGGGTGACTCCTCACTATTGACATTAGAAAAAAGGGGACCTGTTTTAAGACTGGGGAAGTTTTTTTAAGTCAGCGGGAAAGAATTGCATTTGCTGGAGAGGTAGAGGTGCGTGTCATCCACATAGCAATACAAATGGATGCTGTATTTGGAGAAGATATTTTAGATGGGAATGACCTATGTGATGAAGGGAAAGCACACTAAGAGCCCAGATTGTGGAAAAAAAGCGAGCGCCACCCGACAATAAAAGCATTTTTGAGGCGCATTGACACATCATCAAACAAAACACCATCCATCACCATACAATGATTATTTTTATTTTCCTTATTATTTTTATCTTCTTTTGTTAGTGTGCCTTTTCCTAAAACTAATTTCTTCAGATTTGAAATTCACTATTGGCCTCTGTATTTATATTCAAATTCTAAAAAAAAGTATAGTAAATTAAGGGGTAAAGCTTTACAGTTTTTGATACAACAAGTTTAAAAGTTGAGTCATGCAATTTTACTATTGCTATATTTGGCAACATGGCAAGTCATTGCCATCAAAATGGGATTTCTCTGTACAGGGAGATTAAATACAAAATCATTCAGGGGTTTTGCCTTTTTCATAGATCACCTGGAGATCCCTAGGCCTACTGAATCTACATGCACAGAATTTATTTTAATTCCTGTATGAGTGATTATTCACGTGAATTATCAGATTCCAATTATTCTCTGAACTGTGTTAAAAAAAGGCTGTGTACAGGATGCTACACCACATAAACCCCATAATTCAAGTCTACTGCATTGTCATTAGTTGGTAAAGAGGCTCACTTGCTGAATTCAAACAGGAGCTTTTCAAAGATGAGGATGGGTCCAGTTGAGCTGAGAATGATGAGAGGCTGACCCCCGAGCAGACAGAACACAGTGCCCGCCAGAGCTGTACCAAGGAAACTTTCCATTACACCCTGTTGAGGGCGAGAGCGACAGACACAGATAACATTGTAGGATGAGGATGACTATGTGTTAGCCTTTATTTGATAGTTAAAAGGATAAACAGGAAATACAAGATTAAGTGAAACTAAACTCCCAAAGCACACAATACCATGGCACCCACTTATAGGATTGATCTTGTACAATCAATTGGTATGTGGCACTTTTGTGATGATTCATACACTGGTGATATTTTGAGTTAAAGAGAATTTCTATTTAGTGAATGGGTATCTTTTATAATAAATGTACCAGTCTAAATTTATGTTGAGAAGTAGGGTTCCTTAAAATGTTGCAAAAGATTGTTTCCTCAAAATTGTCCGATATAATGAGTGATAATCATTTCCGAAATGTAAAAACAAATATGAAGATGTGCTATATTTTTATTTAAGTCTTAACATATCAAAGCTTTTTTTTCCACTTTCTTGTGTTATTATTAACCAATCGCGAGTCATTCAACAAATTACTAACTTCAAATCTGCAAAGTGTCAAAAACAACAAGCAATCGTTTACAATTGTACACACAAGCCAATCCATGAATGTATACGCACAGCACAAATAAAAAAAAGAGAGAAATGAATGTGTTGCTTATTGTAAGTAGGACATGTGCACTGTTTTACCTGGTAATTGTCTGTGGCATCTCCCAGAAGGCCACCAAAGGTAATTGCATTGGTGATGCAGCCCAAGTAGATGAAGAGCACAGCAGAGATGGACTGAATGTGGAAACCCTCGTAGAAATCACTGGGCAGCCATGGCAATTTACGCTTTATGTCCAGGTACAATCCACCACAGAAGCTATTACATAGACAAAACTGTTAGTGATGCAGATTACGAATTGTGTAGTGAACTGGTCCTATCTGCATGCAATCCATCTTCCATAATTTTTTCCTCTTTAAATCAAAGCACAGTGGCAGAATAAGGTACAACCGCAAAAGATGTACTGTATGTATATGTATACAAACATTTTAATGAATCATCCATTCATCCATCCATTTTCTGTACCCCTTATCCTCACGAGGGTTGCAGGCGTGCTGGAGCTATCTTCAGGCAGGAGGTGGGGTACACCCTGAACCGGTCGCCAGCCAATCGCAGGGCACATATAAACAAACAACCATTCGCACTCACATTCACACCTACGGGCAATTTAGAGTCGTCAATCAACCTACCATGCATGTTTGCATGCATGGGAGGAAACCGGAGTTCCTGGAGAAAACCCACCCGGGCACGGGGAGAACATGCAAACGCCACACAGGCGGGGCCGGGATTTGAACCCCAGTCCCCAGAACTATGAGGCAGATGTGCTAACCAGTCGTCCACCGTGCCGGTCTGTATTTAATGGAGTTAAGCAGATTTTCCATAATATGTTCCCTTAAAATGTTCATTTGATGACACAAATCAGTGGTGGAGAATAGGGATCAAAAAACACACATTACCATTTATATCTGTTGTGTCCATCTGACTTCTTTTCTCTAAATTGTTTGACTTGCATGGGCAGCGCATGAGCGGTTCCACTGGCATGGTCAAAAGAGTCAGTGGACTGAAGCCTTTATTAACTAACCAGCCTAAAACAGATGTATTATATTCTGTAAAATGTGTGACTATTCCTTCTGAAATATTTAAAAAACCTGACTAATTGATTAACAGTTGATTTAGAAAGACATTGTAATGTGTACCTAACTGATATTAGGATAGCAGTGGTTATAATATTGACTATATGTGTGCATTTTGGGTGATTTCAAAGTGATTTTATCCAAGGTTTTCCATTACTAATTATTTTTGTTTGCATACTAATTGCAAAGTGCTGCATGACGAATAGAAGGTGATTCGTGGCTGAAAGCCCCTGAAGTTCACATCCTAGATTTACCCCTGTTCCACTGTATGACTGTACTCTCAGTATAGTTGTGAGGTGGTGGAGGGCACATCTACACCACAATAAACTAAACCCACAATTCATTTATGGTTGCGTTAATAACTCTCTGATAATTACAATTAAGCAATATTATCTTTGTAAAAATAGTTATTTTATTGTTTTTTTGTTCTTGTTCTTGTACTGTATATTTCCTCATAAAAAAAATACGGGATTTGAATACCATATTTAGCTTTGCTGCTCCAGGCAAAGCTCAAATAATACAATACGCCTGCTTTCAAATTGTGAGGCAAAGCTGTGTTGGTCTGCCAGATAATTAAAAGAAAAAAAAACCCCATCTTTTTATGCCAAGAGGATTGCTTGCTTCTTTTGGGGGATTGTAATTGTACACAAATAAATATGACACCTTGGGCAACCCAAAAACATAAAAAGATTAATGAACAGTCACATTTTCTTCCCCTAAAAATTATGATTTGGGAACTCACCGTCCAGTGAAGGCCAGTTCCTCTCCCAGTTCATGTTGTGCTGGCATTTCATCCTCAACCAGGCCTCCTCCTCCACCTGCTGTACCATTCATCTGCCTCAACTCATTTAAGGAGAACACTGACTTCCTGAAGATTGGCGTCAAAATGAGATACAATGGTTAATCCATTAAAATGTGTGATTGTGTTGAGCACTTCACGTGCATTAAAAACACAGCGAAGGGTAAAACTCCAACCTTTTGTCTGCCGAGGGAACTTTCTTGGGTGGCTCAATACGGATTTTGGGATCCCATTCCCCGGGTGGGAGCACAATCACCTCATCCAAAAACTCATCTATGCCTGCAATGAGGTCCTCACGATCTCTGGCTTTGTAAGCTACATCGCTGAAGAGCTAGGATAGGAAGACAGAGTGAGATTTTAATATTTCATTTGGCACATGCTATGGCGATCAGTATACTGGATATGGTTGTTAAACATAGATTGTGCAAGCCATATTGACATTTTGAACCCAGCTGGATTTCATTCAAGAACACCTGCCAGTCACCAGCTAATAATGCGCCCGAGGCTGTGAGTCAAGTATGGGGGAGCATCAGTCATTAAAGGAAATGATAGGGCTGACTGTAACCGACAGCAAAAATTAGTCCATTTTCATCGTCCATTCTATCTTTGTGAATGGTAGCTGGCAACAGTACAGGTCTGTACTGTGGGATTAATCACCACAACACAGAACAAACATGACTCTCACAGAGAGGCCTTTAACATTTTAAATCACCAGTCTGAGGACAGACATATTTTCCCAAGAGCAGTGGCCTGCTCATTGATTTCCCCCCACCAGCACAAACAACTCAACTTGATCTTGGTCTAAGCTTTTTTTCCAAGGATTTTTCTCTGCACTTCAATTTAAGAAAAGCGGATGGGTTTGACAAGCAATCCACACTGAGTGTAGGTTTAATTAATATAGTGAACAATTAATGAAACATATATTTCACAACTAAAGCCATATTTGCACAGGTTGGTTCAAACAGACCAAATAAAAAAATAATAATCCTCCCCTGTGGCCCACTTAGGGTATACAGGCTTTACTGTTTTACAAAATCACTTTCTTAGTTCTTGATTAAGATGTCAAATTATAGTTACTTACTTGCATTCCTGAACAGAAAAAAAAACTTCTCAAAAGAGAAAGCCAATGAGCTGCCTCAGATTTCTGTCAAATGTCTTATTCCTACAGTAAAGAACTCCATGATGTTGAATTGTCTGTGAGACAACTCGAGACAGTGTTCTGATAAATGTGTTAAGCAGTGCACATCATGGCAGAAGCAGAACAAAAATGCATGGCATCAAATGGCTTCCAAGTCATTTGAGCCTCCATCATAGTTAGATTTTGTTTTTCTTTAACTTCCTGTGTTCATGTGCAATACTGTTACTTCTGTTTATGTACCAGCATGTAGTTGGAATGAAATGAAATACAGTAGGCTATAGGCAATGCATGGAAATTAGACATGGCTGTGTGAAGTGTAATCAGTTGCAATACTTTGCAGCCAAATTCAATCTCTTAACTCTTCTTAACTCTGAAGTAAATGATAATGAATGAACAGTAAAAATCATTAGTGGGCTCATTAATCTTTAATGCCATCCAAATCACTCTTTAAACTGTTTAAAATTCAAACGATTGCATTTGAATTGATCCCCATTAATGTAATCACTACAAGGTGATGGGACTACACGTTCAAGTCTGAAGCATGGGTAATATTTGGCAGTTAGCACGCTAAATGAAGCTCTTTTTAACTCATTGTTTTTAAATTTTCAAGTATAATTTTCAATGAAGAACTCCAATTCACTAAGAATGATTGCTCTCACAAGATGCCTGAGTAAGCCTAAAAATTGGCCAATGTATCATGCTCAAATCTTAGAGACTACTGTTCTATGTTAAAGTATTTAGGTACATTTAAAGTATTCACTCTAGATAAAGATCTGAATATATGTTTCACATAGCTGGCGTAGATTGCAACTTCCAAATTTTCCTTACTTGTTTTCTGGGTATTAAACGTCATTCCCTTACGTTTTCTATACAATGCATAATAACTCACCAGCATTTTTTTAAATGTATTTGGGAATGACTTGAGACACACGTCTCTAATGCAAATACTGTATTTCCATTCATTCAAAGGAACAGGGAGAATTGCGATATTTGTACAAGGCCCATAAAATGTGGAAAAAGCTTTGCATTCCATATTGATTGATTATTAGACAATATTGTAATATTGTATTCTTACATCTGGGATCAGGAGGGAAAATGCATCAAGTATCAAGATGGTGCCTACACGGGTGGTCGCCTCGGTGACGCGCTCTCTAGTATTTTCTTTGTTTTTGTCATTTTCATTCATCTTTGCTGACACTACGCGACTTACATGAAGGATGACTCGCTTAGCACTGGGGAGTACCCTCTGGACCTTTTTCTGTCAACTTTCACAAATCAACAAAGTTTTTATTCTCAGCGCTACTGACCGGCGGAGCGGCTGCGTTCGATGGTGCATGAAGGAGGCGTAGACGGCATAGGGATAAGCGAGCTGGCGTCCTGGTCAGGCTGCGACAGCGAGGATTTCACCTTACAAATCTATGCTCTCTACCCAACAAAATGGACGAGCTTTATCTTCTCACAAAGACCAGTAAAGACTTTGCTCGCTCTGCCGCCCTCTGCTTAACAGAGACTTGGCTTTGTGAATGCATTCCTGGCGACGCTGTACTGCTGCCCGTTCTTCCAACTATACCGAGCGGACCGTGACACGGAGCTATCGCGGAAAACAAAAGGTGGCGCAATATGCTTCAAAATCAACGCAAAATGGTACACCGACGTCACGGAGCTCAATACACACTGCAGGCTGGACTTGGACTGACTGTTTTTGAACTGTAAGTCATTCTACTCACCACGTGTGTTTGCTTTATTTACACCCCGCCAACACAAACGCTGCACTGCAAACGCTGGCTGACCAACTAAACGAACTTGAAAAAAAAAAAAGGCGCCCATATTCACCCCTCATTATTCTTGGGGAGTTTCATAAAGCTAAACTCAACCACAAACTCCCTAAATACAAGCTGCACATTGTCTGTCCCACCAGGGAAAACTAAATTCTAGACCACTGCCATACCACGCTGAAGGACTCGAACCGTGCTATTCCCCATGCAGCTTTGGGGTCGTCTGATCACTGTTTAATTCACTTAATACCAACATACAGACACAAACTTAAATGTGCGAAGCTTGTGGTGAAAAAAGTGAAGAAGTGGACCAAGGAAGCAAAGATGGAACTTTACCGGACACTGTTACACCCTACATCAGCTTCTGTGAAGACGTTTGTGTACCAGCAAAGACATTTCGCATGTTGAATAACATGGTTCACTGCCAAACTTCGCCAACTTCGGCAGGCCAAAGAGGACGCCTGTCAAAGTAGGGACAGAGCCCTGTACAATCAGACCAGAAACCAGAGGACAAAATAAATCAACATTACCAAGAGAAATTATGGAAAACCAGTTTGCTGCTAACGACTCTGCATCAGTTTGGCAAGGATTACAATCAATAACCAACTACAAGCGGACAACAAAAAAGGACCGGCTGATGACTTGAATACCTTCTACTGCAGACTTGAAAAGGACAAATTCACACACCACACACCCAGCTGCACCAACGACGACCACCATCACACATCTGACTCCCCCTTCTGCATTGACCATTCACGAACAGGACGTGAAACGTGTCTTTAAACAACAAAGGATCAATAAAGCCGCAGGCCCGGACAGTTTGTTCTCCTCCTGCTTAAAAGTCTGCGTGGAGCAGCTCGCTCCTGTTTTCACACTGAATTTCAATAGATCTTTGGAACTGCCTGCCTCAAACAGTCCACCATCATCCCAGTCCCCAGGAAACCCGCAATTTCAGGACTAAATGACTACAGACCTGTCACCCTGAAATCTGTGGTCATAAAGACCTTTGAACTACTCGTGCTGGACCACCTCAAGAGCGTCACAGGACCCCTGATGGACCCCCTGCAGCTTGCCTACAGAGCAAACAGGTCTGTGGATGATGTAGTCAACATGGGACTGCACTTCATCCTGGAACACCTTGACGGCGCAGGGACCTATGCGAGGATGCTGTTGGTGGACTTCAGCTCTGTGTTCAAGACCATCATCCCCAAACTCCTCTCCTCCAAGTTTCTCCGCTCAAATGTCTCCCCTGCCATCTGCCAGTGGATTTACAGCTTCCTGACAGGCAGGACACAGCAGGTGAGGCTGGGGGACACCACCACATCCACACGCACCATCAGTAACAGGGTCCCCCAAGGATGTGTCCGCTCTCCGCTGTTCTTCTCTTTCTACACGAAGGACTGCACCTCAACCCACCCGGTTGTCAGACTCCCAAAGTTTGCAGATGACACCACATGTCATCAGCCTCATCAGTCTGCGTATCGACAGGAGGTTGAGCGGCTGAGGTTTTGGTCCGGCCAACACAACCTGGAGCTGAACACGCTCAAGACGGTAGAGATGATCGTGCACTTCATGAAACATCCTTCACCAGTGTTTTAGGATAATGAACATTCCCACATTGGTTAAATATTTATTTCTGTGGATGATGAGCGTTAAGGAACATTTTACACATAACGGAGCCTTAGCATCATTTTCAGTTGTAGTCAATACATTACAGCATTTAAGCTTAGGGGCTAAAATATTTCATACTCCATGCCAAAAACATTTTAAAAATCCAACTACTTACATCATCGACCATCAGCGTTGCTATGGCTCGGCCTATCTCATTATATGACTTGGCCTTTCCCTGTGGTCCCAAGAGAATGAACAGGAATCTGTGTAGTAATGAAACAAATATGAGGTATCTGCAGGGGGAAAGATTTGGTACGTGCATTGACACAATAAAGGCCATTTCACCTGGTAGGCACAGGCACCTCAGTCAGACCTCCTAGTGTTGTAGCTTGGGACAGGCGAACAAAGGCAACAAAGGGTTTGTTGAGGAAATCCACTTCTCCCACCAACACGTTGGAGGCTTCTGCATCCCTGGGGATCTTCTTCATGAATTTGTTTTTCAACTAAGATAGCGGAGACAGTGTCTTATTAGAGACTAAAACAATATTGGGCCACATTCACCAGCTATTCTAACCAATTTTCATTCTAAAATTCTACTCACACACATTCTTGAAGATGAGTTTGCTATTCAAAAATGTTTTCTTATCTGGCATTTCTCACCACATAAATACTGATGTTTAATAAATAGATTAATTCATTCTTCGTTATGTGTGAGACTGGCTGTGTAATGGTACACACTGCTGCCTTTCACGCAGATGGCATGAGTTTTGTTTTCGGTCAGTCCCGCAATACACAGCCACTGCAGGATGCCAATCCGGAAGAAGAAAACACACACTCCTTTTCTGAAAGGAATCGCAGAGTATCCAGAAGTCTCCAATAACACCGTAAAAAGTTGCTAGATTTGTTGCTCAATGCTTTCTAAAAATAAATGAATAATAATAATAAACAAAAAGTCACTCGAGGTGTCGGAAAAGTTGCTCAATATTTTGCTAAGTTGGTAACATTGAGTAGGCTTGCTTCATCGCATGCCCGAACTCTGCCGCTGGTTGTCATGGAAATGAAAGCCGTACTTTACATTTTTATGAGAGAGAACCACCCCCCAAAATGGTGTAATTTGAACTAGTGTGTAACACAAATGCTCAAGAATATTTGTTGGATTTGCTGTTATTTGTTCCTTGAAAAATATTTGTTCTTTTTCATGGAGAATTGGATATATTTTACGGTATATTGATTTTATTTTTTTGTTTTTTCTTCTTTGTTTTGGGCTTGAGTATAAAGAAGTGGCTAAATAATGCAAGCCGGTGCACAGGAGCAACTTTTGGGAAGCACATTGACCTGTAGATTTGCACGTGAAGGTGTAGCAACAGTTTAGTAGCACAATAACACTCAATAACATGAGAGCCTTGCCAATAACCCACAGCCTGAATCTGTGGCGCCATGTGAGGGCCAAGCACGTGGCCAATATGATCAATTTTTTACCAGCTCAATATTGACACAGACAATGGAGCAAAGTATCCTTTGTCCACGGTCACATGGCAAGCTATAGGTCTGTAAATACAATCGGACCGCCCATTCCAGCACATTGAGTCATGCCAAACACATTTATCTGAATTTATTGGTTGGTACGTCAGTCAACCAATGTGAATAACATTTTTCTCGACCTACTGTATACGTTTTAAAACCCGCGAGCTAAATTGAAACAACAGCAGCACACCCGGACATCTGTCTCAGCATGTGTCAGTGGGCTTAAGGTCCATTGTATGAGCCCTGAAAATGAGTCTGTTGTGTGTGAGCACGCTTCCTTTATCGCCGGCTATCACCTTCAAAGACTGATGGCACTCAAGGCAGAGCCGCCTCTCACCACACCCAAGAAGCATCAATTCAGCACCTCAGTGAGATATTATGCGGTAATTGCAACAATAATTCAAAGCGGCAAAGTGGAAAATGAATGCTACATCAATATGCTTCCAGGCAGAAAATAGAAATTACAACATTGTAAAGGAGCTGTAGGAAAATGAATTTAGCCATCAGTCATTGTGGGGACGAAAAGTTACAAGTTCTCTGCTCTGAGGAAATGTTTAATGGCGAGCTTTAGTTTATTGCATTTTTTTCCCAATCTCCTTCAGCCGCTCGATATTAGCCATATGTGCCATTGTCCCTTCAGATGGTGTTGGAATTCTTGTTTTATAATACTATAGTAAATGTAAAAGAGTAGAATGTCTAAATTGTCCCAGCATGTGTCAGGGGGCTTAAGGTCCATTGTATGAGCCCTGAAAATGAGTCTGTTGTGTGTGAGCACGCTTCCTTTATCGCCGGCTATCACCTTCAAAGACTGATGGCACTCAAGGCAGAGCCGCCTTGACATTGTCATTGACATTGGGACATTGTCCCACATTATCGCACTACTAGTCACTTTAAAATGCATACATTCCTTGAAGTCTCGGCGCCCTTTGCACAATGGTCATTGCACCGGACCTTTGCTATATTAGTCATTCAAACCGCTCTAATTGCTAGAGGACTGACTATGCACCCTTTTGCACATTTATCCCCCCCAAAATGTTTTTATATGTACCGGCATTACCAGATTACGAGCAACCTTTTATTGCTCAGTGTTTTTCTCAATGTCTTTATGTCTCCAAAGTATTCTCTGTCAATTGACTATCTGTTGTCGTACTAGAATGGCTCCAACTACCGGAGACAAATCCATTGTGCGTTTTTTGGGACATACTTGGCAAAATAAAGATGATTCTGATTCTGATTGGATACAGAGAAAACTGAAGGCAGGAATACAAAGAGGTGAAGATCAAGATATCCAAGATGGTAAGGATATATAACAGGTCATGGGGATGAAATATACAGTACAGAAGGACAAGTGAAAACAAATGATGAAGCATGGTTTGAGAAGATGGAAGGAACACTTTGGGGAACCAATGAATAAAAAAAACATTCAGAAGGAAGGTTGGAGGAGGTAGACTGTAAGGCAGCAATTGAGGTAATTAATTGCATTAATTAGCAATTAAGGACAAATTTGGAAGGAAGAAGTGAGGATGCCATTGTGGAGGGTGAAGAATGGCAAGGCAGGTATGTTTTTCTGGACTCGATAAATGATCATTGCTGTGGTGAGCCAGCGTGCAGATCACACAGTGAGCCGACGGAAATGGACAGCTGTGTCATTAGCAAAGCAAAGCAAATTTATTTATATAGTGCATTTCATACACAAGGTAACTACAACATTAGCCGCTAGTGAGCTCATGGAACGCTGGCCGGTGTTGGCTCCGTTCAATACTCCACGTGCTCCATGTGCAGCGCGTAGATTTACACAACAGAGACACTTAAGGCAAAGTTAACCGTTAGTTGTGTTCGCTAGCACAGCCACGAGCTAACGAGCTAGCCAGTGTGTTAACGAGCTAGCGAGTTAAGGAGCTAAACAGCTTGCTCTACTGCAGCGAAGTAGTTTAAAACGCCAGTGCCTCTACGAGTAGTTGTGTGTTAGTCCCCAATTAACACAAACACAGGAACATTAACTGTTTATTAAGCATAACCTCAGTGGCACACGTTATTCAGCCAGTAGCTGACTACAGCGAAAGTTTATTTGATTCACAGATGAACGGCTCGTCTTCAGCGGACCAAATACACAGTAACTGGGTTTACATGGGGACTCTTTTCTCAATCCGATTGAAATCATTCCGATTGAAGATCTCCGGTCAACTGTCAACTGTGACGTGATCTATTCCGATCGAGTGATAACTAGTGTGAAATAAAAGAAGAAGAAAAAATTCCCATGACAAAACAACGGAGGTGACAGCGGTTTTTACTGTAGATTATACATATACTTGTGTTGAAGACTTACCTGGTCTGTGCTGGGAGTATCTGCAATGTCATTCATACTCCTACTCTGAGCGTGACCTGCTGGGTGACAACAAGAACTCCCATGACACCCTAATCACCAGCTAAATATTTACAATAAATTCCCTTTTCAGTATAATGCAACAGTGAGTGGCCCATCTACTTTTTGGGGATGAATTTAAACAATGTGTCAATTGTCCTCGATATGTTCAGAGGTGAGCTGGAGCCAATCACAGGGCACATACTGTATACATAAACAGCCATTCACACTCACACCTATGGGCGATTAAGATTATATAATTAACCTAATAATGTATGCATATTTTGGAATGTGGGGGTAAACCAGAGTATAAGGAGGAATAAGTAAGTAGTAAAACTGTGCTGAGAATCAAAACCCTCTGTAGCACAGCTAACCAAATATGCAAACATCTCTTTGAGGAAACAAAAAGACAAAGACTCTCACTTGCACAGTTCTCCAAATAAGAGGTAGAGTGTGTTTGCTTCAAGCTGTTAATTTGTCACTCCAAATTCAATGTTACCGTAAAACTGACACATATAACGAGAGAATTAAACATCCATCCATCCATCCATCCATTTTCTGAGGCGCTTCTCCTCACTAGAGTCGCGGGCGTGCTGGAGCCTATCCCAGCTATCATCGGGCAGGAGGCGGGGTACACCCTGAACTGGTTGCCAGCCAATCGCAGGGCACATACAAACAAACAACCATTCGCACTCACAGTCACACCTACGGGCAATTTAGAGTCTCCAATTAATGCATGTTTTTGGGATGTGGGAGGAAACCGGAGTGCCAGGAGAAAACCCACGCAGGCACGGGGAAAACATGCAAACTCCACACAGGCGGGGCCGGGGATTGAACCCCAGTCCTCAGATCTGTGAGGCTGACGCTCTAACCAGTTGTCCACCGTGCCGCCGAGAATTAAACATTGTATATTTAAACAAAAAATGTTCAACCAAACCATTTCTAACGAAAGGCTGTTTGATTAAGGCTACCATCTAATGTGAAATGCTACAAATCAGTTAAAAGAAATTAACATTGATGTTACAGTAATTATAACCCTTCAAACAACTGCTACTTAAACAAACAGAGCAGCAACACATAAAAACACAGTATACAACATAATCACAATATATACTCTCTGCTTTGTGGGAAGGACTATTACGGCAGCTTAGTAGGTGACCTTCTCTACCTATTCTTCTTGCTCTTACTACACTGTATCTACATCAAGAAGAACTCAGTGCTGCCCAGCATGTTGCGGCACAACGTGGTACTACACTAGAGGCGTGCAACTCCAATTTCAGTTGATCTCTTAATGTGTGAGGAGTGTGGTAAAAAGTGCTTTGGGACAACTTCTGCGGTGATTTGTGAAAACTAGGGATGTTTGATTCCACTTTTTACTTTTAGACCGATTCCGGTATGAATATTCACTCGAGTACTCACCAATACTGAGTACCGATACCAGTAGTAGTTTTGCGACATAAAGTTTTAATTCACACAATGACATATAAGTGTGAACAAAGACCTCTTTCTTTCTTTCTGGTGCACATGATGATTCGTCGATGTGTCAAACTGCCACAGTGTATCGCCAACTACTGGCGAGGAGGGCTTTTAAGGCTTTTTCATACAGCACTTGCCTCAGTGCGAAAGGTCCACGCAGCAGCGTGCAAGGACGACGGCACCCCGGTGCGACCTTGTCTATACCTTGTGGTGCCTTGAGGTACGAGTTTAATGTATTCCGTGAACATGCTCTTATCTCAAAACACTTTTATCTCAAAAGATATTTCTCCATTAAAATAAATGGAAATGCAATTAATCCATGCCAGTCAACGTTTTTTAATTAGTAGAAAAGGAAGGGGGGGGGGGGGTAGGGGTAAACCCCCCATTTTGACCCGCTGGGAGAAGTAGAGACGTTTTTGGAGTCTTGGTGCAGAAGCCTTTTTGGTCACCCCGACCAACTCCACCCACCCGAGGTGGCAAGGACACAGCGGGCGATCCCCGGCTGCAGCTTCCTGCAAGCGCTCCGAGCCACCCTGCTTGGGGGCCCGACGAGTAGCAGAAAAAACGAGGGAATGGGTGCATCCCATACTAATTTCATGGCAGCATCTTGGACAGTTTAAGCTCGTTCGTGAGCTACAGTTCCACAAAGAGTGCTTTGAGGTGTATTTTCCGGCTGAGCAGGGAGCAGTTTGAAGAGACATCTCAGTATATCATTTTTCCATTGTCGCAAAGCTTGGCGTAGTGGGTCACCGCATTTATTATGACTTCCTCCGTTTTTCCTTGCCATTTACAGTAGAAGTCTGTCAAAATAACACTTAGATATCACTCCGCCAGTCCCTTTCCTATTGGAGGCGCTTTCTGGCATCACGTGACACCACTATCAAAAACAATTTATTTATTTATTTTTTTTTTTTTGAGGGTACTTAGCATCAAACGTCTTCTTACCTCACCGTCACATGGCATTCCATTGTCTCACACCCTGAGCACATACGCAATTAATGGGTTTGTCTACTGTGCACTGCACCTTGCCAAGTGCATTGTGAAAAGGTTCTATGTCAGATTTTTTTTTTTTGCCTTAAGTATTAGTGGCTGGTATCGGCAGCCTTCACGAGTACCTGATACCTTGAAATAAAGCCGGGATTAGTCCGATACAGATACCTGGTATTGGTACTCACCCACCCAGAGTAAAAACCCATAAAAAATTGATCGCTTAAAAAGCTGTGATATAGCAAGGGCGAGCGTGAAAGATGAACCGCGATATAGTGAGAGATCACTGTATAATACTTCCAAAAATGTAGCAGATCATTGTGAATTGAGTAATACATAGACACTCACGTAGGCGGCCATAGGTTCCAGACTGCTGCTTCATTTGGAGGTCCTCTGTGGATCGATTATAGTTGCCCACCGGCACCGGGCCAGGTGCCCCTCTTGGCCCCACTGGGCGAGCTAACATGCAAGATACAAACAGAAACAGAGGTCAGATTTGATTCTCTATGGCAAAATTGCTAAGTCATCACACATTAATACATTCACTGTGGACATGTCTTCATTCACAAATGGAGACAAGATTGAATAATAATAATCAGAAGGTGTCACATTATTAACATCAGAATAAGAACACGGGAATAGAAAAGAAAACTATGCTACGTCTACACGTTTTGCTTGTAATGGCTTGCCCTAATAATGAACCCCAATTCCAATTAAGTTGGGACGTTGTGTAAAACGTCAATAAAAATACAATACAATTATTTACAAATCATTTTCAACCTATATTCAATTGAATACACTAAAAAGACAAAGTATTTAATGTTAAAACTGATAAACTTGATTTATTATTATTTTTTAAAATATTAACTCATTTTTACCACTGTGTTGCATCACCTTTCATTTTTAACAACACACAATAAGTGTTTTGGAAACTGAGGACAGCAATTGTTGAAGCTTTATAAGGTGGAATTCGTTCCCATTCTTGCTTGATGTACAGCTAAACCGTACATCAATTTTGTTCAGCAGTCTGGGGGTTCTTCTGTCATCATATTGTGCGCTTCACAATGCGCCAAACATTTTCATTTAGAGGAGACAGGTCTAGAATGCTAGCAGGCCAGTCGAGTACTCATACTCTTTTACTACAAAGCCATGCTGTTGTAACACATGCAGAATATGGCTTGCATTGCCTTGCTGAAATAAGTAGGGACGTCCTGAAAAAGACATTGCTTGGATGGCAGCATATGTTTCTCCAAAAGCTGTATGTACCTTTCAGCATTTATGGTGCTTTCACAGATATGCGAGTTAGCCATGGTATGGGCACTAACACACCCCCATACCATGACAGATGCTGGCTTTTGAACTTTGCACTGATAACATTCCGGATGGTCCTTTTTCTCTTTGGTGACGTCCATGATTTCGAAATACAATTTGAAATGTGGACTCATCAGACCACTGCACACTTTTCCATTGTACGTCAGTCCATCTCAGATGAGCTCGGGCCCAGAGAG
This sequence comes from Phyllopteryx taeniolatus, assembly GCF_024500385.1. Classification (NCBI taxonomy): domain Eukaryota; kingdom Metazoa; phylum Chordata; class Actinopteri; order Syngnathiformes; family Syngnathidae; genus Phyllopteryx; species Phyllopteryx taeniolatus. The sequence continues at coordinate 7,061,225 of NC_084504.1, read as the reverse complement.
GCCGGCAGCATTTCTGGGCATTGTTGATATATGGGTTTGGCTTTACATGGTAGAATTTCAACTTGTAATTGTAGATGCAGCGATGAACTGTGTTAAGTGACACTGGCTTTCTGAAGTCTTCCTGAGCCCAGATGGCAATATTTTTTACACAGTGATGCCAGTTTTTAATGTAGTGCCATCTGAGGGATCCAAGGTCACGGACATTCGATGTTGGTTTTTGGCCTTGTGGCTTACGTGCAGCGATTTCTCCAGATTCTCTGAATCTTTTGATGATATTATGGACTGTAGATTATGAAATCCCTAAATTCTTTGCAATTATATGTTGAGAAAGAGTGTTCTTAAACTGTTGGACTATTTGCTCCCGCAGTTGTTCACAAAGTGGCGAAACTCTCCCCATCCCTGCTAATGGAAGAATGGGCCTTTCAGGGATGCCCCTTTTAACACCCAATCATGACACTCACCTGTTTCCAATTAACTTGTTCACCTGAGGAATGTTCCAAAGAGGTGTTTTTTTTTTAATCATTCCTCAACTTTCCTCAACCATCTTTTGTTGCCTCTGTCCCAGCTTTTTTAGAATGTGTTACAGTGATCAAATTCAAAATGAAAGAATATTTGCAAAAAAACAACAATAAAGTTTATAATTTTAACCATTAAATATCTTGTACTTGTAGTGTATTCAATTGAATATAGGTTGAAAACGACTTGCAAATCATTGTATTCTGTTTTTACTTATGTCTTAAACAACGTCCCACCTTCCTTGGAATTGGGGTTCGTATGAGCAATGTACAGATTTTTTGTTTCTATTTAATTTACTTAGCAAGAGGGCTTTATTTTTCAGTCGAGCAGTAACTGCAGTACTCACAGGTGGTTGAACTAGACTTTCCAATGTCAGCTAGAGAGCGATGGATTGGTTTCTTGGTCTGGTGTCGATGTTTCCTCAGCAGAACAAAACTGATCTTCTCTCGCAGCTCAGGCAGGATCATGCCTTCCTCTATCTGTCTCTCAATTATGTCATCTATAAAAACACACGTGCTCAAACATTTAGGACCTGATTTGCTAAAGGGTTTGCACATGCTAAAATGGTCGCAAACTTGATAGCGCACTCAATCAAATGTGGAAGCTGATTTACTAATCAGAAGATAAATACAGTATTCACACATTGTAAATTTGATGTACAAGTTGAAGTGAAGCTGTGACAGGACATTAAGGTCACTTCAATTTAGAGGATGATCCTTATATTATTATTCATATTATTTTAAGGTGATACAAGAGGAAAAAAATCTTGATAAATGCATCATCTACTGTATAATAAATTATGTGTGTAACATTTCATAAAATATCATATGAATAGTAGTCCAATTAGGTTAATTAAATTCTTTGTAAAAATTATTTTTTAGTGTAACATGGTAGTTTAGTGGATAGAATGTCCGTGTCATAGTTCTGAAGTTTGGCCTTCCTCAGGGGAGTTTGCATGTCCTCCATGTCTGTGCAGCCCCCAAGGTTTTTTTGTGAGTGTTCTGACTTCCTCCCATAGAAGTTAATGTGATATATATATATATATATATATATATATATATATATATATGATCTCAGGCAGTGATTCTCAAAATGTGGTACAGTACAAGTACAGTTCAAGTTCAGTTATGTTTAACTTATAGGTAAAATCAATCTTTTAATTAAATTTTATTTGAATCATTATTTAAGTCCAGTTTTTTTCCTTGTATTTAAGCCCAGTGTGAATATTCAAACTGCATAATGTATAGTGGCTATCAGAGATATTAATTATGCTTTTTAGGAAGAAAACCTTTGTTTCGGTTTTTATGAGCACTTGGGCGTACTATGGTATTGTATTTTAATGTTGGTAGTACTTTTGGAGATGGTACTTGGTGTAAAATGTTTGAGAATCACTGAACTAAAGTATTCCATCCTTCCATCCATCCATCGCACTTGTCCTAGTTTAAGTCATGAGTGAGCGCCCTAGAAAACAGTACAGTATTTTGAATATGAAGTGGGGCACAAATTGATATTTTTTTCATGGGGCCCTAATTCCATGCAGCACCCCTGTATGCAAGTACAGTATAAAGAAAGATTATGACTAATGTTGGACATGTCATTTATGAAACAATCACCAAATAAAAAAAAGAAAATCACTTTTACTAAAAATTTAAGTATGAATAATTTAAGGTATGTTTCTGCTCTGTATTTGCTATGCTAATAATATTACAAAATGGGGAAAGAGGTCTTTATAAATGCAACATCTCTGAAGTAAAGTACATTTAATATTGCAATTAAGTCTATTGGATAATTATCACTGAATAATTTATTTCTTTACACAATGCACATATTACTTCAAAGAGGGAAGAAAATTAAACATCTTGATTAATGCTGCCAAAAAGACACGAACTCATTCTTTCAGTAATTGTTTTACCGGTAATTCAATTTTAATATTTTTCCAAAGTTAGAGTGGTCATCCAATCCTATGCTGATATCATATCTCATATCACATCTCACACCAGCAAAAAAGATTCAGTGCTTTTGGCATGCAAATCCCTCTTCAGAGTCACTTATGAGTGGTTCATGGGGAAATTGTGGTTTGTGTAGCTGAGATTATAAATGCTGATCCATGTTAAATCGAGCTGCTAATCAGTATATTAATTATTACATACAACTCTATCTGTAGCTTCTGTTTGAGCCCACATGAGTAATCAGCCATATTGGGCCAGTACTGCACATGTCACCATGCCATACTTTGAATAAGGACTGACATGGCATGTACGTCCTGATAAAATACTTTCGTTGCAACGATAGAGTGTAGAGCAGCAGAGCAAAATAAATTGGTTTTCACCAGCATCTTAAGCTCAGTTGTTGGACAAACAATAATAATAATAATAATAATACCGTATATATGTGTATGTATGTGTATACACATGCACGTACTTTCAAAAAAATTGTTGACAAGTTTAATTATTTCCAAAATTCCATTCAAAAAGTTAAACTTTTTGTAAATTATAGATCCACAGTCAGTCATGATTTTGGGTGCAATGTATAGTGCAGGTGTTGGTAAACTCTGTAAATCTAAGGTCACCGTAACAGTCTACCAGAATGTTTTAGAGGACTTCATGATTCTGTCACTGATGGTGTAGTGGTACACTAGGCTGACTTTGGTCCCACTCAGTGACAGTGTGAATGTGAGAGTGAATGGTTGTCCGTGGACACTCGCGACCAGTTCAAGGTGTAGTCCGCCTTTCGCCCAGAGTCAGCTGGGATAGGCTCCAGCGCCCCGCGACCCTAACCAGGATAAGCGGTGTTGAAAATGGATGGATGGAGCTTTCGTGATTCCTTCTTCTGAGGATCTGTATGGAGATGCAGATTTCATCTTCCAGCAGGACCTGGCCCCTGCCCATACCTCCAGAAGCACCAAAACTTGGTTTGATCCCCATGCCATCACAGTGCTTGACTGGCCAGCCAACTCGCCAGATCTAAATCCCATTGAGAATTGATGGGGTATTATCAAGGGGAAAATGAGGGGCACCAGATCCACAAACAAAGAAGAACTGACGGCAAGCATCAAGGAAATCTGGGCTTCCATAACTCCCAGGCAATGCCACAGTCTGATTGCCTCCACGCCACGGCGCATCAAGGCAGTGATTAAAGTAAAGGGATTCCCAACCAGGCCGGCACGGTGGACGACTGGTTAGCACATCTGTTCTCACAGTTCTGGGGACCGTGCTTCAAATCCTGCCTGGGTGGAGTTTGCATGTTCTCCCCGTGCCCGGGTGGGTTTTCTCAGGGCACTCCGGTTTCCTCCCACATCCCAAAAACATGGGTGGGTAGGTTGATTGAAGATTCTAAATTGCCCGTAGGTGTGAATGTGAATGGGAATGGTTGTTTGTTTCTATGTTCCCTGCGATTGACTGGCGACCGGTTCAGGGTGTATGTACCCCGCCTCCCGCCCGAAGATAGCTGGGAATGACTCCAGCCGCCCACGACCCTCGTGAGGTTAAGCGGTAAAGAAAATGGATGGATGGATGGATTCCCAACCAAGTATTGAAGATTAACATATCACTTTGAAAGTACCATATTTTGATTGATTTAATGTGACCCTAATTTATTTCTTTTTTTCTCAAAAATTGAGAAGTTCATGATTTTTTCACAGTATTAAAGATTTTTGAATTCCTGATTTTGTGGGTTTTTGGAGGGGGTGCTGGAGAGCAGCGCTGCTGGGGACTCCCTCGTTCTGCTGGGGGACTTCAACATTCACATGGGCAATGACAGTGAGAACTGGAAGGGCGTGATTGGGAAGACCGCCCCCCTGATCAGAACCTGAGCGGTGTTCTGTTATTGGGCTTCTGTGCTCATCACAGAGTGTCCATAATGAACACCATGTTCAGACATAAGACACCGGGACACCCTAAGCCGCAGTTCGAATATCGACTTTGTGGTCGTGTCATGGGACTTGTGGCCACATGTCTTCGACACTCGTGTGAAGAGAGGGGTGGAGTCATCAACTGATCAAGACCTGGTGGTGTGTTGGCTCTGATGGTGGGGGAAGATGCCGGTCTGACTTGGCAGACCCAGCTCTACACCCTCACTAGAGTCCTCAAGGGTGCATGGGAGTTTCCCAACCAGTCTACATGTGTTTTGTGGACTTGGAGAAAGTGGTGTCCTGCGGGAAATACTGAGGAGGGTGCTCTGGGAATACCCCACACCCCCTATTAAGGGCTGTTCGGTCTCTGTACGACCGGTGTCAGAGTTTGGTCCGCATTGCCAGCAATAAGTAAAATACGTGTCTATTGAGAGTTGGACTCCGCTGCTTTTTGCAGATGATGTGGTTCTTATGGCTTCATCAAGCCGTGGCCTTCAGCTCTCGCTGGATCGGTTCGCAGCCGAGTGTGAAGTGGCTGGGATGAAAATCAGCACCTCCAAATCTGAGGCCATGGTCCTCAGTCGGAAAAGGGTGGAGTGACCTCTCCGGGTCGGGGAAGTGATCCTGCCCCAAGTGGAGGAGTTCAAGTATCTCGGGGTCTCGTTCATGAGTGAGGGAAAAATGGAGCGGTAGATTGACAGGGGGATCGGTGCAGGATCTGCAGTGATGCAGACTCTGCATCGGTCTGTCGTGGTGAAGAAAGTGGTGAGCTGAAAGGCAAAGCTCTCTATTTACCGGTCGATCTACGCTCCTACCCTCTCGTATGGTCATGAGTTGTGGGTCGCGACTGAAAGAACAAGATCACAGATACAAGGGGCTGAAATGAGTTTCCTCCGGAGTGTGTCCAGGCTCTCCGTTTGAGATAGGATGAGAAGCTTGGTCATCCGGGAGGGCTCAGAGTCGAGCCGCTGCTCCTCTGCATCGAGAGGAGCCAGATGAGGTGGTTCGGGGATCTGGTTAGGATGCCACCCGGATGCCTCGCCTGTGAGGTGTTCCGGGCACGTCTCACCGGGGGGAGGCCCCGGGAACGACCCAGGACACGCTGGAGAGAGTGTCTCCCACTGGCCTGGGAATGCCTCGGGATCGCCCCAGAAGAGCTGAACGAAGTGGCTGGGGAGAGGGAAGTCTGTGCTTCCCTGCTTAAGCTGCTGTCCCCATGACCCGACCTCGGAAAAACGGAAGAAAATGGTTTGATGGATGAATATTTAATGTTAAACTAAAAAGTTAAAACAACAGCGACAGCCTCATTTGATGTGGAGAAATGTGAAAAATGAGCAAATCTCAGGCCGGGACTTGATGTTATAGAAATTATAAATGTGTGAATTATGTTTCTCTCTTACTACTAACCCTAATAACATAATTTGTCTTGCTATTGTTGTAGATTCTCAAAATCTTACATCTAATTCAAATGCAAATGCCAATGCACTTACAGCACCTCATTGCTAGATGCAAATTTAAGGAGTGAAACTTGCTGAACTGCCAAACTACTAAACACTAAAATAAAATGAGACAAAAGGAAAATGTTGCTTGATCATTGAGTAAAATCCATATAAAATCTTGTGTCGCTGAATCAATCTGTTTCAAGTGCCTAAAGCTGCACATATTTGCAATAACTTGACAACTAACTTTTACCATGGCAAACATAGATAATATTGATTAAAATTTAAAGAAATGCCAAATTAATATTGATACAAATGAAAATATCAAATACTCGCTCCTCTGGCTGATTGGTATACTGCTCGCTCTCTGTTGGGGTCGGGGTAAATTTATTGATGTGACCCCAGAAAACTCTGGAAACATGTCAAAATGAACAAAACTGTCCACAACACAATGAAGAAAAAAAAGAGGGAAAATGGAAGAAAGAGAGGTCAGGTTATTGTTAATTTTGGTTTATCCCTTTAGATGTCACAATAGCAAGTTACTCGCATGTTTTTTTTTTTTGGAGCAATAATGATATCGTAATGAAATGAAGAAATGGTTCTATTTTATATTGTTAATTGTGTTACATGTTATCTTATAAATCAGAGGCAATGTTAAACGCAATGCTGTTCGACTGATGCCATGCGAGTGCTGAAAAGCTCACCAACTATTTGAGGCAAAGAATAGCCGTCCAGGTCCAAAAGAATTGTTCCTGTCTGAAGACACGTCCTGAGCTCAAACAGACTGTGCAAGGACAACGTGGACACGTGCGGTTTGCTCCACCTCTCACCTCCCTCCTCTACTTTCTCCTCAAACTTCACCCACCTAAAAGCAAACAGCAAAAACACAGAATGCATCACAAAATGTTGAACACAGTAAGACACAGCAGGCGGTGCCGACAGAAGGCACACACGGAGACTCGCGGGGATGCACCACAGCCTCTCGGAAAGGAGACTATTATAGTTTATTGGCTGGATTATTCAACTTCGGTTGGCATCAGCAGTCATTCATTCATTTATTCATTCATTCATCTTCCGTTCCGCTTATCCGTACATGGGTCGCGGGCGTGCTGGAGCCTAGCCCAGCTATCTTCGGGCGAGAGGCAGGGTACACCCTGAACTGGTCGCCAGCCAATCACAGGGCACAAGAAGAAATTTGGAGAGCTCTCTCTACTTCAAATCAAGAGTATAAATATATAACGGTGGTGTGTGTCCTATTCACAGACGGCTGTAAGGCGGAGCTTGGAAAAGCACCGTATATGTCATGTCACCGTTCTCACCGAGTTGTCAAGTAAGTTGAAACAAACTGGAAAAATTTCACGTAACATTGCACACTTGCGGTCGAGGGTCAACAGAGCACAACAAACTGGTCTCTTCCTGGTTCTATTTTGAACACTGGTTCTATTTTGAACACCCTGCTGTGGCCAGGGGACTGAATGAGGCTACATTCAACTATTGCTAACAGTTTGAAAACTGCCTATTGTCCATTTAAGCCTCTAAATTGGCCGTGTGAATGAATGTAAATGGTTGTTTATATATATATATATATATATATATATATATATATATATATATATATATATATAAAAATTGGTTATTAGTTTCGATGCCTACAGTCCGCACGAGGAACCAACGAAGAAGTGACACACACCCAAAAAGTTGCTGAAAACCAATGAAGAAGATGTGCATGGCGGCGTTCAAAAGTGCTTCTTAAATTTGTTCCAAAAAAATGACCAGTCACCTCAGTACAACATTTGCAATAAGATTATATTGTGCAAAGGAGATTTCACAATGTGTCGACGTAACGGGGCGTCACCTTTGATGTGCCTGCTCCTGCTCTTAGCCTCATCCTACAGTGCACTTCAGCGAAGTCAATTATGTGAGTGAAGCAATAAAATACATCTAATGACAACATTGGGGCAGCTAACAAGTTAAACGATGACTTCTAAGGTTGGTCAACGTACAAATGCAAATAACCAGCTAACATTAGTATATGCATTTTCTATACCAAGGGAGTACAGGAGACACTCTTATCTACAAAACTCACAGTTCAAAAGGCAGATATGGTAATCATATTTTAAAAAACAAACAAACTGTTTTTGAGTTTATATTGAACCTGCTGCTATTATGGACTGGTTTGCCAAGTTGTTCTACTTTTGTCTGATATCAATATACACTAGGTTAGCCCATCAGTGGGAGCTCACTAGCTCAGTAACATGTTTTAAGTACCAGCAGCATGAGACACTTATGTGTAAATATATTTTCACGAGGTTTTCAAACCTGTACTCCTGTGAAAAGAAAACAGATCTATTCATGTTCATAGCAATGTTGTTAATACTTCTTAATAATAATTTTAAAAAATTACAATTCATAGAGAAGTTCAAATGATTTAATCCACAAATAGCTGCTTATCTTCTTCTTTTAAACCAGCAATGTTCCAATGTCCTGCTTTTGTTCCAAGGCCACATGCAAAAAAAAAAAAATCAAAGCAGGCAATTAAGGGCCACACACATCTCGAACACAATAGACCAATCCATCAGTGTAGTTAAAGATATGTGAAGCTGTATTTATTTTTATATATACTGTAGAGTTAAAACAACACATCAAATTAACCAAAACGGCAATGATTTTTCAGGATTTTTCGGGGACCAATCGCAATACTGAATGACGTGTGATTGGTTGAAAACAAGGAAGTGGAAGATGAGAACTAACTTGTCTTCTCCTGCCTTTCCACCCAGTGTAACAAGTAAGTACTGTAGTACAATGCAGGCAAATGATATGCTAGAAAATGGACACCCCTTATTTAAACAAGGCTCCAAAATACTCAAAACGTTTTTATAGATATAATATTTGCTATACAATATTATTTTTGTATAGCAATTGCTGGGATTTGTGTAGAAATTTCTCGACATGATATTTTGGCCAGTAATTTTAATAAAAGTTCTACTAAGCACTAGGGATGAGTATGGTTAAGATTTTAACGATACTACTACTATTAATGATATTGTTTATTGGTCCGGTACTTTAACGATATTATTATCAGTATCTTTTTTTTTTAAAAACCTAAAACAAATGCTGCATCAGAATTACACTGCTTTATTTTCATGTTTTAATAAATTAACTTGTCTTGCAACAACAATGTCATGTTATTTATTGTTTATTTACATAAAAAGAAATGTCTTGAACAAATCACTTTGTATATATCAAACATCCATCCATCCATTTCAACACCGCTTATCCTGGTTAGGGTCGCGGGACGCTGGAGCCTATCCCAGCTGACTTCGGGCGAAAGGCGGACTACACCCTGAACTGGTCGCCAATCAGTCGCAGGGCACATATAGACACGGACAACCATTCGCACTCACATTCACACCGTCACTGAGTGGGAACTGAACCCACGCTGCCCGCACCAAAGTCAGGCGAGTGTACCACTACACCATCAGTGACTTATATCAAACATTATATAAACAATTATTTAGTGCAGAGGAAACCAGTGGTGTATAACTAATGGAACTGCTTCTCTTCCAGCAGGTCTAGTGGTTGGCCAGTCGAAAATGCTGCATTTCTCCACTTGAATGTGCTGCACTTTTGCCAAATGTTAAGGTTTCTTGAGTACAAGCATTGTAACTTACATTTAAATGATTGATTGCGCTTGTGGCAACGTGCATTGTCACCTTATCTGTGATTTTGAAATGGAACCACAGATTTGACTGTTTCACTCTGTCCGCCATGATTGTCAATCACATGTAGCACAGACTTTGTGGTCAGCGGTGGTGTGATAAATGCGAAATTCGCTCGCACACAAGGTACTTGTTGTATCTATCATGCAATGAAAACTTTTGAGGTTGTGTTAACTTTATAGCAAAAAGTAACTGCCTAGCTGGGAGAAAAATCATGACATCCCCCCTCAGTCCATGACCAGCAAAATCAAGAATAACCAAACTTTTATACTCGTTTAACGTTTGGATAGAGTGTAAATCGATTACTTATGCCTGGAAAGTGAGACACAATGTATGCTGCAATGCTACGTTAGCGTAGCAAGTTGCTGCTGCCCAAAAGTCAAAATAACAAACCTTTTTGACCTTGTCCGAAAAAAACAATCGGAATTGAAATGAGGGAACCGGTATTGGAACCAGAATTGTTCAAATTCAAACGATGCCCAACCCTAATCTTCAAGGACACGATCAGTATGCAGTATTAGTGAGTCTGAGCAGTCACCTTGCAGACTCCTTCCACTCCAGTTCATCCCCTTCACGCTGTAGAGTGTCCATTTCGGTGAAGAGTGTGGGCGTAGGCATGTCATCATCCTCAGTCAGGATGTAGCGAAGCCGCTCAGCTGCTGGCGACACTTAATGGAAACCAAGATAGTTCAGGAAAAAACAAATTAGTAGGCTTCACTGATATTTTGAGATGTTGAAGGCACTTGAATGACTCTGTCTTCTTTAGATACTGACAATACAGCTCAATCTCTAAAGGTCCCACATATTTCAGCATATTGCACTAGACCTTAGTGTACCTCATAGAACCTCAGTTGACCAACCATCAAAGGATTCATTCTAGACATGCATGCTTTTTCTTTGTTTTTTTTAGAGCACTAATTCCAAAAAATTTAATACTGCCATTCATGCTGTTACATGAGATCTAAGCATAATGTGCCATCCATCCTGACATTTTCAATAAGTATACTGTTTACCCTGTTCATGGGAGCTGGTGCTTATCCCAGCTGACTTCGGGAAAAAGGAGGACTACAGCTTGGATCGGTCGCCAGTCAATCACAGTGAACTCACACATTAACGCTCACAGTCAGTCACTACACTATCAGTGACATGATAATATCTAAATAATAATTTGGTTTTAAACCTCTTTTGTTACTTCCCCATACTTTAATTATGAATTAGGCAAACAGGACAGAAATCAAAATGGCTTTTCATCACTCTTGAATCTGGAAAACTCGTATCCATCAGCAGACGTTACCGTAATTTCTGGTGTATAAATACACTCTCGAGTATAATACACACCCTGAAAATCAACCCCCAAAATCAGGAAAACTCTTCTACCTATGTATAACACGCACCATTGATTTGAAGCTATCTATGCCAAAAATATTATTATCCATATTTTATTAGGTTTTTAAAAGAAATATTCTGCTATGTTTGCAAGCGCTAAGAACTTCTTATTTTTTAAACGAACATTCCATAACCATTTTGACTCATGTTGTCATTTTAGCAACGAACAAAGACAGTGATTGACTCAAATCAATGCTTAGTGATACAGTAAATATAACATTTTAACAGTACGGTTGAAAATAGGCTATTGTCTTACCAGGTAGTGATCACGTTCTTCTTAGTGATACAGTAAATATAACATTTTAACAGTACGGTTGAAAATAGGCTATTGTCTTACCAGGTAGTGATCACGTTCTTCTTAAAAGCAACAGATTAACCTGTCCTTTTCCTTGACATTTTTTAATTTGGGAGATGTGGCGGGACAAGAAATAAATCTGACGTCTAGTAAAGATGCTGAATTATACGCCCTAAAATGGATGCAACCACAGGTATTATATGGGGTGCGTTCGAGAATGCATTCAGAGTGCGCTCTATGACACTCCGGACCATTTAAAGCGGACCATTTAAAGATATCAAAATGGCAGTGCCCGGGAGGCCGTCATAATTCTCGGTTAGCAGCAAAAGTTTACCGTATTATGCAGTATGTACATTTGTAACATTAGACATTACATATCATATTGGAATAAAAGTACCGTAATTTCACGTGTATAATGCGCACCCATGTATAATATGCACCCCCAAAGTTGACCTAAAAATTCTGGAAAACCCTTCAACCTACAGTATGTATAATGCATTTTTACAATGCATGATTTTACTTCTACTCATATGATCAAAACGAAGTGTTTTTTGTATTTTGTTAGTTTTTACAAATAATTATTCTGAAGTTAAGCACTTTATTTGAACACATAATACTTTCACAGTTCTGAGGACCAGTGTTCAATCACGCAGGCATGTTCTCCCCGTGCCTGCGTGGGTTTTCTCCAGGCTTTCTTCTTCCCACATCCCAAAAACATGGTAGGTGAATTGACAACTCTAAATTGCCCGTAGGTATGAATGTGAGTGCGAATGGTTGTTTGTTTGTATGTTCCCTGCGATTGGCTGGCGACCAGTTCAGGGTGTACCCCACCTCCTGCCCGATGATACCTGGGATAGGCTCCAGCACGCCCGTGACCCTAGTGAGGAGAAGCGGCTCAGAAAATGGATGGATGGGATTCCAATTAAACTGTCAAGCATTTCAGAAAAGCATTATCATTATACAAAACATAACCATAGAGAAATTAATCATGGTTGTTGTTCAATCATCAATCGTATTTAAAAAAACAACAATATTTCACAAATTCTGCCTGGGTGTGTAAACTTATGAGCACAGTTGTACATATATGCAGTCATATGCACCCCTGTCATATTGGAATGAAAGTGTAGGTTACACCTTTTCCATAACCTCTCGGTGGCATACTAGAATGAAAGTGTAGAACTTTTTCATAACCTCTAGGGGGCGGTGGGATATTGGAATGAAAGTGTACAGCTTTTTCATAACCTCTAGATGGCGGAATACATTTATAAAATGTGAAAGTCTTTTTCATTTTCTCCTATACCTATGTATAATGTGCACTATTAACGTTTGACATTTTTGGGGGAAAAAGAATGCACATTATACACAAGAGATTACAGTACACCTTTTTCACAACTCCTAGGTACTGTTATAAGTTTATACAATGTGAAACATTTTTTTCCCTTCCTTATACCAATGTATAACACACTTTGTTGTCTATTGAATTTTTGTTTGTTTTTTTATGGAAAAAAATATTTACTATATGTGAGAAATTGTGGTAATTCTTTTTTTTTTTCTTTTAACATTTAACATTCATGGCCAGTGTTGAATCTCCTGCACAAATAGCGATGACTAAAGAACTGAAGCACATGTGGCTGTGGGTCTCACATTACATATTGATGGATATTCAGCCATCAACGTACAGGGCAATCCAATCAGTGTTGTACTGTATGTAAGGATGAAAGCCAACATGAATTCACCACTGGTACTGTTGGGTAACAAGCTATATGTGAACCTATAGGTGGATGTAATTACGGTCCACGTGTTGTCCTCTAATGTCATCAGTGATCAATAATATTGACATGCTCTGATGATAGCAACCCAGGGCTTATTCTTTATTCTTTACTTATGTTTTTTTCTGAAATAGTAAAGACAATGACAAAGGACTACAGAAAAACTGGAACAAGCCTAATAATATGCAGTATATTATATTTTTGCTTTCATTCAGATGGTTTCAATGTATGGCCAAATTGCACTTTCAAAGTTAATAATTAGAAATTGCTCACAAAATCATCATTTACTAAAACTTAACAATGCAAATGAGGCATTAGGCTGCTTGTGTAATGGAGAAAGGAGGAAAAGTAGGCCATTAAAAAATGAGTCGTGCTGATTGTTTTGCTAGTAGTCAAGAACTGCAGCTGAAAGTGGAACCTGCACCCACCAAAATGATTCAAGGTCTAACCTTATTGACAGTGATCCTATAGACTCTCTGCCCACTAACTTACTTGTGCGGTTTATGTCTTGGAGACTCTGGTCATGCAAATCCATGAGTCCTTCCTCCACGTCTACGTCTCTGTAGTGGTCAGGCTCGTGGTGTCTGTGATGGCTGTAGCGTCTGTCTCTGTCCGTATTGCTGTTGTCATGACTAGAACGCCTTCGCCTCCGCTTGCGCCGATATCCTCGAGGAACTGGTACGCCAATGTAGATGGACTGATGATCTTCTGGCAATGATGATATAAAGATACATTAATATGCACAACATCAGAAGCACTTTTAAAAATAACGTCAACCACCTACGTAGCAAACATACACACTAAGGAAATTACCAGAGTCGGCCCACGCCTTTATGGGGCCGAGGCAAAATTTTATTATGTTGCCCTGTATTTCTTTCAACAATATTGATTATTGGGCAGTCATTGTTGAATTTCCCCTTGAGGGGTTATAATGACTTTAAGAATTTAAAACTTAAATCAATTATACTACCAGCTCCAACTGTGGTTGATTTACACAACTTCCCAAGAGATAAAGCACCACAAGCAGGATACATCATCTAGGCCTCCTAAAAGTAACAGAAATAAACCAGTATACTATAAATTTACTGTAAAAGTGTCATCTAGTTGATTATTTTTGCTTAAAAAAAACTGTAACAACAATGTGCAAAAATAATTTGTCAAGCTAGAACAACAGTGCAACACAAATAAAATCACTTTAGTGTAAACATACATTATGAAAATAACTTCAAATGTACAAAAATAGGGTATTAAGTAAAATAAACAAAAAAATGTCAAGCAAACACTTAAATAGAGGTACCGGAAATGGGGTGCCAAATTGTTTTTTTTTAAATCAATACTGTACTGTATAAAGTTGAATCATTCGGTCATAAAACCATGTAAAAATGTCTAAATGAATTCTTAAGAAAGAAAACAAAACAAAATTAAATGAACTACCTTGATCCGAACATTTACTCTGTTGTTCCTCAATACTATCAAAAAAAAAAAAAATAATAAAATAAAAGTAGCCTACACCAGGCTGTTGACTGTGATTGAATCACTGCACTGCATTACATGTAAAATACTTTACAATGGACATAAATCAAAGTCACCACTGCCTATCACAATCAACATCAGCAGTTGACTTTCACAGTGACATTGGCAGATGACATTTTGCATTCCACTTTTTACTCAGTAGAGCATTTTCATTATACAGCACAGTTTATTCTATTCATGTTTATTAATAACAGCCGCATCATATTTCTCTTTGCGCAGATGTCAACAAAAAACAACAACCCTGCAATGTTTTGTAATTAATCATTTGGCAAGCGTGTGTTGGATCATGTGCTGCCAATTAAAACTAATTACACATTACTGTATACTGTATGCAATAGCAAAGCTGTTAGTGACACGCTCCAAAACAAAAACTTGCCAATCATAACGATACAGTATGTAGAGTAAACACATATGACAGTTTGCCTGTTCATTTCGAGCCTATTTACAATGATCAACTGCATAAATTATTAAGAAACTTCCTTTTTTTATTCTCAGAGGCCGTTTTCGAAAATATCACGCTCACCTTCCTGGTCCTCATAGCGTAGCTGTGAGACACCCATCCCTCTGTCTCCGTGCTCCATCCTAGTAATTTAGACAAAGAGTGTGACAGAGTTAAGAGTAAAGCCCACAATATGGTTAAAAATTATTTGTTTATTGTTGTTTATTTTTATTTCATATTTTCAGTGGTAATTGCTTTATGTAGATTCAATCAAGTCGAAAGGTTTTGGCACTTACGTTGCTTCGTGTTGTAAGGTACAAACATTGTACACATTGACTTTTTGTATATTTTCCATTTAAAGCCTAACAAGCAAAATTCTTGTTTTTGTTTTTTCAGTCTGTAATAGAAACATATTATGAATGAAGTAAAGTTAATAAAATGGAAAATCAGAATTACTGCCAACGTGGTTTGTGTTTTTGATCGCGATGGTGTCTGCTTGTTGTTATTTAACTTGTTGTTAATTGTTATTCGTGTGTGAGTAGGCCTGTAAACACACAGGTCAATGTGTTGCACGTATGTGTCATTGCTATGATTCTATGTGAGCCAAATAAGAGTAACAGGAGTAGTGGATCTTGTGCACTGACCCGCATGTTGGTTTATACAGTAGATCAATGGGAAAATAATTAAAAGCGGGGCTAAGTCAATGGAAATTTGCATGATTGAAACTAATGTGAGGGTAACTTAAAGCACGAAACTCAAACTCTCGCATTGAATGGAACCAGCAGAGTTTCAGGCCACCATGTTTCTACTGAGCAGAGGTTAACTACATTGACTGATTGATATGATATTTGCTGAATGCCACATGCAGATGCGAAGCAGTGGCAGTTCTGGGGGTGGCGCTGTAACATTGAGGCTGGGCCCCACCCTCCAAAACAAGATTACACAGTATTGTACTATAATTATTAGAATTGTGATATAGCGCTGACACAAACATTCAAAACAAATAAAAATACAATTAAAACAGCATACAGTAAAAGAAATATCATTTACAAGTGGAAATGGTTTAAAAAGCATGAGAAGAGTTTTTAACCTGGACTTAAAAACAAGTACACTTGGGGCTGACGTCACTTCTGTTGGCAACTTACTCCATTTGTGTGCAGCATAATAGTGAATTGCTGCTTCACCATGTTTGCTTTGGACTCTGTGCTCCACTATTTGACCTGAGTCTGGCGATCTCAGAACCCTACTGGGTTTATATTCCATTAGCATTTCATTCATGTATTCGGGACCTAAACCGTTTAGTGATTTATAGACCAGTAGCAGAACTTTAAAAACGATTCTAAAGCTGACTGGGAGCCAGTGTAAAGACTTTCGAATTGGAGTAATATGCTCTGACCTCTTTGTTCTGGTCAGAACCCCAGCTGCGCCATTCTGAATGAGCTGCAGCTGTTTATCTTTTTAGGGAGTCCAGTCAGAAGACCATTACATTAGTCAAGTCTACTTGAGATAAAAGCATGGATGAGCTTCTCCTGGTCTGCTTGACACGTGCAAGCATTCACTCTGGATATGTTCTTCAGATGGTAGAAGGCAGTTTTAGTAATTGATTTGATGTGACTGTTGTAAGTCAGGTCGGAATCTAACAGAACACCAAGGTTTCGGACTTGGTTTTTAAAGCAAGTGACTCCAGGTATTTACTAACAGCAATTCTCTTTTCTTTATTGCCAAAAACAATTATCTCAGTTTTGTTGTGGTTTAATTGAAGAAATTTTGGACTCATCCAGATGTTTTAGACAGTGACACAACACCTTAATTGAACGGTAGTCATCTGGAGACACTGCTAGATATAACTGTGTGTCACCTGCATAGCTAGGATAGTAAAAATTAAAGTTCTGAAGAATTTGACCCAAGGGTAGCATATACAGGCTGAACAGGAGGGTTCCAAGAACTGACCCTTGAGGGACCCCATAGGTCATTGCCATTCGATGAGATTGAACACTTCCAATGGTTACAAAATAACTCCTTTCCTCCAGGTAGGACCTGAACCATTTAAGGACTGTTCCATTTAGTCCTACCCACATTTCCAACCTGTTCAGCAGTATATTATGATCTACCGTATCAAAAGCCGCACTGAGATTCAACAAGACCAGAATTGACACCTTTCCCGAGTCAGTCTTCAACCTCATATCATTTAGCACTTTGTTAAGAGCAGATTCTGTACTGTGATGAGTTCGGAACCCTGATTGAAATTTGTCAAAAAGTCAATTTAAGTTCAAGAAATTGCTTAGTTGATTAAAAATAACTTTCTCAACAATCTTGGCTATGAAAGGGAGATTTGAGATGGGTCTATATCTTGCTAACATGCAAGAATATGTTTTGTTGATATACACCACGAGCTCGAAGTTATCAGCATCCACCTGATGAGAGCCATTCAGATCTATCAGGAAATGATGACCACAAACGGGCATTAACGTCAGCTGAAGTTCGTCAATGCTTTGAGTTATCCATCCATCCCTTTCTGTACCGCCTATCCTCGCTGGGGTCGTGGGTGTAGTAGCACCCATCTCAGCTCACCTCTGGCGAGAGGCTCCCAGCCAATTGCAGGGCACATATAGACAAGGAACCATTCACACTCACATTCACACCTACAGGCAATTTAGAGTTTTCAATTAACCTACCATGCATGTTTTTTGCTATGTGGGAGGAAACCAGAGTACCCAGAGAAAATCCACGCAAGCATGGGGAGAACATGCAAACGCCACACAGTGGAGGCCAGATCTGAACCCGGGACCTCAGAACTGTGGTGCAGATGTGCTAACCAGTCGGCTGCCGTGCTGCCTACTTCGAGCTAATGTTAGTTAATCTTACCGCAACACAAAACCAAGTAAGCCCGCAACAGTAAATGCTATACAGTATTTGTAAAGGGTTGCTGAAATGCAGGCACGGCACCAGGATTTTTTTCTGGGGTGGGGGGGTGGTGACTGAGAAAATAACAGGTTTTCATGACTTCAGTTACTTTTTAGAGAATATTCCAGCCATTTGTAATCATCATACCATCTGCTGTGAAACTTTTGTGGCTGGATAATGCAGAAGAAGAGGCCACCTTGTTTCATCAACAGGTGACTGGCTTAAATCAGACAGGCAGTCACATGTGTCTGTGTCAGCAGTGTAGCAAGCGGGGGCTGTAGAGCACCTAATAGCGATGGGGTGCTCTGGTGCTCCCTCTGGACCTGGCTCATTTTTTAAAATCTTCTTCTTCCTTTTTGTCCACCTGGGAGCCTGGGTTTTAATTTTCTGACAGCAGGCTTTACAGTCTTTTTTTTTTCTTGATCACAAAAACAATCCATTGCTACAACAGACTGCAGGCTGGCAAGCCTTAACCTAATGCGTGAGTAAATGAAAAGACTCCTCCGCCCCTAACACGTGGTACAGGCGTGGCACAAACAAGTAACGGGGGATTGGATTTGCACAGATTGGCTACTTGTGATATTTTTTCCAAATGCTTTTTTTATTTAAATACATAAACTGTATTATTATTATAGTATAAAATAAAATGCTGAAGTGGGTTAACTGGGGGTGCAAGTATTTCTGATGGGGCTATAAGTACCCCCTTCGCCTAGGTGTAGCGCCATCCCTGCTGAAATGTTGTGTGTTCCTCTCCATTGCGTTTTGTCTATAGTTAAAAACTACTGTCTAAATTGCATCACTGTATTTAGTAATTCATGCTATTTTTATTAATTGTATGTGTATTGTATTACGAACATTCTTAATTGTATTCTAAACTCCTGACAAGGGACTGAGACTGCAAATTAGCTGAAGGTAGATGTCATGGGCATCAAACTTAAATTTTAGCTGATTAAGTCAATAGTTTGAATAGACTTGCAGTGCATTGTAGAGAAGGGAAATTAGCGCTTATATTTATCCAACTAATCAAACTGATCACCTATCAACAACCCAAATAAAGATATATTTGTTCAATATCAATTAAATTTTTTTGTACCTTAATAGAACCCTTTCCTCTTCTGCAATTAATTTATATCCATGCAACTGTCTTGCTCTTTAAGTCATTCTTTAAATGCGTGAAAAAAAGTGAGTTAGCATTCTTAACATGTCTTTACTCTTTCCAAAAGTTGCTATTTAGGCATGCTCTTAAAGAATTGCAGTTGTATTATTTAAGTTACATTGACTTGGCACAGTGCTCTTTCTATTGTGGATATCCCAGAGGGATGGGATGTGAGTTGTAAGGTGGTAATATTAGCCTCACACAGCCAAGTTGAGCTGCAGTTGGAAATGTTTGCAGTGGTGGCTCACTGCCTCAGTAATTAGTGCTGTCACATCAGTGTCCTTCACACCCAGTAGGCAGCAGGGATCAATGGGATCACCCTGTCAAAACTAAACACAAGCTGCACTCAAGCTCACATGTACATGGGATAGTGTTCATGTGCTAGGATGCCTGCACATAAAGAGGATATACATTGTATATGTATGGCTCTAAACCGCTGGCAGCAAAACTGAGGACAGCCTAAATGAAAATGTCAAAATTTGCCCAAAGTGTCAATATTTTTTGTGGTCACTATTATAACCAGCACTGCCTTAACCCTTGACATCAGCAGCACTGGTGGATTTTAGACACCTTGTACTCCCCACCTTCTGTTTGAGGATTGCCCCACAGATTTCAATAGGGTTTAGGTCGAGAGAAATGCTTTATAGACGATAGACGAACGGCAAACCAGGCTAGACAACAACTTCCTGAGGGGCTGGCAAAGATTTCCTAAATCCAGGGAAGAAATGGTGTGGTGCTATTGTGGCACATCACACACTGGTACACAGTGTGTGATGTGCGAGGTCCCCATGTCAGAGGTCAGCAGGAAGGACAGGCTAGCCAACAGTTACATCAGGAACTGGATGGGCATGCCCCACTGCTTCTCAGAGGCAGGATGGAACATGCTCGAGCTCCCTTTGAAATTCATCAGTCTTGGGTAAAAACAGGAAAAGGCGTGCCTTGTAGTGGAGATGAAGGACTCTGCTGACAATTTGATAAGAAGTGTGAAAGTTCCAATCTACAAGTCTGCTGAAGTGAAGAATGTCATCTCCATCTTACAACATAAAAAGGTGATGGGATCAATCCAGACAGGTCGTGCTACCGTAGGTTGGGCTGCTCCACAACAGAGAGCATCCCAGAGCAGTCAGGGAGCCTGGACACGATGGGAGCTACCGTCCAGGGGTGCACCAGCTGGGCAGACGAATGGAGGACACTACAGAGCAGATTAGACTTCCTGATCAGAGCACTCTACGACACAATCCCATGACCCTGGAACCTCCCCGTGTGGTTCGGGAGTGAAGTTGACTGTCTGCTGTGCGGTACCACCAAGGCTAGCCTCCAGCATGTTCTATCAGGATGCAAAGCAGTGTTGATCCACGGACCATTTATGCGGCGCCAGGACCAAGTACTAGCCAAGCTGACAGACCTCCTGGAAAGATGCAGAGTGGAAGTAAACACCACCCAGGAAACAGTAAGGCCTGCGCTAGCCACTTTCGTCAACCCAGGTAAAATGTGCAGCGCACCAACACAGGAAACTACATTCCTCAGACCAGGCAAGGAATGGCAAATGCTGGCAAAAGACGGCTAGTCTTTCCGAGAGAGACAGAGAGAGACTACTCTTTGACCCGGCATTTTCTTGTGGTCTGTGATAAGAGATCAGTACTCTACCCCAAGACAGCAGCCAATGAGCAACAACATCTCAAGTATTCAGAGCTGGGAGCGGAGTGCCAAGAGGCTGGCTGGAAAGCTAAAATTCATCCTGTGGAGGTCAGAAGTAAGGGCCTTTTCAGCAAGGCAGCAGTTCAGTTGCTCCAGAAAAGAGGCTGTGAAGGCAAGCTATTGGCTTGGCTCTGGAGGAAGAAAGCGGAGGGGAAAAACACCATTGAGTGACGGACTTCGGCTGATGACCCTGCAGCTGCCCACTTTGGCACGGAAGGAGGTGTGATAGGCCAAAAGACAGAAGCAGGAACCAACACAAGACCTATTCTGAGCAAGGCAGTGGTCGTCTTCGGGGTGTGTTTGGGATCGTTATCATGTTGAAATACTTTTTACAGTTTTTGAAGGTAGGGGGGCATGCTCTGCTTCAGTATGCCACTGTACATGCTGGCATTAATGGTTCCCTCAATGAACTGTAGATCTCCCTTGCTGGCAGCAATCATGCAGCCCCAGACCATGACGCTCCCACCACCAAGCTTGACTGAAGGAAAGACACAATTTTCTTCGTACTCTTCACCTGGTTGCTGCCCACACGCTTGATACCATCTGAACCAAGTAAGTTTATCTTGGTCTCATCTGGCCACAGGACATGGTTCCAGTAATCCAGTAAATCCTGAGTTTGCTTGTCTTCAGTAAACTGTTTGCAGGCTTTCTTGTGCATCATCTTTAGGAGAGGCTTCCTTATGGAATGACAGTGATGCAGACCATTTTGATCCTGTGTGCAGTGTACAGTATGGTCATAGCACTGACAGGCTTACCCCTAACCCCTTCAAGCTCTGCAGCTAAACTGCCGGCACTCATATATCTATTTTCCATAGACCTCTGGATTTGATGCTTCGCATATGAACTTTGATTAACCATGAAGTAGCATGTTCTGAGAGAAACCTGTACTGTTAAACTGCTGTATGGTCTTGTCCAGCGTGCTGCAGATAACTTTCAGGTAGTTGGTAATTTAGGCCATTATGCAGAACAACAATTGTTGTTGCTTTTTTTTCAGATCCTCAGGAAACTTAGAGCGATGACACCAAATTTAACATACCTGCTCCCTATTCACACCTGATACCTTGTAACACTAACGAGTCACATACAGTACACTGGGGGGTGTACTTACTTTTCTCGTTAGCGTTTTCCCAAGAAAAATATAGAATAGGTAAAAATATGTGAGAGGTATACTCACTCACCCACCCACTCGAGAGATATTTTATACAGTATATATAACTACTTCAAAAGTTTATGGTCACTTAGAAATCTATTTTGGAAAGAAAAGAATTTTTTTTTTCAATTAGGTCAGCATATATTTAATCAGAAATCCAGTCTATCAGTTTGGAAGGGGCTGACTTGGAATGGAATGAATGGAATATCTACATACAGTAGGTATACAGAGGCCCATTTACAGCAACAATCAATCCTGAATTCTAACGAAACATTGTGTTAGCAAGGGTTGGTTAGTAAGGGCTAATTGATGATTAGAAAACCCTTGTGCAATTATGTCAGCACAGCTTAAAGGTGTTGTGCTGATTAGAGAAGCTGTAAAACTGGTCTTAAAGCTGGTTAAGTATCTGGAGCATCAGCATTTATGGGTTTGACTATACTTAAAAAGGCTAGAAAAAGACAACTTGTTGTTCTGAGAAATGAAGGCTATTTCATGCAAGATATTACCAAGAAAGTGAATGTTTCCTTCAACAGTTGGCACAAACCAACTCTAACCAGAATAGAAAGAGAAGTGGCCCTGGTGCACAACTAAGCTAGAGGACAAGTACATTAGACTTTCTGGTTTGAGATATAGATGCCGTGCAGGTCCTCACATGGCAGCTTCTGTAAATTGTATCTGTAAAACGCCAGTCTCAATATCCACAGTCAAGAGGTTACGTGGGGATTCTGGCTTTCAAGGCAATGTTTCAAAATAAAAAGCCATATCTCAGAGCGGTCAATACAAATAAAAAAAAGATTAAGACGGTCAAAATAACTCAAACATTAGACAGAGGTAGTTTGAAAAAAAAATGCTTTAGTTTAGTTAACTAAAGTTGATAGTATTTGGATCACCAAGAAGCACATTTGTGAGATGCAGATCAATTAAAAAATATTGCTGGAAAAGTGCAAGGTGACATCATCTGTCAAACATGGTGGAGGTAATGAGATGGTCTGTGGCTGATTTGATGCTGGAGAATTGTACAATGTAGAAAATATTTTGAATAAGGAAGGCTACCACTCCATTTTGTAACACTGTGCCATACCCTGTGGACAGTGCTTCAAGGGAGCCAATTTCCCCCATCAGGGTAGTGACACAAAGCACACCTCCGAATTATGCAAGCGCTATTTAGGGAAGAAGCAGTTTATGTCTGTAATAGAGTGGCCAGCACAGTCACCAGATCTCAACCCTATTGAGCTGTTGTGGCAGTAAATCTCGATAGCAACGTTGGCCTGTCAAATGTCGACAGTGGCAAGATTGTAGACCTGCACAGGGGTGAAATGGGTTACATCAGCAAAAGGCTTGGTGAGAAGGTAATAACTACCTCTCCCATTATTTGAAAGTGGAAGACACACACCTGTAATTGCCCTTGGTCCATGCAAGATCTTGCCTCGTGGAGTGAGGATGATCATAAGAAAATTAAGGGAGCAGCCTCAAAGTATAGGTAGGAACTTGTTCATGATAATTTCGACCTCAGTGACCAAGAGAACAATTGGTAACACACAGCTGACAGTGATGCCGGTTCCAAAAAAAAAAAAAACGCCATTTTGAGTAACAAAGTAACGCATTACTTTCCTCAGCAAAGTAATTAGTCTACAGTTACTTCTTCAAAGCAAAAATAGTTACCTTTGCATAATCAATGTCTCTCACAAAGAGCTACTTTGTAGCTGGTAATTCACACAAAGAGCAGTTAAGCTGTGCAGAAGAATTTAACTGAGACTGCGTTTTTTTTTTTTTTTAAAAACAAATCGTGGAAAGCGATTTGGAAGTGATTGTTTATTACACAATGCACAGTGACGGTGCAGTACCGTAAAAGTGCAAAGAAATGCACTCCACACTATTTTTCTTATTGTCCTCAGTAAAAAGTGTATTTGATTCTTGTTACTTTTTATTTACACATTAAGAATACAGTTTTACTGGCATGTTAAACGCGCAATGCATTGTGGGTTAATTATTCCTATCGAAGTGTGCGGTCATAAGTCGGTCATGGAGGGTAAGGACTGACTCAAAGGAGGACTTACAATACTTAACTTAAATAATATTTATAATACTTTCAACTTCGTCTGGAGTCCGGACTGTGAGCTGGTTTAACACGTTGTGCACGGCTGACGTCACGCGGTAAGTGCTCGCCCCGCCAATCGCCCACAGCTTTGCTCGTTAAACTGCTGGTTAAACTTGTCACTGGGAGCGAAAACGTTTTCTCGTCTTCGCATCAAAATTACTGTGGTGGGAGCAATGGTGTGTGTCACTCACTTTCACATTTACGTATACTCGCGCACAAACACAGAGTTGCCTTCATGGACCTCTCTCTCTCTCTCTCTCTCTCTCTCTCTCTCTCTCTCTCTCTCTCTCTCTCTATATATATATATGTGTATGTATGTATCAGTTAAGAGTCTTTAGAGAAGTGTGCTGAGAATGGTGTGGTTGTTTACGTTTAATTACTTACTGTCCTATGTTGGCATGTCAAGTCTGCACTAAGTTGCTGATTTAATGTGGTTTCAACTTCACTAATATTTAAGTTATTGGTGCATGTTGATGACATCATTCTGTAACTTGGGGCGTACATTACCAAGTAATGGGTACGGTTAAACTAATGCTTTTTTTGTACTGTGGATAAGTGATATTCCTGCCACTTGGCAGCTGCTGAAAGTAACTAAAAAGTTACTTTTTTCTAACTTAGTTACTTTTGAAATCAAGTAATCAGTAAAGTAACTAAGTTACTTTTTCAAAGTAACTGTGGAAACACTGACAGCTGACTAATGGACTGAAATGTTGCAGTGCCTGGCACCCATAGGGTCCCACTGCTCAAGAAGATACATGCACAGGCCCACCTTGAGTTTGCCAGTGAACATCTGAATAACTTAGGTAAGGTTTGGGAGATAGTGCTGTACACAACATTGAGCAATTTGGTATCAACTCGACCCACCTTGTTCGGAGGATGAAATTAAATCAGAGTATTACCAACATGACAATGACGCACAACCTACTGTCTGAGCACCAAAGGAGTGTCTCAGGAAGAAGCTAATAAAGGTAATTGAGTGGCCTCGTCAGTCTCCAGACCGCAACCCAATAGAAAACCTTAGAGGGAGCTGAATCTTCAAGATTCCAAGCGGTAGCCAAGAAAATTGAAAGATTTTGAGAATTCTATAATGGGGAGTTGGCAAATATCACTCCTTAGCTGTGTGCAAACCTGGTGACCAACTATAAGAAATGGGTTTCTCCACCAAGTACTAATTTAGGTTTTGCATGGGTATCAAATACATAGTTCACTGAATATTAATACATTCAGCTCAAAATGCAGCTTGAAATCATCTTCCAAGAATTGCTTTTTGTGTAAGAACTACCTTAAGCAATGTAGTAGCCTAATGCATAGTAAACATCATACAAGCAGTAAAATCAGCAAAGATCACTGGCACTTCTCAAACACATCTCTCTGACCTGTACATTGGCACAGTACAAAGGAAAGCAGTCTGCACTTGTCACACCCAGTTCATCACTCTTTTGGGTTACTCCCTTCAGGCATCTGTTACAAGCGTGTACCACTGACCAAAAGACTGAGTGTACAAGGACTCTTTTATTCCCACAGCAGTGTCTTTCAAATAATAACATGAAGTCATCCAAGTATGTTTACATTTTTTTTTTTTTTTTAGGTTTATGTGATTTTATGTATTTGTAATGTATTGTAATGTAATGTAATGTATTGTGTTCGCCGAGCCTCAGTCGAAAGACAATTGTCTGGCACTATGTGAATGAATTTGAAACATCCATCCAGCCATCCATTTTCTGGGCCGCTTATCCTCACAAGGGTCGCGGGTGTGCTGCTGAGTTCGGGTGAGAGTTAGAGCACACCCCGAACTGATTGCCAGCCGCAGGGCACGTATAGACAAACACCCATTCACACTCACCTTTTTATTGAATATTTATGTATTTGTTGACTAAAATCTATATGGGAGGCATGGAGGACGACTGGTTAGCACATCCGTCTAACAGTTCTGAGGTCCTGGGTTCAAATCCAGCCTCTATGTGTGGAGTTTGCATGTTCTCCCCATGCCTGCGTGGGTATTCTCCGGGTACTCTGGTTTCTTCCCACATCCTAAAAACATGCACGGTAGGTTAATTGAAGCCTCTAAATTGCCGGTAGGTGTGAATGTGACTGCGAATGGTTGTTTGTTTATATGTGCCTTGCGATTGGCTGGCGACCAGTTCAGGGTGTACGCCGCCCGGAGTTAGATGAGATACGCACCAGCACACCCGCGACCCGAGTGAGGATAAGCGGTTAAGAGAATGGATGGATAAAAAAAAATTATGAGTTTAAAAACATGCTTTTTCTATTACAATATATTTGTTTATTCAATTAAAATGTGATTGAGAACAATTAATGACAAAGCCTCTAATTAATTTGTTTAATTTTTAAATTCGTTGCACCACCAAACATAACAACATAGCATAACAAAACAAAACATAGCATAGCACAGAATAGCTTAGCGTAACATAACATTTGACAGTGGAGAGCAACAGGACATGAAATCAATGGTGCAATGGGAAAAACAACAAACTAACACAACCACAAAATCGGATATTATAATAGTAATATAATTATAAAGTATAAGTTCTACCTGGTTCAGTTGTCAAGACAGATGAGGCAAACGAAGAAATTACCCTTATAGCTTGTTTGGTTGGTTGTTTGAAGCAAACTTGTGAATAAGATAAACAAAGCAAAGAGGAAAGCGCTCCATTCTTTTTGCTATCTGTCTGTCTGATTGTCAAACACACACACTCTCTCTCACTCTCTCTCTCTCTCTGCATGTCTCATGACTGGTTCTATAATGGGTAAACTAGGACTGGCAAAGACCTGCAGGCAGGGAGTTATGTCAAAATACACTTGACATCAGGCTGTCGTTGGAACTCTCTCCGTGTACTCCACCAGCAGGTCAATATGCATTTATGGACACTTTATTAGGTACACCCCCACAATCTAGTGAGTTTTAATATAGCAGCTGTGTGGAAAAATGCCTTTACAATGCTATTTTTTGGGGGGATTGCCACTGTAAGGAAATATATTAATGTAACAATTGATATTATTCTCAGAAGGCACAGTAGAGCATTTGGCTAGCACATGTGCCTCACACTCAGAGGTTCTGGGTGCGAATCTCAGCTCGGGCATTCCTGTGTGGACTTCGCATGTTTTCAGATAAGTATTCATTCAACAATATGTTCATTATTGTGGTAGTCATTTACAGTGGTGTAGCGCTGTACATCATTGAGAGAGTTTTTTTTTAAACCATACATCGTTTTATCGTTACTGTAAACACAAAACCCAATTTTCAAGCTAGACTTGCAAAACCTCAGACTCAGTGCTCAAAACCAGTGTCGTCAAATCAGACCCCCAGTCGGTCAAAATGAAAAACACCACTAACAGTGATTATACACAGAAAAAATGAAAACACAATGATCTGATTATAAAGCTGTTGGAATAATCTTTAGTGTCCAAACAGCATTTTGTAAAACAAAACAAAATTCCTGTTTAGCACTTATAATAAAAAAAAAATATATATATATATATATATATATATATATATATATATATATATATATATATATATATCTTGTTCTTTCGGTCACGACCCACAGCTCGTGACCACAGGTGAGGGTAGGAATGTAGATCGACCGGTAAACTGAGAGCTTCGCCTTTCGGCTTTGCTCCTCTTTTACCACAACGGACCGATACAAAGTCCGCATCACTACAGACGGAGCCAACTCACCATGAGGTGGTGATCAGTTGACAGCGACGCCCCTTTCACCCGGGTGTCCAAGACATGCGGCCGCAAGTCCGATGAGACGACCACAAAGTTGATCAGTGAACTCCGACCTATGGTGTTCTGGTGCCAAGTGCACGTGTGGACAGACTTATGCTTGAACATTGTGTTCATTATGGACAATCCGTGATGAGCACAGAAGTCCAATAACAGAACACCGTACGGGGGCCGTTCCTCCCAATCATGCCCTTCCAGGTCTCACTTTCATTGTCCACATGAGCATTGAAGTCCCTTGCCCTTATTTCATCTGAAATACGTAATTGTTCTTTGTCAAATACCTCCTCTCCTTTAGTTCCTTAACCACCTCTTACTCCTACTGTGTGTCTCTCTGATTGTCTCTAATCATAGTGAAACTTCAACAACCAGTGCTCACCGAACTGGCTTATATTAGTCTCTTCACATCATTAGCCACAAAGTCTGATCGGTTTTGAGTTGCTGTGTTTATGTTGAGACCCCTGTGCTTTAATTGACTTTCACTTTTGCTACCTGTGCTTACGATTATGCAACACAAGTGCGTCAGAGTGAAAATGTGTTTTATTGGGTGAAAAGTTGTGTAAATATGTTCGCAAGTTGTGTCTAAGTGAGAAGTGCTTCGGGTTCTTGCAAAAGAATGATCAATTCAATAATTGGGTTCAGGGCACAGGGGCATTTGTTTCAGACAATAAGGTTTTGTGTTTTAGTAATTAAGAAATACTGTAAATTGAGGTAACCAAAATATTAGACAGAAACCCTGCACTGTCTTAAACTGCAGGATTCCATTATCTCCAAATCTGTGCCTCGTCTGTGATTTAAAGGTAATTGACCTCCCAAATAAATATCCCCTTCACATACAGGAGGTGCAGAGTTTTATTCCCTCTTGTTGCACGTTGTATGAAGCTGTTAGAGATGAGCAAGAGGAGCAAAATTGTAATTCTCCATTGACCACAATGAAGGTGCCAGGATCATGAATGTCGTGAAGACAGCATGCATGACGGCACTCACGTTTGCTACAAGCTGAATTTCAAAGTAAACAAACAGTTGTAGTTTTCTAACAGGAGATAGTTCATCCATTTGCGAGTAACAGACATATAGAAAGAATGGTTTATTCTCCGGTTCCATTTAGTCATCTCTCTCACTTCAGTTGACTTTTTACCCGTGATTCTCAATCCTCTTCACATCTCCGGGATGCACTCAGCTCCACATTGATGAAAACCCTCGCAGTCACAGCTCCTCCTATATTCCTATTCGTAATACCAATAATGCTCACGTCATGCTTTCTGGTTTTTGCTTTTACTGAGATTAAATATATTTGAATGTGAGTACTCTAAATTGCCTGTAGGAATGTGAGTGCGAATGGTTGTTTGTTTGTATGTGCCCTGCGATTGGCTGGCAACCAGTTCAGGGTGTACCCCACCTCCTGCCCGATGATAGCTGGGATAGGCTCCAGGATGCCCGCAACCCTAAAAAATGGATGGACGGATGGACAACACAACACAGAATGACTGCTCAAATATGCCAAACCTAGATGATAAGGCATTGTACTGACATACAGTATAGTTCACTTGACAATTTCAAAAAGAGAAATTACATTGGTGCACACGGGTCAAAACTGCTGCAAAAATCAATTGATGCTTCCTGAGCAGATAATTGTAAAAAGTCAAACAGAAAGGGCCATCTATGAAGAGCTAATGGACTAGGACCATGAAAGTACAATGAACCTTTGGATGGAATTGCAAATGAAGTGTGTAATCGTCGTGTACAATGATGTCTGTGCTCTTAATATGAAGCTGTAGAACGTGCTGACTAAAGGACCAAAATGGTCTTAAGACGCTTCAGCATATGGAGCATTCAGTGTGAAATTAACTTTCGATTGCTTCATCAAGTTTCCCCTGTATCATAATACAGGTTCATTCAAAGGTGCTCAGGCATGGACACTTGTCTGCTTTAGTAATACTAAAATAGAAGTTTGAGTTGGGTCAGACACACAGGACAGCAGTGTTTCTTAAAATGGGGTCGGCGGATGGTAATTGAAGACTGTCATGGGGATGGTATATATAGGCTTTCGCTTGTATAGTGCTTTTATACCTTCAAGTTACTCAAAGCACTTTAACACTGTTTTCTCACTCACCAACTGATGACACAACATCTGGAGCAACTGGGGGTTCAGTATGTTGCTCGAGGACACTTGGACATGGCCACAGGGCGTTCACCTTCCTTCGTATCTTTTCCCAAATTCATTAGATTTTTATCCAAACCAATAAACGCTACACCAGAATAGTAAAAACTCAGCCAATGATCAGCTTAAGGGTGATCAAAGACAATGTGAAGTTAACTTCTGAGTACTTTGACACTTAAAAGACCCCAGTGTGAAACTAATCGTGTGTCAAGTCCCTCTGAAGAAAAATGTGGTCAAGAGGTTACAATTTGCCAAAGAGCACATCCACTGGCCTAAAGAGAAATGGAGACACACGTTGCAGACAGATGAAAGTAAGATGATTCTTTTTGGGTCCAAGGACCACAGACAGTTTGCCAGACACAATTCAAACCACAGTACACTCTGAAGACGGCAAAGCACTGTGGTGCAGGCAGGATGATACAATATCCTTGTCACATAGGTCTGGCTGGAACCATGTTATAGCGGAAACTACCCAACATTGAACAGCAAAATAGCAAGCATATTAATGTGTCTGGAGAGAAAATAATAGCGGTACACAATAACAATACACTGAATTAGTACGTCGCCTGAAAAAAGGGGCTCATGAGGTTAAAAGTCTATTTAAGATAGTAAATATTTTAATAGAACATAACCTTTATTGGTCCCACATTGTGGAAATTCGCATTGTTTTAGCAGCAATAGTGGATACAGGAAATAAAAAACAGCATACAAGACATTTGTACAAGTACATTGCACAAAATAGAAATATAAACTATCGTCTGTGGATAAAGTATCCAAGAACCAATCTAATCTGTAAGCAAAGTTGTGTGTTTGCAAAATGGAGCGCTGAATTTTGATTTTGACTTTTGAGAGCTGATTACTTTGATTAAATATACTTGCTTTCTTTACTATGGTTGAAAATAGAATTGATAAAGGCTAATAAATCCATAGGCATTTTTTACAACGGCATGTTGAAATCTCATACTTTTATTCAGGGTGCCACTGCTTCTGCCATTACAAGATTGATGCAGTAAATACCTGTACATTAACAAATAGTGAAGCCGTAATTTATGAATGATTACATTTATTGAGTAATTATTATGTTTATCCTATGACGAAATATATTGTAATAACTGTCCCGTGGTAATGTTGTTGACATAATTTTAAAACTATGGAAATTCAGACAAATTTTTCTGGAAGTGGCGGCACGGTGATCCACTGGTTAGCACATCTGCCTCACAATTCTGAGGACTGCGGTTCAAATCCCGCCCCCCATGTGGAGTTTGCATGTTCTCCCCATGCCTGCGTGGCTTTTCTCCGGGTACTCCGGTTTCCTCCCAAAAACATGCATGGTAGGTTAATTGAAGACTCTAAATTGCCCATATGTGTGAATATGAGTGTGAATGGTTGTTTGTTGTATGTGCCCTGCGATTGGCTGGCGTCCAGTTCAGGGTGTACCCCGCCTCTCACCCGAAGATAGCTGGGATAGGCTCCAGCACACCCGCGACCCTAGTGAGGATAAGCGGAACGGAAGATGAATTAATGAATGTTCTCAAAGTGAATTTCTATTGGTTGGCAGTTCTGCCGTCTTAGCCATTAAAGGAATTTCAACTAATTATTGGCATAATTATTTCTCATTTCGGTTTCAGCTTTCGGCCGTGATTTCCTCCTTTTGGGTTTTTGGTTTTGGCCAAGAATTTTCATTTCAGTGCATCACTAACCTTTATGCATGAGTTGAGCTCTTATCATCAGGAATTAATAATAATACACACGAATCACTCCTCCACCCCGATAGGATCAAATAATGAAACATGTCAGTCTATGTGCAGCATACTGTAGTTGACTTATTTAATAACTTAGCTTATCCTCACTTGGGACGTGGGCGTGGTGGAGCCTATCTCAGCTGACTCTGGGCGAGAGGCGGTGTACACCTTGAACTGGTCGCCAGCTAATCGCAGGGCACATATAAACAAACAACCGTTCGCACTCACATTCACACCTAGTGGCAATTTAGAGTCTTCAATTAACCTACTATGCATGTTTTTGGGAGGAAACCGGAGTACCCGGAGAAAAGCCAAGCAGGCACGGGGAGAACATGCAAACTCCACACAGGCGAGGCCGGATTTGAACCGAGGTCCTCAGAACTGTGAGGTAGATGTGTTAACCAGTCGGTCACCGTGCTGCCTTTAGAAGACTAATGATTAGATTTGTGTTGTCCAACCTTTGTTGAGCCAAGGTAGCTATTTTACATTAGAAAATCTCATGATAAAACACCAAACAAAAATATCATAAAAAGTATGAATATTGAATAATGATCTTGTCTCGATTTAGCCACAAATGTACTTACTCAGTGTGAAATCTGGTCTTGTTTAAAGCTGATCTATTTTTGCAGGGAGCCACGACATACCGCATTTCACGACCATAAGGCACACTTAAAAGTCTTACATTTTCTCCAAAATGGACGGGGCGCCTTATAATGCGCCGCGCCTTATGTGTGCACCGAGACTTTGATGCACACTCCACTGACTGACTGGAAGCATTTCCTGCCAACACGCTGCTTATATAGAGGAAAGGCGGACGTGACTGAGGACAGCATGCGGATGTTAAAGGGGGAAGGGTGCGTGTGAAGGAGGACGCTAAAGGCATGCCCCCAGTAGGTATATAGTATGTGCATTGTGCAAAACAACATCGGTTTGGCTAAGGACCCCCGAAAATGGCACCTACGAAGAGACACGCTTACGAAGCACAGTTTAAAACTGCAAGCTATCAGTTACGCGGAGGAACATGGGAATCGAGCAGCCGCGAGAGAATTCGAGATCAACAAATCCATGGTTCACAAGTGGAGGAAGCAGGAAATGGAGCTTCGCCAAGTCAAGAAGACGAAGCTGAGTTTCCGTGGGAACAAGGCGAGGTGGCCCGAGTTGGAAGACCAACTCGAGAAATGGATTAATGAGCAAAGAACAGCCGGGAGAAGCGTCTCTACAGTCACCATTCGACTGAGTGCAATAACTCTGCCATGTGCAGCAAATGAGGAAGCTTGCCATCATTCCGGGAGGCTTGACAAAGGAACTCCAACCGCTATCATCAGGAATTAATAATAATACACACGAATCACTCCTCCACCCCGATAGGATCAAATAATGAAACATGTCAGTCTATGTGCAGCATACTGTAGTTGACTTATTTAATAACTTAGCTTATCCTCACTTGGGACGTGGGCGTGGTGGAGCCTATCTCAGCTGACTCTGGGCGAGAGGCGGTGTACACCTTGAACTGGTCGCCAGCTAATCGCAGGGCACATATAAACAAACAACCGTTCGCACTCACATTCACACCTAGTGGCAATTTAGAGTCTTCAATTAACCTACTATGCATGTTTTTGGGAGGAAACCGGAGTACCCGGAGAAAAGCCAAGCAGGCACGGGGAGAACATGCAAACTCCACACAGGCGAGGCCGGATTTGAACCGAGGTCCTCAGAACTGTGAGGTAGATGTGTTAACCAGTCGGTCACCGTGCTGCCTTTAGAAGACTAATGATTAGATTTGTGTTGTCCAACCTTTGTTGAGCCAAGGTAGCTATTTTACATTAGAAAAATCTCATGATAAAACACCAAACAAAAATATCATAAAAAGTATGAATATTGAATAATGATCTTGTCTCGATTTAGCCACAAATGTACTTACTCAGTGTGAAATCTGGTCTTGTTTAAAGCTGATCTATTTTTGCAGGGAGCCACGACATACCGCATTTCACGACCATAAGGCACACTTAAAAGTCTTACATTTTCTCCAAAATGGACGGGGCGCCTTATAATGCGCCGCGCCTTATGTGTGCACCGAGACTTTGATGCACACTCCACTGACTGACTGGAAGCATTTCCTGCCAACACGCTGCTTATATAGAGGAAAGGCGGACGTGACTGAGGACAGCATGCGGATGTTAAAGGGGGAAGGGTGCGTGTGAAGGAGGACGCTAAAGGCATGCCCCCAGTAGGTATATAGTATGTGCATTGTGCAAAACAACATCGGTTTGGCTAAGGACCCCCGAAAATGGCACCTACGAAGAGACACGCTTACGAAGCACAGTTTAAAACTGCAAGCTATCAGTTACGCGGAGGAACATGGGAATCGAGCAGCCGCGAGAGAATTCGAGATCAACAAATCCATGGTTCACAAGTGGAGGAAGCAGGAAATGGAGCTTCGCCAAGTCAAGAAGACGAAGCTGAGTTTCCGTGGGAACAAGGCGAGGTGGCCCGAGTTGGAAGACCAACTCGAGAAATGGATTAATGAGCAAAGAACAGCCGGGAGAAGCGTCTCTACAGTCACCATTCGACTGAGTGCAATAACTCTGCCATGTGCAGCAAATGAGGAAGCTTGCCATCATTCCGGGAGGCTTGACAAAGGAACTCCAACCGCTGGACATCGCTGTAAACAGGGCGCTCAAAGTGAAATTGCGAGTGGCGTGGGAGCGATGGATGACAGATGCCGAACACAGCTTTACTAAAACTAGGAGGCGGCGCCGGGCGAGTTACGCCACAATTTGTGAATGGATTGTGGATGCTTGGGCTAACGTGTCTGCTTGCACTGTTGTTCGAGCTTTCGTAAAAGCCGGCATCATTTCTGAGGAGCCGCACGGCAACGAGACTGACTCCGACAATGACGAGAGGGAACCTGGCGTGTTTGATTGAGAACTTGCCCAACTGTTCATTTCAGATACAGAAGATGAGGACTTTGATGGATTTGTGGATGAGGATTGATCAAAAAATAACGGGAGTACATTGTTAAATACGTCAATAATGTACAACCGAACTCAGTTTTGCTCCCGCTGCCTTTTTAAAAACATTGTTTTAGCGTGCATGCATGCTACCGTATGTTTTAAGCTAGCGTATGTTTTACCATGCCTGCGCCCAATAATACGGTCGCCTTATGTGTGTGTTAAATACGGAAATAGACCCCGTAACTGAGACTGCGCGTTTTAATACGGTGCGCCTTATGAAAATACGGTGTTCTGTTATGAATGGCAACAGGTGGATGAATAGGTTTATTGTACCTTTTGCCATCTACTGGAAGAGCATTTAATTGTTCTACCCGTCACTATACACTTCTGGCACAAAGATATCCATCCATCCATTTTCTGTATTGCTTTATCCTCAGAACCTGTACCCCAGTCCTAACCAGTCGTCCACCATGCCGCCCCGCACAAAGACGTATTTCTGATTAATCCAAACAATTTAAATTATAATAATAATAACAATAATGCTGTGAAATTACTTCCTCTGTTCATTCTTTCACTATAAACCTAACTAAGCATCCATCCATTCTCTGTACCGCTGGAGCTTATCCCAGCTGACTTTGGGCAAGATACGGGGTACATCCTGACTGAATTGGTTGCCAGCCAATCACAGGGCACAAATAGATAAACAACCATTCACACTTAAGGACAATTTTGAGTCTTCAATTAATTCAATCAACTATCATGGATGTTTTTGGAAAGTGGGAGGAAACTGGAGTACCCGGAAAAAAACCCATACAGGGGAGAACATGCAAACTCAACACAGGAAGGCCAGAGCCAGGATTTGAACATTCAGCCTCTGAACTTTGAGGCGATTGTGCCAACCAGTCATTCACCATGCCATACAAGACATGATTTATTTTCCTGAGTCAACGTATACCTAACTGAACTTAAAATCACAACCACAAAACTGATTTTTGTAAATATACAGTATCTCTCTATATATATATATATTGTATATGTGTAGGTGTGTGTGTGTATGTGCAATCAAAAAAAGCAATCACCCTTTTGATTTTGAATGCTATGTAATCTTGCGTTGCTTGTTATCGGTGCCTCTGCTTATCAGTGCTTTCTGGGCACCTCTGTGTTCTATGGATTTATTTTTACGTACGTTATTTTTACCTTTGAAATTCAGAAAATATATACTTGCTTCCTCTGTCCTATTCACTTATATTTTTCCAGCATCTCCTCTGTTGTCCTTGTCTGTCCAGTGTATCGTTTTCCTGTCAGGACCAAATAATCCTCCTCTAAAAATACTGCAAATGAAGCCTATCCGTAGTGCCACAGTTTTCTCCCTTTGGCTGAGTTGTTGAAAACGTGGTGTTTGCTGCAACACCGACAGCCCAAAATACAGCCAGCAATTTTCCAAAGACCCAGAAAATGGTATGTCATCATATTCGCTCAGTAAATGTGCTTTTGATGACAACTGGTCACTAATCTTCACAGGGTCATTGTGTTTGCATGTTTTCTCCTGTGACTGACAACAAAAATTCGTACCCACATTGTGACAATCACAGTATGTTTGGACCCACACGAACCAAACTGCTGTCCGTGTGTGTCATAAATCATCTACTTGCCGTACTTATTCAATCTGCTCTCCCTGGACCGTCATTGTGAGGGAGGAAGAGATTTGAGAAAGTGAAAATAACATCAGATTTTATGAAACGACCAAGTACAAGATAGCTTCAAATTGTGGCCTCCACTCCAGTAGATGTCACACATCAATTTGTCATTTGGTTCCCTGTCTACTTGTACAAAAAAAAAAATGGACACCCGCTTTTCAGGAAAACAGGCAGCCAGAGGTGTTAAGATATACAGTACTTTGAAATCTTCGTTTGACAAACCCTTGAGAACTAATGAGAATAAATCCATCAAACCATCCATTTTCTATAGGATTTTTATTTTATTATTATTTCATTAGGGTCTTGGGGGAGCTGCAGCCTGTCCCAACTGACTTTGTGTGCGATGCAGTACCTTTTGGACTGGTCACCAACCAGTCACAGGGCAACCATTCACACTCACACCAAATTCCAATTTTCAGTTTTCGATTAACCTAACATGCGTGTCTTGACAATATAGGAGGAAACCGGAGTACCAGTTAAAAAAAAAAAAAACACGCAAGCACTAGAAGAACAGGCAAAACCCACGCAGGAAGGCTAAAGCCCAAATTTGAATGCTTAACCTCAGTACTGTAAGGCCGATGCGCTAACCACTAAATCAATGCGCCGCCAAAATAAACAAATAACTTCATAAACATACAGAAAACAAAATATACATTAGTTCAGTCTTAAAGCCATGCAATGAGTGCCGACTTGAAATGAAAGTGTACAGCTCACATCATAATCAATGTGATGCTTATTACGTAGAGATGTGCCTCAAACACAGTTATTGTCAAAAGATACGCTCATCATGGGCATGAACACCATTAATTTGGAGCTTTTAATTAACTAATTAAATGCTTTTTCCTTGGTGAAAGGATGATACAACATACTGTATATCATCAATGACATTCTAAAATCACTAAAACATTTAAGTGAATATATACATTATACAAGCGACATGGTGGGCCACTGGTGGCCACTGGTTAGCACATCTGCCTCACAGTTCTGAGGACCGGGGTTCAAATCCCGGCGAGGCCTGTGTGGAGTTTGCATATTCTCCCGGTGCCTGCGTGGGTTTTCTCCGGGTACTCTGGTTTCCTCTCGCATCCCAAAAAGGTTGATTGAGGGTAAATTGCCCGTAGGTGTGAATGTGAGTATGAATGGTTGTTTGTTTCTATGTGCCCTGCGATTTGCTGTCGACCAGTTACTGGTGTACCCTGCCTCTCGCCCAAAGATAGCTGGGATAGGCTCCAGCACTCCCGCGACCCTAGTGAAGATAAGCAGTACAGAAAATGGATGGACGGATGGCTATACATTATACAGTTGCAAGAAAGTGTGTGGAACTGGATTTTTGTTTACCAAAGTGACAACAATACACAAACAAACACAGTCTGCTAAAACTATCCATACATCTATTTTCTACACCGCTTATCATGTTCAGATCTGGAGCTTATCCCAGCTGACTTTGGGTGAAACGCAGACTACACCCTAGATTGGTCGCCAGTCAAACGTAAGACACAAATAAAGATAAACAATCATATTGCCACTGAGTAGAACTGAATCCACACTTCCAGCACCTACAAATTATTATTATTATTTTTTACAACAATGGGAGGAAAAAAATAGAAAACAAAGCTTGGTGTTTCACTGGTATTGGCACCCTTTACTATTAAACTGTATGGAAAACCAAAGAGAGTCAACCTGTGGTAAATCACAAATGAGAGTCACCTGTGATAAATTGCCTGTGCCCACGTGACATGAATTAGCCAATGAATGATAAGGTTTTTCATGTTTTAAAAAGCCACCTGTTATTCCCTGTTCTTTTGTCACAGTGGTGAAGACAAAGGAGTTGTCTGAGGACACCAGAAATACTATTACCAGAATTAGAAGCAGTTTTATCGGCAAAGTATGTTACAAGACGCAAAAGGAATTTGTCTCCAGGAGTTGGAGCCATTCTAGTATGACAAAAAACAGCCAATATAACAAAATATATAGTGGGTACGGAAAGTATTCAGACCCCCTTAAAATTTTCAGTTATATTGCAGCCATTTGCTAAAATCATTCAAGTTAATTTTTTTCCTCATTAATGTACACACAGCACCTCATATTGACGGGGGGGGGGGGGGGGGGGGGGGAACCTTGACATTTTTGCAGATTTATTAAAAAAGAAAAACTGAAATATCACACAGCCATAAGTATTCAGACCCTTTGCTGTGACACTCATATTTAACTAGGGTGCTGTCCATTTCTTCTGATCATCCTTGAGATGGTTCTACACATTCATTGGAGTCCAGCTGTGTTTGATTATATTGATTGGACTTCATTAGAAAAGCCACACACCTGTCTAAATAAGACAGTGCATGTCAGAGCAAATGAGAATCAAGAGTTCTGGCCAAGGTTCCAAAACAAAGTCTGCTGGACTTAAGGTTCCTAAGAGCATAGTGGCCTCCATAATCCTTAATTGGAAGACGTTTGGGACGACCAGAACCCTTCCTAGAGCTGGCCGTCCGGCCAAACTGAGCAATCGGGGGAGAAGAGCCTTGGTGAGAGAGGTAAAGAAGAACCCAAAGATCACTGTGGCTGAGCTCCAGAGATGCAGTCGGGAGATGGGAGAAAGTTCTAGAAAGTCAACCATCACTGCAGCCCTCCACAAGTCGGGGCTTTATGGCAGAGTGGCCCGACGGAAGCCTCTCCTCAGTGCAAGACACGTACGTGAAAGCCCGCATGGAGTTTGCTAAAAAAAAAAAAAAAAAAAAAAAACAGCCAAAGGACTCTAAGATGGTGAGAAATAAGAACTTTTTGGCCTTAATTCTAAGGGGTATGTGTGGAGAAAACCAGGCACTGCTCATCACCTGTCCAATACAGTCCCAACAGTGAAGCATGGTGGTGGCACCATCATGCTGTGGGTTTTTTTTCAGCAGCAGGGACAGAACGACTGGTTGCAATCGAAGGAAAGATTAATTCCGCCAAGTACAGGGATATCCTGGACGAAAATCTCCTCCAGAGTGCTTAGGACCTCAGACTGGGCCGAAGGTTCACTTTCCAAGACAATGACCCTAAGGACACAGCTAAAATAACAAAGGAGTGGCTTCAGAACAACTCCGTGACTGTTTTTGAATGGCCCAGCCAGAGCCCTGACTTAAACCCAATTGAGCATCTCTGGAGAGATCTGAAAATGGCTGCCCACAAACGTTCACCATCCAACCTGACAGAACTGGAGAGGATCTGCGAGGAGGAATGACAAAGAATCCCCAACTCCAGGTGCGAAAAACCTGTTGCATCATTCCCTGTTGCATCATTCCCAAAAAGACTCATGGCTGTATTAGCTCAAAAGGGTGCTTCTACTAAATACTGAGTAAAGGGTCTGATATCTCAGGTTTTTTTTTTATTTTTTATAAATCTGCAAACATTTCAACAATTCCATTTTTTTCTGTCAATATTAGGTGGAGTGTATACATTGAGGAAAACAAATGAACAAATGATTTTTGCAAATGGCTGCAATATAACAAAGAGTGAAAATTTTAAGGGGTTCTGAATACTTTCCGTACCCACTGTATACAGGCTGAACAGGATGGGTCCAAGAACAGACCCCTGAGGGACCCCATAGGCCATTGCCATTCGATGAGATTGAACACTTCCAATAATTACAAAATAACTCCTTTCCTCCAGGTAGGACCAGAACCATTTATGGACTGTTCCATTTAGTCCTACCCATGCTTCCATGCTACCGTATCAAAAGCCGCACTGAGACCAGAATTGACACCTTTTCAGAGTCATTATTCAACCTTATATCATTTAACACTTTGATAAGAGCAGATTGTGTACTGTGATGAGTTTGAAAACCTGATTTAAATTTGTCAAAAAATTCATTTAAGTTCAAGAAATTGCTGAGTTGATTAAAAATAACTCAACAATCTTGGCCATGAAAGGGAGATTTGAGATGGGTCTATAGCTTGTCAACATGGAAGCATCCAGCGTTCCTTTTTCTTTTTTTTTAAAAGAAGTTATTGATTTCACCAGTTCTGCCTCCAACTGAACTGTATCAATGATAGCGTTTTATTGAAGGCTCCAGCCTTACACAAGCATTTTATAAATGACGTCAAATAAACACCTGCTGGTACTCTGCCGCTGAGTAAATAAACGCCTCAGTCAACAACTCAACCGGAAAAGTCCACTTTCACCCCAATCCTCCATTATTTTTTTTTAATGGGTTTGTTGTTCCCCACCCTTGTTATTGTTTTGTGAATTTACATAAAATTGTAATTGTAAACTTGTACAAAACACAGTCACGCAGAGAAATCAGTAGACAAATTCCAGTTTATTAACAAGCGCAGTAGTGTTGGTACAAGGCAGGAGCTGGAGGGAAGCTCAAATCAGTGGTCTGATACTAGCTAAAACTGTCCAACAACTTTAGAGTTGTAGCTTGTATTGTCCCTTTGAATGATGGAAAAAATAATTAAAAAAAACTTAAAAAATAAGCCTCCCCTTGGAAAGCTTATAATGTAAATTATCATTTTACAAATAATGTAATTCTTACACAGTACAAAACATGCACTCCACATTATTTCACAACTATCAGTTTTACAGTGTACGCCGACTAAACAAATCCAACTGAGATACTAACTAAAAGAGTTTCACAATCTGTACACATCCGTCACAAACGTTACACGCATGACATATGGACTAGTCCTATTTGTTCCATACTGAAAAACCTCCTTTACTCAACAATTAATTTTTACACAAGATACAAGATTCATCCTCTTAGCTATTGGGCTGTCTTTGAAACAGCCTGAGGTAAGCTTTAACACATTAGATGTAGCTCAAATTCAAAGGTAAAAAAAAAAAGCTAATTAAAATGTGATGCCAAAAATCCTTAAATAACACAATAAATGACAAAATTTTAAAAAATTAAAAGCTGATGGTTGTTTGTTCTCAGAATTTATAGTAAACAGAAAGTAAAGTGGCAAAGAATTTTGGATCCCTTTGGCTGACCAAATTCCCTAAATCCATCAGCAGAGGTTCAACCATTAAGTAGTGCAACACAAATCAAACAAAAAATAAAACAAATCGAAATGTTGAAGGGAAGGCAAGAAGGGCAACAAGACCACTCAGTGTTCCCTTTTCAACTTGCGGCCCACGTCTACCTCGTCCAGCCCGGTGGCTGACCTGGACTGTTGAAGTTCTCGGAGCTGAGCGTGTGTGCGAGGCGGCTGCTTCTTCAGCTTCTGCAGGTGAAGGTCAATGGGGTCCAGTTCGGGTTCAGAAGCTGGAACGGGCAAGTAGCCACCGTCCCTCGGCAAGCACATACACCAGCCCGCGCCGGCCAGGTCCAGCTCACTGTACTTGAACTCCAGCTTCTTCAACTTGAAGTCCACCATGTCGACAGACTCGTTCATTTCCACCAGAAGGTTCCAGAAGACGCAGCTCAGGATGATGCCAAGCAGCTGCAGAGACACGCACACTTGTTCAAGCAAACGGGCACGATACAGGATGGTATTCAGTTGATTGAAGCAGTAGATGATCCACTGCACACCAATTGACGCGGCCAAACATGATGAACTGTAATGCAATGTGCAGCGGTTATGCAACTACTGTATACAGTTTTGCTTCCGCTGCCTTTTTAAAAACATTGTTTTAGCGTGCATGCATGTTACCGTATGTTTTAAGCTAGCATATGTTTTACCATGCCTGCGCCCAATAATACAGTGCGCCTTATGTATGTGTTGAATACAGAAATAGACCCCGTAACTGAGACTGCGCCTTTTAATACGGTGCGCCTTATAGTCGCGGAAATACGGTAGTTTTCATGAGTGGCCAACAGTTTTTTGTCTGTTTCTTTTCTTTGTATTATTATTATATGGCGACTGTGGCTAGGTTGATCCGCTTCTTTCTTCCCTGTCATGGCACATTGTTTGTAGTTCAATAAGAAGTAATACTGTAAAGTTCTGTATATGTGGCACCTAAAACTTTGTTTACTGATAAGAACACCAGGGGTCGCAGGTTTTCTTTTGCAGAGAGTTGGTAAACAGTAAACCCCCGCTATATCGCAGTTCACGCACCAGTCCCGGTATTTTGCGGTCCATCTTTAAAATGACTTTTTATTATTATTATTTTTTTAATTATTTAAACGTTACTTAACCAGGTAAGGCAATTGAGAATAGTCACTCTGGGATGCAAACGCGTTCTTTTTTGTGTTATTAATTTTGATATTACATATATTCACCACTTGGCGACATTTAGCAGCATTGTTTATTTCCGGGTGTCTTTGAAATTTATTTTATTCAAGTTTTTTAAAATTAGAATTAGAATTATTGTGCTGGTGTGGGCCACTGACTATTTTTTCAGAATTTTCCAGTTCAGTCACATTCGGTCATGTCGCTTGACATCCGGCGAGCCGAAGGGCAATTAGACTAGTCACCAGTCAATTACAGGAAAACTGTGACTCAATGTGAACCAGGCTCCCATGTAATCAGCATATGCGTGATGTTGGGATCAATTACAGTTATTTCAACTTGGTCATAATTATGCTTTGATCATCATTTCCACATTAGTGATGGATGCAAACATATTGATCAGAGAATGGCATTGCTGCCGAGGGTGGTCCAGAGTTGAACATTGTAATGCGACCCTAGTGTCTCCGACTGGGCATTAAAATTTGAATAAACTCCAGTCTCAGATGCGTAATTTAGGTGAGGTTCAGCTGTCCGTCTTAAATGAGAGTGATGCAACAAAGGCGATAAAAAGCTCACCATTCCAGAGTTACCAAGAGCAATTCCCTAGAATCACACTGGCACTGGGCTACTTTGTAAAGTGTGTAGTAAATTCAAGACTTATTTAACAGTTTCATTGAGCCCTCATGGCTGTGCACGTCCTTGTGAAGGTGAGGTAGAGCGGAGTCAGTGAATTGGCGGTGAGAAGGTAAATCATACCCCGACTCCAGTTGCTACAAAAGATGGCAAAATCTAACGTTTTCTACCTTAGACAAAGGTTGGTCATCCAACGCAATGGATTCAGTTTTGATTTTCTTGGCTTTTTCACTGTCCATGGGCTTTTTTTTCCTTTATTCAGCAAAGTCTGTTTAACTGTCACTTAAAAACACTGAGGAGCGTCTTTATCTGAGTGGCTGCAATAAACTTGGAGTGTACTGCTGGGTGTTTGTTTTTCAGGTGACATATGAAATTTGTAGTGTTCAACGCAGCGTGATCTATTCTGTGATGCAAAATCCCCAATTTGCACACATTGCAAGTTGCCGTTACTTTGCTTCCACTTTCCAAGATAAAATATTCCCATACTGCAGACTTTATCCCCGTTATGTGACGCTAGCTTCACGTCACGCTATCCTGTAGTTATAGCAGGCCCGCAACAACTACCAGAACGTTCCGTCTGCCGGGTTTACTTCGGCTAGATTCCCGTCTGTGCTGGGATGTTGTGTTGTATAAAACTTATTTCTGTTACATTTGGCAATATCAGTGTACAACAGGATTGTTTCATTGCATTGCATCCTTAAAAAAAAAAATCCACCCGATTTCGATCAGCTGCAAGTGATTGGCCCTGATTTTCGATCATGTGATTGGATCAGAACAACCCTAAAAAGTATATAAAATACAGTGGTGCAAAAAGTATTTAGTCAGCCACCAATGGTGCAAATTTTCCCACTTAAAAAGATGAGAGAGGCCTGTAATTTTCATCATTGTAATACCTCACCTATGAGAGACAAAATGAGGGTGGGGGGGGGGGGGGGGGGGGGGGAGAGATGCCGATCTCCTCGAGAGCAGTGATGTTTTTGGGCTGTCGCTGGGCAACACAGACTTTCAATACCCTCCAAAGATTTTCTATGGGGTTGTGATCTGGAGACTGGTTAGGCCACTCCAGAACCTTGAAATGCTTCTTTTGAAGCCACTCCTTCGTTGCCGGGGCGGTGTGTTTGGGATCATTGACATGCTGAAAGACCCAGCCACGTTTCATCTTCAATGCCCTTGCTGATCGAAGGAGGTTTCCACTCAAAATCTCACAATACAGGGCCCCATTCATTCTTTCCTTTGCACGGATCAGTCGTCCTGGTCCCTTTGCAGAAAAACAGCCCCAAAGCATGGTGTTTCCACACCCATGCTTCACAGTAGGTATGGTGCTCTTTGGATGCAACTCAGCATTCTTTCTCCTGCAAACGCAACAAGTTTTTACCAAAAAGTTCTATTTTGGTTTCATCTGACCATATGACATTCTCCTAATCCTCTTCTGGATCATCCAAATGCTCTCTAGCAAACTTCAGACGGGCCTGGACATGTACTGGCTTAAGCAAGAGGACACTGGCACTGCAGTATTTGAGTTCCTGGCGGCATAATGTGTTACTGATGGTAGCCTTTGTTACTTTGGTCCCAGCTCTCTGCAAGTCATTCACTCGGTCCCCCCCGTGTGGTTCTGGGATTTATGCTTATCGTTCTTGTGATCATGTGGACCCCACGGAACGAGATCTTCTGTGGAGCCCCAGATCGTGGGAGATTATCAGTGGTCTTGTATGTCTTCCATTTTCTAAGAATTGCTCCGAAAGTGGATTTTTTTCACACCAAGCTGCTTACCTGTTGCATATTCAGTCTTCCCAACCTGGTGCATGTCTACAATTTTGTTTCTGGTGTCCTTTGACAGCTCTTTGGTCTTGGCCATAGTGGAGTTTGGAGTGTGACTGTTAGTGGTTGTGGACAGGTGTAT
Source organism: Phyllopteryx taeniolatus (assembly GCF_024500385.1). Taxonomy (NCBI): domain Eukaryota; kingdom Metazoa; phylum Chordata; class Actinopteri; order Syngnathiformes; family Syngnathidae; genus Phyllopteryx; species Phyllopteryx taeniolatus. The sequence continues at coordinate 7,016,286 of NC_084504.1, read as the reverse complement.
TTTATACTGATAACGAGTTCAAACAGGTGCCATTAATACAGGTAACGAGTGGAGGACAGAGGAGCCTCTTAAAGAAGAAGTTACAGGTATGTGAGAGCCAGAAATCTTGCTTATTTGTAGGTTACCAAATACTTATTTTCCACCATAATTTGCTAATAAATTCTTTAAAAGCCAGACAAAGTGATTTTCTGGATTTTTTTTCCCCCTCATAGGTGAGGAATACCTATGATGAAAATTACAGGCCTCTCTCATCTTTTTAAGTGGGAGAACTTGCACAATTGCTGGCTGACTAAAGTTTTTGCCCTTTTTTGCCCACTGTATATATTTTCAATGCAATTATAATGGCCGTCAATTACCCGTGGACTTACGCTATCCATGGTCCCAATCCCCTGCAAATAGGGTGGGTCCACTGTATATGTAAATAAAATGAATGCTCCTTACGATGCACAAGGGTTCCACCAAAGAAACCAGAAAGAGGGGGGCTGAGGACTAGCAAGCACTATCCAGGAAGAAACAACAGGCCCCCAAGAATACATCAAGAAGATGGCCCCCAGGGACAACCTATTAGATGAATGCCTCAGGCAACAGAAGACCAATAAGGAGAAGGAGCCAGATGGGCTGTCATAGAAAGACAAGCCCCTGCATGGCATGTACCACCGACAAATTGAAGAAGTGGCTGGCATTAGGAAAACTGCAGTGGCTGGAAAAGGCTGGACTAAAAGCCAGCACAGAGGCATTAATCATGGCAGCACAAGAAGAGGCCCTAAACACAAGCTCAATAGAGGGGTCTGGGGTCCGGGGTCTATCACATCAGACAGGACCTCAGGTGCAGGCTATACAAAGAAGCCCCAGAGATAGTGCAGCTCATCAGAGCAGGATCAAAGATGCTGGCAGGCAAGGCATACATGGACCGGCGTAACCAGATAGCAGGAACATATGTCCTGGAACATATGTACCAAATATGGACTGGATGTCCCAGAATCAAGATGGCAAGGTTTAGAACAACCAGGCAAAGCTCTTGTATGACTTCAAGACCCAGACTGTCAAACTGGTGATGGCGAACCAGCCTGCCATAGTGGTAGTGGATGAAAATCAGAAGACGTGAAGGTCGTGATAGATGTAATAATCCCAAGTGATAACAAAATCCAGAAAAAGGTACCTGAAAAGTTATCAATAACAAGGACTGAAGGGCGAACTGGAGAAAATGTGGAGGGTGAAGGCAATGCCGCCTGTAGTGATCGGGGCACTTGGGGAAGTAATCCCCAAGATGGGTGGATGGCTCCAGCAGATACCAGGAACAACATCTAAAATGTCCATCTAAAAGAGCACAATACTGGGAACCACAGAACCTTCAAGCTCCCAGGCGTCTGGTAGAGGACCTGAGCTGGGAAAGGTTTTGAAATGATTTATCTTGGGCTCTTTTTTTTTTTAATCTCACAAAATCCTGGCATTTGAACAGATGTGTAGACTTTTTATATCCACTTAATAGATGCATATGGTTGTTCCCATGAAAATAGATTGACTAATATGTGCTGCACATTGGTACTATTGTTAGTGTTTAGAGTTGTGCCCAGCACTCAAACTTTGGATGAGGCATAATATAAAACAAGCCTTGTTTAACCATTCAGTATCATACAGTTTCCACATCTTCATCTGTGGACTTCTGATTTGCAGTTACGGCAAAGTACAGTGCCGTGAAAAAGCATTGGCCCTCTTCTCAAATTCTTAGATTTTTGCACAGTTTCCCCACTTTGTTTAGAATCAAACAAATGTATGTAAATAGACAAACAAAAACCAAAGTAATTAAATGGTGAATATTGTTGTTATTATTATTGTTATTATTGGTGATGATTCATTTATTAAGGAAAAAAAACTATTCAGTTACCTGGGGCCTCATGTACAAAGATCTGCGTGGATTTGCTACTGAAACATGTCAGATGTATCTGTGTAATCTGTGTGTACGCATGAATCCAAGCACATTTCCTTTGTAAATCCCAATCAACATGGAAATGAGCGCACATGTTGGAGTAGCGGACTCCTCCCTGTCCACACCCACATTTAAGTATGCAAATTTGATTTAAATGAAACCTGCACCTGAGATCCCAATCTCTGCATGATCAGAAAAAAAGGAAAATGAGCAAGGTGATGAAGAAATTTTTTTTTGCTGAATGTGAAGTTGCTCAATGAAGTGGAGGTGCGCAAGAAAATCCTCTTTGGCACGCTGTCCTCTGGTGTTAACAACACGTGAAAGAGGATCAAATGGGACAGCGTGTGTGCGGCTGTCAATGCTGTGGGGTCGGAACAGCACACGCACGCTGAGCTAAAAAAAAAAAAGTGGTCAGACATTAAGGTGGCTGTGAAGCGGAGGACAGCTGCCCACCGCCAAAGTTTTTTTTAGGAGAAGAGGGGTAAATGTCATTTTAACACATTTGCAACTGATTTACATTAATTCGAAGGACTCTCTTTATCAGTGCAGTCGCAGCCACACGCTACATGTTCGGGGGATTCGTCCACTGTCCCTGGCGTCTCCTCCAGCATCCTCAGGGTCTCCGACGCAATTAAGCTCCAATAACCGGCTGCTGCTGCACCCGTGCAGACTGATAAAGAATCCTTTGAATTTACTTAATTTGAACATGTACATCGGTTGGACGTGATTAAAATGTGTTAAAATGACATAATTTACCCCTCTTCTCCCCCCCAAAATACGTCATTTTACCACATTTTAATCACGTGCAACCAATGTACATTCAAATTAAGTAAATTCAAAGGAATTTTTTTTCCAGTGCATGTGCTGGAGTCACAAGAAGTGATTGTGAGGGTAATGGGCGGCATAAATCATCACCTTGATCAATTAATAGTGATGATAATGAATCACAAATATCAGTGATTCATTAATTAATCATGAATTCAGAGTCCTTGCATCTTTTATATTGTTGAAATCAAATGTTGTCGCGCATTAATTGTTCATCAGTGCTAATTGTTCATGTGTCTCTGATGTGCCGATTTATTATAACAGTTTCCTAGCATCACCACTAAGTGTCACCAAAGTACCAAAAGCTGTAGAAACGTGCGTACGCCAGCCATGCAGTTGGCGTGAGGCACCGCACATTTCCACGGTCATTTCACTCTTGATACATCTGAACTTTTCTGTGAAAAAGAACGTATGCCACATTTTTGTGCGTACGCGCCTTTTGTACATGTACTGGTTGGGCCATCCTCAGCACCTGCTGTAGAATAGCATTTAATTGTTCTCCCTGTAACTAAATGCCGTTGGCATAGACAAACCAACAAAGATACATTTCTGATTAATAAAATTAACACAAACTATACAAGACAATTAATTTTCTTAACTCATTCACTGCCAGCCGTTTCCTGAGCAGGGAACCCCTAGACTGCCAGGCATTTTCGAGCAATTTCACTGATTTTTCAAGCCCCACAGAATATTGTTTACTATGACGATGTAAACCCCAAAACCACCAAAAGAAAGATCAGACTCTTCTTTCATCAGAAAAAAGTTTGTCTCTAGCTTATACCGTTCTTTAGTAATTGGCAGTCAAATATAGGCTACTTTCAGCCAAATCTGTTTCTGGAGGAAAAAAACTGAGAAAACAACCTTTTTGTGAAAGTAGACACATCAAGCAGAACAATTACTTTGACAAAAATATTTTTTTTCTTTTGTGAAAATCTCAAATATTTGAACATAAAACAACACTGAGAAAGTACTCTTGACCATGTACAGAATTTACATTAGACAAAAATGCATGAACAAATGGGGCTCCGACACTTGCACTTTCTTCCTCCAAATTCTCCTCCTCTACCGTTTGCTCAATAGTCCAGATTTTTATTACCTTGCGCATAAAATCTACCAGTTTTAGCCACATCTGGATTTTATTTTTCTGTGGCAATGAATGCAATCTTGTGTAGTTTTCATTCTCCTTAAAAACCAGTCCCTAATTCAGCTCGAAGCACAACCTGTGCAGTTTAGAAATATAACTATTACTATAAAAATACATTGTTGAAATTGCTGTCGTGTGCATGGAGAAAAAAAAAATATTTTAATTACCTTTTTTGTCTGCACTGCATAATGGAATGGGAGTCAAACGTCTGCTGGATGCACAACCTGTACGTTTTAAAAAATACATACGATTACGAGAGAATACTTTGACGTGTTTTGCAAGGGTTAAAAAAAACGTAAAAAATTTTAAAAACTACTTTTCTTCGTCGCAATCCTAAAAGACGTTCGACTCCCGGGTTTTGAATTCCTGCAAGATGGACGAGCTGTAAACGGCAAATTCAAATAAGTACTGGCAACAGATGTTACATTGTAATATGAACTAGTGGGACTCAATTATGTTTTTATGTAACAAGGATTGAAGGAGCATGTTCGCTCGCTAAAAGTAGCTAACGCTAGCTGCAAATGAGTTAACTTAGTCTTTGCCTTAGTTGGAGTTCGTCGGAGGAAGCTCGGGATGAAGCTGCAAAAGGGTATCCAAAAGGGAGTTCACTCATCTGACGATTTCGAATCCCATTTATTCAAATCCTGGTCTGCTGACGATCAGGTGGGAAGCGGCCGAAATAATGGGCCGGCATTTTGGGCGATAGCTTTGGACCAAAGCGATAGCTCGGAACATCATTCTGGGTCGGAGCGTCATCCTTTATTCGCCCGCATGATCTAAGGTGTCATTCCTGTCGGTCGCAGGAATATATTTCTTGCCTTGGCGCAATACATTTCTAGTACCGAAAGCTTTTTTTTATATTTTATTTTATTTTGTCTTCTCTCTTTGCCACCATTATGCTTGCACTATACATTATGTCTTCTCATTGTCTCTTGCACCCCGCCCCCTCCTCCTTCTTCCTCTGAGGGAGGGACGTTCACCTCAAGGCATTGTTGCCCTCGACAGGGTGCCATTCCTCATTGCAGTTATCCAGAGGCTTGACGATCACACAAATTGCACAAAACCCTCCCCCACCCATCCCATTAAAAAAACGCCATTGACGTCTTTAGACGGCATTGGCAGGGAATAGATGGATTCTTAATGACGTCTTTAGGTGGCATTGGCAGGGAATGAGTTAAGAGTCAACATGTACTGAACCGATAACCGCCACCAAAAAACCGAGGTACAAACCGAACCGTGGATTTTGTGAACCAGTCCACCCCTACTGGGAGTGGGAAAAAAAAGTCTTCTTGCAGTTATCACTTTGGGCAAATCAAGTATTTCATCACAGTTGTGACATTCTGCAGAGATCATCTAGTTTTCAAAGAGCCCAATATTATATTAAAAGAGAAAACTACCTTTCATCAACTTTGGTACTCAAACATGAAGGACTGTTCAGCTACTGTGAGTTGGCACATTGACTTTTAAGTTACCTGTGGCAGCCCTATGGCACAGCACAGTGCAACAGTTATTCCAATGTTGTCACTCATCCAAAGGTTGACTGCGTGGATGCAGCCTCGCACGTGGATCTCTTCCTGCAGGGTTTCACGCTGATGCACAGCAAAAAAAGATTAGTACACTTTTAAATTGAAACTGGGAAGTGCAAAACGGAAAAGACATTCTTAAAAAGGTCCTTCATACATCTCCATACAGTTTTTTTAATGTCATACTTTTCGAAATACAAATGGAAAAATCTAATTGATCTATCATCTGCTCTCCAACACATTACTGCATTACAAAACCAAACCATGCAAATTAAGATTGACAAATTGCTAAAAAAAAAATCTTTTTCTTCTAATGGGTTTATTCTTTGTTCAACTGCTCAGATTTTGCAAGAAAAGTATGGCCGGTTTATAGAGGGATTAGAAAAAAGGCGCTCAGATGACCACAGACACTAATAAATTCAATTAATTCTTGCTTAAATAGAATTGGCTGTATCCCATTAAACATGGCTAGTCTTTCCCACCTCCAGATAAATACCACTTTAACAATGTCCTTCATTATCTTTTATACACCAGCATCCTGAATGGGAATAGTTGACGTGCGTATCTATTACTGCAATGCAACATGTGTTGTACAGAAACAAATTCCACATACCTGTCTATCCAGAGCCTTGGAACCACATAGGGTGTTAATGACCTCTCCTACCTGTGGAAAGAGCCCACAGTGAGTGAGTCTAAAACTAGACACAGAATGTGGAGACATAATGTACCAATGGCATGCTCCTCTTATGGGGGGGGTGGGGGAAAAGTGGGGGCGTCCACATCGCCCGCCAGCCAGAGCGTGAACTTGTGTGCTAGAAAACGGCAGCGGCCTTCATAGCCGGGAACTGATAATGGCGGCAATTTTGCCTATGTTCAGCCTCTCTAATAAACTCTTCTTTCAGCGTGTGAGTGCTTGTTAGTGTCAGACAGGGCAACTGTTCCATATTGCTGTTGCGCTGCTTCCAGAGACTATATCAGTGCTTTGAGGGGAGGGACAATGATGATACCAGACATTGGGAGCATGGAGCTGCTCCTCAAGGACTACCATTTCATTTAGAGAGAAAAATGAAGACTATATACCAGAGCATGTCTGTCCGCACGATACAGACTTGGAAATACATAGTCTCTGCAGTGATAAAGTACAACCCCAATTTCAATGAAGTTGGGACGTTGTCTTAAACATAAATAAAAACAGAATACAATGATTTGTAAATCATATTCAACCTATATTTAATTGAATACACTACAAAGACAAGATATTTAATCTCACCAATGTCAGAAAAAACAGTTCAGCGCAACATCCGTAAGTGCAACTTGAAACTCTACTATGCAAAGCAAAAGTAATTTATCAACAACACCCAGAAACAGCGCCGGCTTCTCTGGGCCCGAGCTCATCAAAGATGGACTGATGCAAAATGGAAAAGTGTTTTGTGGTCCGACGAGTCCACATTTCAAATTGTTTTGGGAAATTGTGGACGTCGTGTCCTCCGGGCCAAAGAGGAAAAGAACCATCTGGGCTGTTATGGACGCAAAGTTCAAAAGCCAGCATCTGTGACGGTATGGGGCTGTGTTAGTGCCAATGGCATGGGTAACTTACACATCTGTGAAGGCACCATTAATGCTGAAAGGCACATACAGGTTTTGGAGAAACATATGCTGCCATCCAAGCAACGTCTTTTTCATGGACCCCCCTGCTTATTTCAGCAAGACAATGCCAAACCACATTCTGCACGTATTACAACAGCGTGGCTTCATAGTAAAAGAGTGCGGGTAGTAGACTGGCCTGCCTGCAATCCAGACCTGTCTCCCATTGAAAATGTGTGGTGCATTATGAAGCGTAAAATACGACAACGGAGACCCCGGACTGTTGAACAGCTGAAGCTGTACATCAAGCAAGAATGGGAAAGAATTCCACCTACAAAGCTTCAACAATTAGTGTCCTCAGTTCCCAAATGTTTATTGAATGTTGTTAAAAGAAAAGGTGATGTAACACAGTGGTAAACATGACCCTGTCCCAGCTTTTTTGGAACGTGTTGCAGTCATAAAATTCCAAGTTAATGATTATTTGCTAAAAACAAAGTTTATCAGTTTGTTTTTATTCATTATATGAATGTTGTCATGTTATGTACTGAATAATTTCTGTTGGCTCTTGGTCTTGAAAAAAAGATTTTCCTCTCAATAAGCTTTTCCCTGGTTAAATAAAGGATGAAATATAAAATAAGGCCTGCCCTTGAGCTGCTGGACTGTGATGTGAGACCTTTACCGGTCAATCCAATGACGCCGAAAATAAGTTTTCTGAAGACAACTACTGCCTGAATATTGATAACGTGTATCGCTGTGGTGGTTTATGGTTTATAAACAGGTAACTTACCATTTGTGTGTGTGTGTGTGCCTGTTATGTGGGAAACACACATACACAACTCAGAGCGCTGATGTTTTAACGATTTCACCGCGGTCGAGTGAGCTTTTCAGCTCTAGCCCTTAGCTCCCTAACTTGTTAGCTCGCCGGCTAGCAGATGTAATAAATAGTTAACTTTCCCTGAAGTTTCCCAGTAGTGTGCATCTACGGAGGAAACGCCGTTCTGCCAGCGGTTTGCTGCGTCGTGAGCGGCACGGCGGGTGTTAGAACAAGAATGAAAACTTATCGAGTACAGAAAAAAGTCTGTTTCCATTGTATGGAGCGATAACCCGCCCTACTCTGCCGCTGATTGGCCACCAAGACATTCGATTTGTACCTTTGATTTGCTGTGTGTGGAAGCTCTTCAAACACACACACACACACACACACACACACACACACAGGGTAGGTCTTAAAACATGCGTCTATAAACGCAGATTGAATATGCTTCATGCGTCCCTACTAATTTTTGTGCGTCTCAGACACGGGACTAACATCAAACGATATCCCTGGGCAGTCACTGATTTAATTATTACATTTTGCATATGTAGAATTGCCGTCATCTGTGCTGTCTTCTTGCTTCTTTTTCTTCATCATCATCATCATCATCATCTATTTGCTGTTGCGGCATGCTCCAGAGGTGAGAAGCCAAAAGACAGACTACTCTCAGAGACGTTAAATACAGTAGTATGTACCAATAATTTAAATTTGAAACGGTAATACTAACATCTGAAATCTTATCATGGTTTATCAGTCATCATTATAAGTATTATAAAAAAATATTGTCAAGTTAGCCCGGACATCTAATAAAAAAACAACAGCATAGCTCATTTACATAGGAGACCTAACCTGACAGGGTAGACGGCGATGGTCCAATTATGTAAAAAATGGGTGCTTGCCTTGAAGCTCTATTACCTTTTATTATTAACAATATTGTAATGAGCAGCAGAGAGAGACCGGGGTACCACCTACCCACGTTGCATTTCCATTTCTATGGTAACTGTTATATTTCTCCTCTTTAAAATCAGGGAGTCTACGGAAGTTTGTCGTTTTGATGCTCAAAAAATTAACGTCTCATGGGATGTGCTGATGTCTTGGGTGAGTTAACGCACAATCTCCAAGTTTTTGTGTGTCACTTGAGATGCATGTTTTTGAATTCCGAAATGTACGACCTTTTGGCCGTTCGACGTAAGAGTTGCACTGACCTCACGGCGGACACAGCAGGTATATGGAACCCCACATGCTAGTGGGCCGGTACCATTGCAGAAATGGTATTGGTTGACTCCCCAATCCTTATATTCATCTCCGCCACAACACGAAAACTGCACCATAAAGAACAAACAACAATTTAGTAGGATTGACATTTCTGTGCATCCGATGCAGAAAATCTAAATGTTGCAATAAAAAAAAGGTACTCACTTAAACACAACAGATCTTTGATGAGAAATAATTATTTTAATGGTACAAATTGCAGAAAAATTAAAATCAATTAGGTCCGACCTTTCTGAAGGGCAACCCAAATTGTATAACTGTATACCATGCAATGTCAGATGGCTGCGAACATAAATGGCACCAATGCTATTGCAATGTTTATTGCTCCAATAGAAAATGCATTGTGACTGGGCGGCAGACAAAAAGAAAACTTCAAAATCCTAACCATGTGAAATGGCTTGATTTGACCTATTAATTTCATAGGCACATGCTCTGCCATGACTAATCAAACGTTTTACACTATGAACTGAAACGTAGACCCTATACTCATTGTTGCTAAATGACATGACCTGTGATCACTGCATTAGGGTTTTATATAACATGACCTGTGATCACTGCATTAGGGTTTTATATTAAAAAACGTTTTCAAGAAACCCTAAAAAAAAAAGTTGGTTCTCTCATAAGTAGTGTTGCCTTTCATCATACAGTTTATTCTGAAATGCTATTTCAGTACAAATGCAATTCCAATGAAGTTGGGAAATTGTGTTAAGCAAATAAAACAGAATACAATTACTTGCAAATCATGTTCAACCTATATTTAATTGAATACACTACAAAGACAAGATATTTAATGTTCAGACTGATCAATTTTATTGTTTTTAGCAAATCATTAACTTGGAATTTTATGGCTGGAAAACGTTCCAAAAAAGCTGGGACAGGGTCATGTTTACCACTGTGTTACATCACCTTTTCTTTTAACAACATTCAATAAACATTTGGGAACTGAGGACACTAATTGTTGAAGCTTTGTAGGTGGAATTCTTTCCCATTCTTGCTTAATGTACAGCTTCAGCTGTTCAACAGTCCGGGGTCTCTGCTGTTGTATTTTATGCTTCATAATGCGCCACACATTTTCAATGGGAGACAGGTCTGGACTGCAGGCAGGCCAGTCTAGTACCCGCAGTCTTTTAGTACGAAGCCACGCTGTTGTAACAAGTGCAGAATGTGGTTTGGCATTGTCTTGCTGAAAAAAGCAGGGGCGTCCATGAAAAAGACGTTGCTTGGATGGCAGCATATGTTTCTCCAAAACCTGTATGTACCTTTCAGCATTAATGGTGCCATCACAGATGTGTAAGTTACCCATGCCATTGGCACTAACACAGCCCCATACCATCACAGATGCTGGCTTTTGAACTTTGCATCCATAACAGACCAGATGGTTCCTTTCCTCTTTGGCCAGGAGGACACGACGTCCACAATTTCCAAAAACAATTTGAAATGTGGACTCGTCGGACCACAAAACACTTTTCCACTTTGCATCAGTCCATCTTCGATGAGCTCGGGCCCAGAGAACCGGGCGGCGTTTCTGGGTGTTGTTGATAAATGCCTTTTGCTTTGCATAGTAGAGTTTCAAGTTGCACTTACGGATGTAGTGCCGAACTGTATTTACTGACATTGGTTTTCTGAAGAGTTCCTGAGCCCATGTGGTGATATCCTTTATACATTGATGTCGGTTTTTGATGCAGTGCCAACTGAGGGATCGAAGGTCACGGGCATTCAATGTTGGTTTTCGGCCTTGCCGCTTACATGCAGTGATTTCTCCAGATTCTCTGAACCTTTTGATGATATTATGGACCGTAGATGATGAAATCCCTAAATTCCTTGCAATTGTACATTGAGTAACATTGTCCTTAAACTGTTGGACTATTATCTCACGCACTTGTTCACATAGAGGTAGGTGAACCTCGCCCCATCTTTGCTTGTGAATGACTGAGCAATTCAGGGAAGCTCCTTTTATACCCAATCATGACAACCAACTGTTCCCAATTAGCCTGTTCACCTGTGGGATGTTCCAATAGGTGTTTGATGTGCATTCCTTAACTTTCTCAGTCTTTTTTGCCACCTGTCCCAGCTTTTTTGGAACATATTGCAGCCATAAAATTCTAAGTTAATGATTATTTGCTAAAAACAATAAGGTTTATCAGTTTGAAGATTAAATATCTTGTCTTTGTAGTGTATTAAATTAAATACAGGTCGAACATGATTTGCAAATCATTGTATTCTGTTTTTATTTATGTTTAACACAACGTCCCAACTTCATTGGAATTGGGTTTGTAAAATGCATTTAGAAAGCTATCAGTCGTCAGAATTCACGGCCATGTTCATCACTACAGTATTATTATATAATAATAATGCATTTAATTTATGGCGCCTTTCATGTCACTCAAGGTAATTTCAGAAGGTTAAAAGAACAATATAAATATTAAGCATTACAAAATGAGCAATACAAATGCATCAAAGTAGTCTAAAACTCAAGAGTAAAACAAGATAAAAGTAGATAAAGCCAAACCAGTTACAAAGAATGCCTGTTTAAAAAGATGTGTTTTGAGTAATGAGTTGAATTATTTGATATGACTCATCTTTTATAATGTGAATCCATATTTTAACCAAATACCTTTTCTTGCACGTAATCCAAGATGTTTTTGAAGTCCAGGTCGTCGTAGTAGTGCTTGATTCCCTCTCGTATACTGCTTTGAAACAACGAAGACGTCTGGAACGGGTGGCACCATAAAAAGTACAGAGAACAATGACTAACTTGCAAACAAAGCCATCATGAGGTCATTGTGATGAGAGGTGATAATCAGGCTTGTTGCCCTCGGTTACCTTCTTCTCGAAGATGAGCGCTATAATAAGGGCAATAGCCTGAAGAAGAAGCAAGACACAGAGAACGCAGAGGAACTGTGGAGGGACAGAATAAACTTTATATGGAACATCACTTTTCATTTGGACACCCAACACACACACTCGCCACAAGGTACGTCTGCGCTATCTAATAGGAGCCAATACAAGAACTGCATTTAAAAAACAACAACACAAAACAAAAAAATGCCTTTACAAAGACAAACATGCTCAGTTGACTGCCATAGTCAGATATATATAAATAAACAATATGCTCATTATTGTGGTTGTAGTTTGCAGTGGTGTAGAACTGCCTTGCATTGTACAGTGGTGCCTGGGGAAAGTAAAATTGGAACAGTAAGACTTTTGATAGATACTGCTCTCGTATCAGACATCACCGAAGGCTCACTATTGGGTAAACCGACAATTTTTTATAGCTTATTTTAAAATGCTAGATTTTTACATTTATGATTTCTTATAATTATACTTTACACCAATCTTTTCGGCCTGATTGGTATCAGCCAATAATTGGCATTTTATGCTGATAGGCTTTAATGTCATAATTCGCCGATCTGATCAATGACGTCATCGTGTACAGTATATTTGAATCCAAAAGCTAGTTTATTTTTAGCCTTGTCGCGTGTCTTTTGACGTAGTACTGTAAATATCTGACTGCCAATAAAGTTTTTTTTTTTTTTTTTTTTAATAAACGGAGCTGTGTGGGACAGACAATACGTCTGAGACAGACAACACGTAATGCGTGGATCAGACTACAAGACAAATTTGGTCTTTCGATTGGACAATGTCAGACTATTGCAATATAATCTTGTATTCGGATACCACCGCATCCCGTTTTTTACGATCATTGGGCTTTATCTTGTCAACTCAAATGTGACCGGATACACTCGTTACCACGGCGATGACAACAACAATCGATCGCGTCGTGTGTATTATAAGAACAAAATGGGGGGAAACATGTTGGTGGTCACCGGTGCTCAAGAGAGGACTTTAATGCAAGGCTTGCTTGAGGTATGTTCACCTACTTTTAATACGATACGGCTCGCAAGCAGGCAACAAAACATTATGTAGCCTAGCAAGCTAGTGCTAGCACTAACGGTGGTGCGTAAGCATGCTACCGTTCTGTCGAATCATGCTCTAAAGTTCCGGTGTGTGTGAGAAGTAATGTAATTACAATAAGGTAATTTAATTACAGTAACTTAGCACCCATTATTTCTGTCATGTTGTAATGTTGGTTTGACCTGACTGATTAGAATACATGATCTGACTAGAGCAGTGATTTCCAACCTTTATGGAGCCAAGGAGCATATTTTACAATTGAAAAATCTCACAACACACCAACAAACAAATGTCACAAAAAGTGGATACACTAATTACTGTATGTACTTCATGCCATCTCTAAGAAAAGCATTTATTTGTTCTGTCTGTCACTATGCCTCACTGGCATAAATAGATGAACAAAGATATATTTATTGTAAATATAATTTTTTGAGCAATTAAGTAAATGAACAAGTCAGTTAAATAGAAACATTACTCCATCTTGTGATCGGCTCGGTGATCGGTTATTGTTTTTTTAAAACTCTGATCAGTGTTGAGTGGCTCAAAAAAAATAAAAAAAGACATTATTTCTTATAACATTCTTACCATGTGCAGCAGGGTTTTGTTGTCCCTGAGGGAGCCAACCATGCCCACAAGTGAGACTGTGAACATTACCAGACCCAGCAGGATTAGCACCACAGCAGGAGCCAGGAAGAGACCCTCCAGGGTTCGATTTTTCTGCCTTTCCACCTCAGCGTATACCCCCACGCAGAGCACACAGAGACCCACCAGCTGGACAAAGAAAAGAAGAGGGGTTTTTTTTCCCTCCCACGTAGTTTCAAAGAATCACAATGTGCTGTTGGGATTGCAGTGAGATTTTCTTTAATGCTTAAAAAAGTATTGCAAAAGAGACTGCTGTCTCAGACTCAATGGATCTCTGTATACAATTTAGCAGCAAAGCAGTGATGTCCCTCCGCCTTGTATATTCATGTCTTTGTACTTTTATTTAGAAATGCGTTATTTGAAAGTAAAAAAGAAAAAACAAGAAAAATGTTTTGTTTTCTGTTAAAAACGATTAATGCACATCATTTGATGACTGCAAAAATGTACTTTAATGCTGATGGAAAACCAGACGAAACAAACGATTATGGCCAAAATGATAATCACTATTATTTTGATCAATACTGTAATTATGATTAATAATGAATTAATCATTCCTCATGTTAGGGAAAACATCTGTATTTTGATCTCACTACTTTTCCACAAACCATATGTCAACAGTTTTCAGTGCGAAATAAAATGTAAATAAGAATAAATGATAGATGGTAATAAAAATAAAATTTATCCAAGAATTCCAATTTTACCAAGGGCTAACTGAATAAATATGCTATTACAGAATGCAATCACGAGGTGAAACTCATAGGACGCAAATACAGTTGATACAAAAACTACACTAAACCATAACATTCGGCTTAAAGCACCGAATTTTAATATAAAGATCCCGATCAATATAGTGAATTATCAACGACAGGAATGGCTCCATTGTTCTGCTTGTCCATAGGTCAGTCATGGTCGCAAACTGCAAAGAACTCGACAGCTGTATTATTTACTCCGGGCGTTTTTCCACTGCGGTCAGGCCAGCCTCCAGTCGTAGTCAAGCCAGCCGCCACAACTATTGTTAATACTATGGATTACAGTAACACGCTGCCAGCCCTCGCAGCACGTTGGAGGCATGTTCATTCATTCATCTTCGTACCGCTTCTCCTCACTACGGTCGCGGGCGTGCTGGAGCCTATCCCAGCTATCATTGGGCAGGAGGCGGGGTACACCCTGAACTGGTTGCCAGCCAATCGCAGGACACACATAAACAACCATTTGCACTCACATTCACACCTACGGACAATTTAGAGTTGTCAATTAACCTACCATGCATGTTTTTGGGATGTGGGAGGAAACCGGAGTGCCCGGAGAAAACCCATGCAGGCACGGGGAGAACATGCAAACTCCACTCAGAACTGTGAGGCAGACGCTCTAACCAGTCGACCACAATGCTGCCTCTCTGACAGCCAATAAAGGCACGATCAGGTTTGCCGACGTTTTTAAAAAAAAAAAAAACTTTATTGGCTATCTGACACCCAATAAAGTTATTTAAAAAAAATAAAAATAAACTAACACGTTGGTGAGCCTGATCGTGTAAAGCTTGCATTTTACACTTGAGACTATGTGATTCCCGGGATGCACATGTCACGGAAACAATAAGTCCCAACCCAGGAACATTGAGCCCCTGCAACTTATCAAGGAATATAGATACAGTAATCCTCCGCAATATCACAGTTCTTGCTGTGCGGTCCCAATATATTGCAGATTTTTAATTACAGTTGTTACTGCATTTTTTACACTGTATAATATTTGTGTGTTATCCAATGCCCGTGGTCTCTCTCTGCACATTATGAGTTTAGGTCTGTTATAATAGCACATTTTTTAGGATATATTTTCCCCAAAACTGTCATGACAAGCGATAGTATCGTTGATGTGTTTTATATAATGATATTAGACCATAATAATGCAAGCACATCCTTTTTAAGAACAATTAACTTTATTAACTAAGTCTAAGAATAATCAACGTTGACGTTGTAATGTAGAACAATAAAGTATATTATGTAACAAACGTGAATAAAACAGACTCAGGCTCTGGTCACAAAAATTGCAGTTCAACAAATATTAAAATGTGGCACAGATATATAAAAAGTCATTAATGCCTTAACAGGAAATATACTGCCAATCAAGTTTCCAGTTGATTAAGAAAAAGTTCCAAGTAGGAACATTGATAACAACACAACTAGATCAAAGCAACCTGATTTGATTCAGGATTTGTAATACTTGTAATAGTCTGCAGCCTTTCTTTAAACGCTGCTTTGTCAACATGTTCAATAGCTACATCTCTTACAATAGTACAGGAAGTTTCTGAATGTTGCAGTGAGCACGGTTGGGGCCATAATACGTAAGTGGCAAGCCAATCATACAACCATAATTTGCCTCATTCAGGTGCTTCTCGCAAGATTTCTGACAGAGGAGTGCAAAGAACAATCAGAAGAGTTGTCCGAGAGCCAAGGACCACCTGTGGAGAGCTTCAAAAATACCTGTAATTAGCAGGTACTGTTGTCACAAGGAAAACAGAGAGTAATGCACTCCGCCGCCTGTATGCACGCCGCCACCTGTATGCACGCTCATCACGCAAGACCCCATTGCTGAAAAAGCTCATTGAAGGTTTGCTGAACAACACTTGGACATGGCAAATAACACTGGGAGAATACAGTCTGGTCTGATGAGAGCAAAATTGAACTCTTTGGATGCCATAATGCACACCACATTTGGTGGAGAAATCGGACTGCACATCACCCTAAAAACAAAATACCAACAGTGAAGCTCGCAGGTGGGAACATGATGGTGTGGGGCTCCTTTTCAGCAAATGGTACTGGTAAACTTTACATTATTGAAGGAAGGATGAATGGGTAAATGTACTGAGACATTCTTGACAAAAATCTGCTGCCATCTAGGAGGATGAAACGAGGGTGGACATTTCAGCAGGATAATGATCCAAAACATACTGCCAAGGAAACTCTCAATTGGTTTAAAAAAATAAATTAAAGCTGCGAGAAGGGCCCAGGCAATCACCTGACTTGAATCCAATCCTATGGAAAGAACTGAAACTCAAGGTTCATAAAAGAAACCCACAGAACCTTCAAGATTTGAAGACAGCTTGTGTGAAGGAATGGGCCAAAATCACACCACAGCAATGCATGAGACTACAAACAAAGGCAAACTATTAAATAAATACCAACACTTTTTCCCTTATCATTTCACATAACTTAATTACTGATCTTATTTGTTCAACTTTCTTTGTATGGATGGAGTACTATGGTTGTTCCCAACATCTGGTGAAATTTTCATGTCAATAGCATCTTTGGAAATATATTTAGTCAGAAAAATCGTGACGTGTTAAACACCGTAATTTCTTGTATATAATGCGCACCCATGTATAATACGCACTCCCAAAGTTGACCTCAAAATTCTGGAAAACCCTTCTACCTATGTATAATGAATTTTTACAATGGATGATTTTGCTTCTACCTATATGATCAAAACGAAGTATTATCTGTATTTTGTTAAGCACTTTATTTGAACACGTAATACTCTCCTTTTATTTACTTGCTCTTATTTAGAAATTCACAGCTGTACTTCATATAGTAAATGAGAAAACACACAGTTGTGCTCATATGTTTCATTACCTGGGCAGAATATGTAATAAGGGTACAATTATTTAAAGAAAACATGAAGGGCCAGGCGAAACACATTAAATTTTATTTTAATAGGATTCAAATTAAACTGTCAAGCATTTCAGAAAAGCATTAACCAAACATAACCATAAATAAATTAATGATCGTTGTTCAGTCATGAGCTCTTCACCATCACTAATTGGTTTGGAGACCATGATGATGAAACACTGTGTGTCTGCTTTCAGGTCAGAGAAATGTTTTCTTCTTCAAAAGACTGGGCACCTTTTTTTTTTTTTTTTTGCCTCACCATTCAGAAATTAGGGTGCAAATGTGACCAAGTTAGTTGAACTCTAGAGTGCTGCCTCGTTAAAAAAAAATACAATTTAAAAAAATATATATCTATATTTTTTTTAAATGCAGACAGCGGATTTCCAGCACCATGCTAGAGTACTAAGTCAGAGCTCTGCGACCTAAGACACAGATTGATCGTACTTTATGCATCCCTGGTAATTTTTGTGTCTCAGACGCGGGACACACATCAAACGAGATCCCTGCTATTGAATGTTCAAATACATCACAACCTTTGTTTCTTCGTTTTTGCTCACAAAAATTGCTAGCTTGAAGCTAACAGACAATGAATACAAAACACCACTGAGGAGCTAACAAAAATTAGCATTGAACTCGTGGCACTTATCTGTCCCAAAAAATTTATATTGGTACACAAACGCTGCACAGGTATGTGCCAAAGACTATATCGAGGTAAAGTCCACTTGTTTGAATTATTTGTTTCAAAAAGTGAAACTTGTATGTTATATATTAGTTCACCACACACAAGGTGAAATATTTCAAGCCTTTCATAGTTAAATTTTTGAGGATTATGGCATAAAGACAAAAAATAAACAATATCATGACAAAGTTCAACATTGTAGGCTCCCTTGCATCCCAATCTTGTCAGCTAATTAACGCAAAACACCTACAGAGGTTTTCCTCAGCCATTAAATGGTCTCAGTCTGGCTTACTAGGCTTCAGAATCATGGGGAAGACTGCTGACTTGACAGTTGTGCAGAACATCATCATTGACACCCTCCATAAGGAGAAAAGGTCTCAAAAAGAAATTTTAAAAGAAGCTGGATGCTCACAGAGCGCTGTATCAAAGTACATCAACAGAGTGTTAAGAGGAAGGGGAAAACGTGTCCGGAAAAGGTGCACAAGTGACAAGGACGACTGCAGCCTTGAGAGGAGCTTTGTAAGGAGTGGACTGAGGCTGGTGTCAGACTTCTGCATGACATGGGCTACAGATGTAGAATTCTGTGTGTCAAGCCACTCCCGAAACAAAAACAATGTCAGAAGCATCTGTGCTGGGCTAAGGAGAAAAAGTTGTCGTCTGTTGCCCAGTGGTCCTCTTTTCAGGTGAAAGTAAATTTTGCATTTAATTTGGAAATCAAAGTCCCAGAGTCTGGAGGAAAATTGGAGCAGCACAAAAGTGAAGCTGCTTAAAGTGCAGTGTGAAGTTTCCACAGTCAGTAATGGTTTGGGGAGCCATGTCATTTGCTGGTGTGAGTTTTTCCTCATACCTACTATTGCTGATTATTGCTGTTTGAGTAATATCACTTGATCAAGCCTTTTCTAACATTCCATACTACAAAATATGTAAAATGTGTATGATTAATGCTGATATCTGATTGGACTGATATCGGTATTGGCCAAAAGTCAAGGCTGCAATATCGGTATCGGATCGGAAGTGAAAAAGCTGGATCAGTACATCCTTAGTTGATACTTACATTTTGGTTAGATTGGTTAAAGGAGAAATAAAAACGTTTTTTACCATAATAAAAACAGTTCTCATGTGTCTTAAGATATCTGTGACATGCTTTGGTCAAAATAAATAAAACAACAATCAAGAATTACAGCACAGTTACAATCGTCTTTTTACAGCCTTTTTGATCAACCTGTATCAAGTGGTAGTCCTGTCTCATGCAAATGAGCCACTGGTCACCACACCCCCTTCAGCTGTGAGGTGTCCCAAGGCAAGTATGGCTTCACGTTAGGAATGAATACAAGTGGCGGACCTATTTTGAACTCCGATACTTAATTTTACTTTGAAGAATTTTGTCTGTGCTGTGTGCAAGACTATAAGCCGCTTTGGTGGGTCCTGCCTGAAAGGGCTAGGCTATCGGCCTATGCTGTGTAAAAGTGGTTAGTAAATGCATCTGCTGTAAATTGACTTGTGGAGGTGGTACTTCATTGCCAAACTGTCATATTAGCCGACGTTCTCACTTTAGGACTTGATGCCCAATTCCAATTTTTTTGTAAAATCCGACCTTTTTATGTAGTCATTCACATTACAAAAACAAATGCGACTTCTTCAGCTGACGGAATGAGTCCACGAAGTGAGACTTATGCGCACAATTCATCACATAGTGCATGCGCACAAAACACAAGCACTGTATGTTTATCGAATATAGCCCTGGGTGTAGGTCTCAGTCCTGACACATTTGTGTTAATTTCAAGGATTTTGTGGAACCACAGTCAACAATTTCTTATATTTATCAGTTCTAATGAAAGCATCTTCTTTTTACCACCGACTGTTTTTTGCGCCGTCATCTGCCACTGCTTTGGTGCGTGTCTGTTTTGTCAAACAGTTGTGACGTCTTTCGCCTTTGATGATGTATACGTCGGATGAGCGTGACCTGAGCATCCAGACTGCACTTGCATCAGATACTTATCCAATTTCTATCCACATATGAAAGAGGCCTCGGTCGGATATGAAAAAACAAAACAAAACAAAAAACGGAATTGTACTGTTCACATTTACATTAAAAAATCTGATGCATGTAATACATGTCATGAATTTACCTGCAGTTTGAAAATGGCCTTGGACTTTTCAATTAGTGTGCGGATCTGTGCACTGTGTGGACACACACAACATACAGTAAGCCCCCTATATATGCATATTGTTGAATTAATCTCTCGCACACATTGTCAAGCCAAACAATTATTATTATTACTTGAAAAGGCAGGATTTTCATTTTATGTCTTATATTAGTTCTCATTAAACTAGAGTGTACATGTCCTTGCAAGCCCAATTCCATTCAATTAATTTGGCATATGCAACAAGAATGCTAAACCCCACTAAGGGAAGTCTCATCTTGTTTCACTATTAAAGAGTAACTATTGTTTATGAATATGACACGGTTAGCGAGTAAATGCCCAAACAGTTAGGCGCTGGTAGAAAAAGCACGCATAGGCCGCTGTCATTTTGTGTCGGCAGAACAACAATGATTTTTTCTTGCCTTTAAGGGGGGTCCAACGCCCTGCACCACCGTGCTCACGTTCATTAGCCGGTGAACGCTGTGCGAAGCTACGGTACCAAAGTCCACGAACGTCAGCTTTGTGTATTGTTAATATTGTCCATAAGCCATCATATAATAAACATATTCAAACTTGTTTCAATGGGCATGGGGGTTGCAGTGGGCATATTTGTCTCGAAAGCTTATGGTTTAGCATCTTGCTGGGATCCGCGATACCAAATCCCGTTAGCAAATGTAGCCACTTAAATTGACATTCACCAAGATTAGATATACAAAACTATATGCTTTGTGTAGACTCGTAATAGAGTTTCGAGAAACATGATATTATGTGGTGTTCAAGACATAGCCTTTAATCACAATTATAGCAGCTGATATCTGCCATATCACACTGTAAACCTGCCTAGCTACAGTCTTGAGTTTTAGAACAAACAGACATACAATTTAAAATTGTGTTAAAATGAGAGGCAGTAATACTTATTGGTGCAAGCCGAATATCATAATGACCCAACCTGATTTTTTGATATGCCCAATTGTGTGTCTTAAAAGTATAATTATGCTTATAAAGACTGTAGTTCAAATTCAAATATTTTACTTTGACGTCTGGGTGTGTCTTCGTGTGGCTCGCGTTTAACAATTGAAACACTTTTCATCGTCATTTTTAAAACATTTTTTTTTACCGATCGCATGTTAATTAAATGAAAGTACATACAACTTACCGAAAACAGCATCGAATAGACGTTTAGGGTAAATTTGATGAAGTAATAGAAGTGGTTGCTTTTCCTCAATTCCGAATAGGGAGGCATGGCCTCTTGTGTTGTTGAAGCTAGCTAGGCAGCTCGCCAACTACCCCCCTCTTTTAGTTCCCTTAATGTCAAAGTACTGGTAAGAAAATAAAAATGAAAAAAATACGTTTTAAAAATTACACCGTTAACATGTTCAAGCGAGTGAACGTTTCTTTTCTTTCAAAATGAATCAGGTCTCATTTCGCACACGGTTGGAACAAAACCACTTCCGTGCAACCGGCTAGGATACGCTTTGTTTTGACTACAACCTTAAAGGGCCAGTGCACCAAAAACGCCACTGTGGATGATTGTACTCATTGAAACATTATGAGGATATTTAAGGTTTGCAGTCAGTGCATATTAATGATAGAAATTCATGATAATTTTTTTAGAGATTGGAAAGGGAACCTGAAGAAGGAACTGAAGATACATTACACCCCCATATACATTTAAACATGAAAAAGGAGAATGCACTGGACTGTAAAGTGAAGATCCAACTGTTAAGACTTATTGGCCTGAAATGTTAAAATCTGAATACAAAGATGAATTCACAGTCCATCGATATAAATTCAGTAAATTTAAAAAACGTTGCAGAAAGAAGACATCATATCTATGCAATAACATTTTTTTTTAATGTATAAAGATAAAAGTCACTCATATTACAGGAAATGCATTACTCCTCACCCCCTGTGTACAACTAATCCCTAGCTCTTGCTTCAGGTTGCACCAGTTGTTGCCGCCACTTGTTGGATATATTTGGCATGCTCATCATGACTGACGTATTTACAAAGGGATTTACGCCGCCACAAAGCTGGCCATGTGTCAAGTTCACCCCCATAGATTGTCAGTGCCTGGTTTATTTTTCTTTTAAGATTTGTTTTCTCGTGAGGTCATTGCTTTTCCTATTTTTATTCAGAATTACATGTGTGGTATTATTTCAAATTTAAGGTGATGTGATTTTCTCAATGACAGACTGATGTATGTAGATGTACAATATGTCACTAATTAGGTTAAATTCAATTAATTGTGGTTCACACGTTTGCCTTAACGTTCTGAGGTTCGGGGTTCCTGTGCTGAGTTTGCACATTTACCCCATGCTTGTGTGGGGTTTCTCTGGGTATTTACTCCCACAGTCCAAAAACATGCATCTTCAGTTAGAAGAACTTTGTGAATGGTTGTTTATTATCTACGCTGCAATTTGCTGGGATAGGCTCTACTGTCACTCACCCATGACCTAATGTAAAAAGCAAAGAAGTGCTATAGAAAATGGATAGATGAATAAACCAATTGCAAGAGGGTCCAATTAATCTGCGTATATGAGGGCATGACTATAAAATGATGTCCCCACTAAAAAGAAAAAAAACGTCCATTTACTAATTATTGTAGTGAAGGTGTGAATTTTAGGCCCTGTACAATTTAACTTGTACTGTATATGCTCCCTCTTGCTGGGTCATCAGGAAACATGGCGTGAACGCTGATGATTCGCAGCTATACTGTACATCTCCATGTCTCCTGATGACACCGGTCCAATGGATTGTCTTTTTAACTGTATTTTAGACATTAAATCCTGAATGGCAAAGAATGTTCTACAGCTTAACCAGGACAAACCGAAGTTTCAATCATTGGTCCTGAAGTCCACAGACAGAAACATTTAACTAAACTAATTTCTGGAAAAATTGGGTAAGAATGCTGAAATGCTGAATGAATTCATATGGAATGATATTGAATGATATACTGTAGAATGATGGTGAATAATACCGAATGATATGCAAAGAAAAGCAAATTTATTTATGTAGCGCATTTCATACACAAGGTGCTTTACACGATTAAACGCATTTAAAAACTACGAAAAAAACAGTTTCTAAACATTTAAAACAAAGAGAAAAAAAATCTAATAAAAATACAATTAAAACAGCGTACATTGCAAGAAATATCATTTAAAAGTGGAATTACTCTAAAAAGCATGGGGAAAAAGAAGAGTTTGAGAAATGTGAAAATTGGAAGTAGATATATAAAATTTTAGAATGTCAAGCTTTTATTTTGAAAACTTACAGAATTTTAGAAATTGGGAATATATGACGAGATGGCTTCAATAAAATTAACATGCTGTGGAATAATACAGAATTCTATAGAATTATCTGGAATTATATTGAATGATTTGGAATTGTATTAAATGATATGGGATGATTTGGAATCATAAGGAAAGACATGAAATTAGCTGAACAAAGTCAGCTGGGGTAGGCTCCAGCACCCCGCGACCCTACCCAGGATAAGCGGTGTTGACGATGGACGGATGGATGTTTAATTTGGAATGGTTCAAATCAGTTGAGAAAAGAGTAAACGAGGTAAATATGTTTGCATGTTCTCCCCGTGCCTGCGTGGGATTTCTCCAGGTACTCCGGTTTCCTCCCACATCCCAAAAACATGTGTGGTAGGTTGATTGAAGACCACTAAATTGCCTGTAGGTATGAATGTGAGTACAAATGGTTGTTTGTTTATCTGTTCCCTGCGATTGGCTGGCGACCAATTCAGGGTGTACCCCACCTCTCGCCCGAAGATAGCTGGGATAGGCTCCAGCACGTCCGCGACCTAGTGAGGATTAAGTGGTACAGAAAATGGATGGATGGATGTTTATCAATAACTAAAAACTGTGAATTTGAGAGAAATACTGTATTTCTGAGCAAGTTCAAGTGCTTGAAATCCTTCTTGAGGATGATTATCTAATAAGTAAATCATCTCAACACTTTTAATGTATTTGATAAGAACATTTATCATCATTTAATATAGTGAAACATTTTGACTGCTTTAATACATCTTCGTAATGAAAAGAGTCACTCGTGTCACACTTCAGTCATTGGTACTGCATCTTCCTTGGCTGACACTGACAGCAGTGCCACTGCTACTGGCAAGAGTGTCGGCTCTTGCTGTTGTTGGTTACGCACATTCGGTGTCACCTGTGAAAAAGGTTGAAAATGTGTTTGTTTTGATTAAAATTAAAATAAAAACTTATTTCTGAATCAAGTCTATACATGCATGGTAAGCAGAAGTGGGTAGTAACGCGTTACATTTACTCAGTTACATTTACTTAAGTAACATTTTCCATAAACTGTAGTTGTCAGAGTACTTTAAATGCACCATACATTTTACTTTTACTTGAGTATTCATGTGAAGAAGCATCGATACTTTTACTTCGTTACAATGATCGACATCCTGTTCGCTACTTTTCATTTATCCTTTCTGCGTGTGCGCGTCTATTTTTAGACTCCATCTTCGACTTCCACATAGGGTGCCCGTTGTGCCAATCAGACGACACTAGGCAGTCACATGACATCGCACGTAGCCTTCGTGAGCCAATCAAAATTCCTCATTGTTAGATAAATTGTAGAAGTTATCATTTATTTGCTTAGCTTGCATTAGTATAATGGACAATTTTAGATGTCTCGCCTTCAAAAAGAAGACTCAGCATCATCCGATGGAAGGGCGCCTGGACCAAGGACGTGATCGGATGTGGTCGGGTCGTGACAGGTGTTGGTTCAATATTATGTGTTGTGTCTTATTGTTTAGAATACTATGTCTGGGAAAAACCCTCTTATTATCAAATATTTTGTGTTGTGTCTTATTGCTTAGAACATTATGATTTGTAAATCCCTCCTATTTCAAATAAAAGCAGGAGCGAGGGGGGGGATTGTTTAGAGCGTGTTGAGAGGCTGTGATCTGAACAATCTCCCATACGCCCTCCTCATGAGAAAAAGAAACCAGCGTCTTCATTCCTTTTGTGTCTATTTTTTATAATGTTGGGTAAGATAAATCCAACATTAAATTGGTCCTTCGAGCCGGATGTCAACACACCCGAGGATTCCAGTTGTGGAGCCGACTTCCAGTTAAGAGACCGTGGCCACGGCAAGTAAGACCCTTTTACGGGACTGGTCTTCGTCCTCCTCAACTGGGATCTGAAGGTTGACGACAATCCACAGGATTGAAGACGAGTGGTGAGTTAAATTTTAAAAAAATTTTTAGGAAAAAGGAATAAAAGAGTGAATGAATTGCGCGACGAAGAAGTCTGCGGCAGAATAAACCTTGTGTAATACTAGTCCCTGGCAAGTTAGATGGAGGACGGAATCCGATAAAATCCGTGGGGACGGCGGAGTCCTGTACGTACTTAAATTCCGTATTTCTGTATTTCTGTGTTTCTGTGTTTCCGTGTTTTCGTGTGTTTATAAAAACGTTATTAATATCGTGTGTATGTGTAAAAGTATGAATGTATAAGACGGGATTGTAAGTGACAACTGAGTTTGGAAGCAAAGGCAAGAATTCTCCGCCCCAATTAGGGTAGAAGCTTGAGAATTACCAAAACTCAGACATTTATTGTCACCCTGTCATTTTTGAATAAAGTCAGTATTTAGGTCACTCTAGGTGCAAATGAACTGACTTCCAAATTCACAAAAATGGGAATAAATAACAGTAAACAGGATCAAAAAATAGACCTAACGTGTAAAGATTGGAAATATGTTCAACTTCAAAACCATTTCAAAATAGAAGATTTAAACACGTGGATAACCAAATACGGTTTCGCTGGCCAGCTAAATTCGCAAAAAATAGTTCAACTTCAAAACGAAATAAAGTGTCGACACAAAAATGATATATCACAAATACAAAAAGATGGATTTGACGACTTACTCTTCTGGTTAAACTGGACTAATGAGGATGTGAAAAAGGCCGTAGCCGGCATCACACCTTATCAACAACAGTTCAAAAATGCTTTACATGTGATTTCGAAAGAACACATTAACAGATGGGTAGATAAACATTGGATAAACCTAGCAACTGGCCCTCTGGAGGAATATGTTAATCATGCCCTCCACGCAGAAAGAGTGTTAGACAAAAAACAAAAAGAGAAGATAGATGTCTTCCTCGACGAAGAAGCAGAAATATACTATCAAGGCAGAGAGAGAGATAATTTTAGAGGACACGGCAGAGACCGTGGGAGAGTAAGATATGGTAGAAATCGAAATTATTATGATAATACCATCTGTTGGTGCTGTGGAAACAAGGGCCACATTGCACGTGAATGCCCTAAAAAATAAAAAAATAAAAATAAAAGAGAATACGGACAAACTACTGCATGACTAGGCCAGCCTGCTTCCCAACTCAACAAATCCTCTTGTGTAAACATTACAGAGAATGAGGAGGTGGATTTCAATTTACAGGACATTCTGAGTTTGGACACTGAAAAACCTGAAATAACCTTGTAGAATGCCCATTTTCGAAGTCCCGGAGTGCCCTGTGAATTTGTTGGGAAGAGACGGCTTATTCCAACTAGGACTTGTACTCAAATATGAATTAAACATAAATTAAAAAGAGAGGACCTTGATGTAACACTGGAAAACAGAGAAAGTACATTCTATTACACAATCGATATCCCAGACAAACCACAGTTAAACGTGGGAAAGGCTGTTGTCTGCAGCCTTGGAGCTTATCACAAAAATAGAAGATAAAAAAGAATGTGATGAGCTGCAGTAATACAGGGAGCAGCATGCGTACCAATCCCACGCACATTGTTAAATTCATTAAGACCAGACGCTACTGTGTTTACAGTAGTAGACATAAGTAATGCATTCTTTACAGTACCAATAGAAAATAACAGTCAATTTTGGTTTGCATTCACATTTGAGAAAACAAAAATATATATATATATACTTTTACTAGATTACCGCAAGGTTACTGTGAAAGTCTAACTAATTATTCACAAGTTATGACAACACGCATGTCTTCTGGCATCTACAGATGGAGAGACATGCAAGGATTCATTGACTTTACTGCATCATCTAACAGAAGAGGGACATAAAGTTAACAAAAAATAAATTGCAATGATGTAAAAGACAAGTTAAATATCTAGGCCATAATTTAAGTATAG
Source organism: Phyllopteryx taeniolatus (assembly GCF_024500385.1). Classification (NCBI taxonomy): domain Eukaryota; kingdom Metazoa; phylum Chordata; class Actinopteri; order Syngnathiformes; family Syngnathidae; genus Phyllopteryx; species Phyllopteryx taeniolatus. The sequence goes on along the minus strand of NC_084504.1, from coordinate 6,989,019 downwards.
GAGGAAAGACTATATTAGAAGACAGGAGAGCTATAGTCTTAAAAAATCCTAAACCACAGACGAAGAAACATATAATAATCATTTTTAGGTCTGACAAATTATTGTAGAACATGGATTCCAAACTATGCAGAAATTGTTGCAACATTGTCAAAAATAATACATGAAAACAACCTTAAAATTACATCACCTGTTTAATGGAGTACAGAGGCAGAAAAGGCCTTCTGTGACATTAAACAACATTTGGTCTCCAGTGCTGCGCTAGGCCTTCCAAATTTAATGATAAAACATTCATTCAAATGGTAGATTGTAAAAGCTATTGCATGACCTCCGTACTTACACAACAATACGGTGATAAGCTAAGACCAATAGCTTATTTTTCAACTAGAGAGCAGTTCACCCTAAAGGTCCCACATACAGTGTCTGCTCTCCTATTGCAAATCACCTGCAAGACATTTATCTTGCATTGCCATCTTGCTATCAGAACCACATTTGACTGTTGAGCGATGCACAACCTTAAATCCAGCCACACTAACACCCTTAATGACGAAGGCACGCAGCATGATTGACAGGAATTGGCTGAACAAGCTGCTGAATTAGTAGCATTAATCGAGGCATGCAAACTAATGATAAATAAAGATGGTACAATCTATACTGATAGCCAATATGAGTATTCCACAACAAGAACGCAATTATTGGGAAAAACAAAGTGCAAACTACAAAATGAAATTTACATTAGCACAGGAAAAAAAAAAAAAAAAAAAACTATTCAAATGGGCTGCTATATTGAGACATGCTGTGTCACGTCTCAACCGGAGGGATGGTGGCACAGATAGATTGACACTTTACAGCCCTAAAAAATAGCAGAAAGAAATACGTGGGTTCATTTAACACACTGTAAAAGAGTCATTTCAGCTGAGTACTCAAATAAGGAAGGTGAGCTCAAGTCTGATAACGGAGCGGGAGCAGATGTGTAGATTCTGAAAACGCTTGCTGGTCAGTGAAGAAAAAAGACACCAACCCGTTTAGTGAGAACTCAGCAGAATGGCACACCCACATTGGTTACGACATTTGATAAGTGGATACGTAGTAATTTCGGCTACTATGGTGTTGGTTTTGTTTTTGTGGTACATGGGACGTCCCACCCTAAATGATAAAACCCATTTTTAGATAGAAAATCACTGGTATGCAACTATAGGCTTTGGATGGGAACACCTCACTGGTGAAACAAGTTATGATTGGTCCAGTTGGTAAAAAAATAAATACAAAATAAAAAAACAGCAAAATAACATAGAAAGGAGTTTAACCTAAGCAAAACGGCTTGTGTTATGTTGTGTATTGTATATTGTGTACTGTGTTATAGGAACAGTGTTAAACCAAAAATGCCATTGAAAACTTCAAAGAAAGGTGGACAAATTTTAATTTAATTTTAACAACATAACTACTGATGATTGGTTCCTTGTAAATCATGGGATCCTATATTTCCCGTAAAAGAAGCAGATAAACACAAACCGATGTTTTCTACTTTAGTAGCACCAAATAATTTCACTTGTATAAACATGATTAATAAAGGAAAAAAAAATTAGGACCACTGAACGACACACAGTTAAAGTAATCTTAAAAGTCAAACCAAATTTTGTGCCAGTGACACGGAGCGACATCTGGTGGTGGTGCGGAGATGATAGACTGTTTGATAGATTACCTAAAGATATATCTAGATTATGCGCTATTATCACTTAGATATTGCATGTGTCAGTATACCCTATGCCTGTTCAAGATTTAATGGAAAGGGCACCAATGTTTTTGTCCAATCTAAAAACATATACAAAAAAGAGATTTGTCATGGCAGGGGCAAAATAATCCAACATACATAGACGCCATAGGTGTTCCTCGTGGGGGTTCCTAATCAATACAAATTGGCTGACCAAGTTGCAGGAGGATTTGAGTCTTTCATATGCTGGTGGTGTACGATTAATAAAAATGTTGATAGGATAAACTACATCCACTTCAATGTACAGAGATTAGGTAATTGGACTCAGAGTGGGTTGGAAGCTGTGCATGAGCAGCTCAAGGCTACCTCTTTAATGACGTTCCAGAACCGCATAGCTGTCGACATGCTCCTCGCAAGAGAGGGAGGTGTTTGCGGTATGTTTGGAGAACAATGTTGTACATACATTCCAAACAATACTGCTTCAGATGGCAGCTTGACCAGAGCCATCGATGGTCTGCGGACCCTCAATCAACACTCCTTGTGCGACAGCTCGAATGGACGTTTTTGCCATAACCCCCATGGAGAATCGTCTGGAGCTTATGTATCCCTTACTGTATGATGATAATGATGATAATGATGAAAATGATGATTTTGCTTTACCTGATTTGTTACCTGGTACAGATGATTACAATGTTTAAACTACAACATTCATATATGACAAGTTACTCTGAGTGTAAATGTATTTGTTTCATAAAAATGATTCTACAGTTAAAAATCGAAATGAAGTGACTGTAAGATGATATGAGAATTTGTGCAAATACATGATAAACAGGAGGGAAATGTTAGATAAATTGTAGAAGTTATCATTTATTTGCTTAGCTTGCATTAGTATAATGGACAATTTTAGATGTCTCGCCTTCAAAAAGAAGACTCAGCATCATCCGATGGAAGGGCGCCTGGACCAAGGACGTGATCGGATGTGGTCGGGTCGTGACAGGTGTTGGTTCAATATTATGTGTTGTGTCTTATTGTTTAGAATACTATGTCTGGGAAAAACCCTCTTATTATCAAATATTTTGTGTTGTGTCTTATTGCTTAGAACATTATGATTTGTAAATCCCTCCTATTTCAAATAAAAGCAGGAGCGAGGGGGGGGATTGTTTAGAGCGTGTTGAGAGGCTGTGATCTGAACAATCTCCCATACGCCCTCCTCATGAGAAAAAGAAACCAGCGTCTTCATTCCTTTTGTGTCTATTTTTTATAATGTTGGGTAAGATAAATCCAACACTCATTTTGGGGAAAAAAAAATAAATAAATTAAAAAGCCGCACGAGTGTGTTTACTTTCCAGAATCTGAAAAACAACAGCTGTCATGCAGGTCTTAAATTGTGACGGCTTAAACTAATTCAGCCCACTTCTAACTTCAGAAAACACCTTGTGGTAAGTTGCAGATGCTTCTATTGTTGTTTTGGCAGTGATATGGCAAAATTAGCCTTATCATATGGTGTCGCACACGCACACAATCACTCAGTCTGGTCAGCAAAAAGCTTCTTCATGAAGTAATTTAAGTGAATAAAGCAAATAATGTTTCTGTAGGGCCCAATGCATGTTTTGTTGTTTTTTGGGCAGTTTAAAATTGAAATGGTGCCAGATGTGTGTCAACTCCCATATGTTATTTTTTATTTTTTTATTTGATGCTCTGATTTAAAAAGAAAAATCTGAAGTTACTCACTAGTTACTCTTTACTTGAGTAGTTTTTATATTTGAGTACTTTTCTACTCTTACTCAAGTAAATTTTTGGATGACTACTTTTTACTGTTACTGGAGTCATATTATTCAAAAGTAACAGTACTCCTACTTGAGTACAATATTTGGCTACTCCACCCACCTCTTATGGTAAGAAGATGCAATAGTCTGTTTGGCGTGAGAAGGAATGAGGGGTGGGGGGTTAGTTGGGGGTGGGGTGGCGGTTGCGGCGGCAGTCCAAACGATACTGATAGATCCTGATAGGATTTTGATGTGTTTTTAGGCAAGTGAACTAGGACTAAAACAATAATAATTTCTTTAAATAGAATATATCTTTATTAATCAATTAAGTTTTTTGAGACATTTGGAGGCCTTTGGAAATCTCAGGACCCGAGGCAATTGCCTGTGTTTACCAAAAGTCTGCTCCCGTCCATGCCCCCCACTACAGCGCAGACAATGTTCAACCGGATTGTCTAATGTAAGAGGATATTGTCTCAGATGCTCGAATATCAAACAAATCCCATTAAGATCCAAATCTTAAAACCCACCTCCTTGTTAGGCAGTAGGCAATTGTTCCTCTGCTGCGAATCAGAATAAGCTTTATTGGCCAAGTACGTTACAAGAAACACAATGAATTTGTCTCCGGTAATTGGAGTCACTCTAGTACAAGTATAACAACAAACAGCCACTATGACGAAATATACATTTAGGACAGAAAAAACATGAGTTTAGAAAGCCATTGAGCAATGAAAGTGTACCACTAGTGTGGTGATACTGATATAATGGCAATTGTGCAATTGATGCAGAAACCTCCAGCAATTTAGAGCAGTTTGACTAATCGGGTCGGGTGGACGATATACAGTATATCGCCTTCGATATAATCGTGAACGTTGCTTTAACGATGTGCAGGTTTACATTATAGAGTATTCATCCATCCATCCATCCATCCATCCATCCATCCATTTTCTGAGCCGCTTCTCCTCACTAGGGTCACGGACGTGCTGGAGCCTATCCCAGCTATCATCGGGCAGGAGGCGGGGTACACCATGAACTGGTTGCCAGCCAATCGCAGGGCACAAACAAACAAACAACCATTTGCACTCACAGTCACACATACGGGCAATTTAGAGTCTTCAATTAATGCATGTTTTTGGGATGTGGGAGGAAACCGGAGTGCCCGGAGAAAACCCACGCAGGCACGGGGAGAACATGCAAACTCCACACAGGCGGGGCTGGGGATTGAACCCGGGTCCTCAGAACTGTGAGGCTGACGCTCTAACTCGTCCACCGTGCCGCCTCGAGTATTCATACTCGTCTCTAAAAGAAAACAACCGAACGGCTGCACAGACGGCATGTGAGGAGGAGAAAGAGGAAGTGCATGAAAAATCAGCGGACATGATTCAGTCACGTCACTCAGTGGCAAGCAAAAAAAAAAAAAAATAAACTCCTGCTCTCAAACTAGTGGGCCGAGCAACCTTTTCAGGAGGTTAGCTGCTTAACAAGTGAGTGAATGATTGCTATGGACCTCAATTGAATGCATGTACAGTGTACATTTTTGTTGGCCAACAGGAAAATGACTCGCTTCCCAAACGCAGCCACTTTAAAAGCAAAACGAAGAGAATGGAATTTTTATTGTGTATTCACTGGAGGATTTATTCATTTTGGATAACATTTACAAAGAAAAGTCTGCAGTCTCAAAGTAATCCTGACTGCTGGTGAGGCTAATGTAGGACCTACCTAGTAAAGCCCTACTTCTGCCGCAGCCGTTTTTAAGTATATACTGTTTTTCACTTTCCCGTCACCAATCACCCACTGCTTTACTTGTTTGAACCCAGTATTGTATTACCAATATTAGCTGCTAAACTTGTCACTGGGAATACACACAAAAAAAATTTTGCAGTCAGGATGTCAATTTTGATCATTTCAAAACAATGTGTGTGCGTGTGTGTGTGTGCCCGTGAGCCGTGTAAAGCTTGATCTTTTTTCCATTTCACTCTTCATAAGAAACACCTAGTCATGTGGAAAGGTTTTAAAACTTTTTTAAGAAGCTGATAAATCTAAATTCCCAAATTTCCACGCGATGAATTAAGTATCCCTCCAGCCATTCATCCACAACTTCCGCCAAGGAAACGATGAGAAATTTTGCAAAACACTCAGAAAGCCCACACTGAGTCATTTAGCAAACCATACCATATGACAAAAACAAATAAACGTTGGCAAGACATAGAGAACGCCATGGACTACATCATTTCTTTCTGCAGTAATCTAGCCAAATTTGTATGCCAGTGTGTGCTGTGGTGACAAACTTGTCTATTTGTTTTAAAATATTTAATTAGGGTTACATGTTGATGTCATCTTAATTTTGGACATTAGAATCCTTTTTTCTTTTTTTTAACAAAAGCTTAACTTAAATACGATTGTGCAAACCTGATTTGGCATATTCACCTGTATACAGCCTGGACATAACTTGAAGTAATTTATTGTTAAATATTGCTATACAAGTCACTGATGGTGTAGTGGTACACTCGCCTGCCTTTGGGGCGGGCAGCGTGGGTTCAGTTCCCACTCAGTGACGGTGTGAATTTGAGTGCGAATGGTGGTCCGTGTCTATATGTGCCCTGCGACTGACTGGCGACCAGTTCAGGGTGTAGTCCGCCTTTCGCCCGAAGTCAGCTGGGATAGGCTCCAGCACCCTGCAACCCTAACCAGGATGAGCGGTGTTGACAAAGGAAGGATGGATTGCCATACAATATTCTTGTGCAATGTTTTGCATAAGATGTATGAAGCACTTTAAAAAATAAACAAGAGCTGTTGTTCTGAAACACTGTGTCGATCAATAAATGTCCTGGGAAGCAAGTAGAGATTCACACCATTGCCACATTACAGGACATTTCTGCTAATTACAGGACACTTCTGATGGTTACTGTGGAAGTGGGGCTACTCATTCATTGCTATAAATAGGTGCTTTCCCACCGCAGGAATCTTTGCAGGAGCTTCCATAGCTACCCTGTTAGCTTGAGTTCCACCTGTGTCCCCACCGAAAAAACTACCATGGTACTGAAGGTTCCCCTTAGATTATTTCGTTCTTCCTGGCGGGTATGGTCTTCTGAGAGCTATCAGGAACTCTTTGAGGGGGCAGGCTGTGCTGACGAATGCTGATTGGTTGACAGTAGTGGTGTGCGATACTGTACATTTAGGTATCGATCGGATACCAAGTAATACAGGGCCAGTATCGCCGATACCGATACATTTAAAAACTTAAAAGATACATAAATTGCTAAACATCAATTAACGTTCATGACGTTTAAGTGTTTTTGTGATGTTTCATTTTTTATGATTAAATATTTAAAACCCAGGACAGAATTAAGTTTATTGGTAAATAGAACATACTTTATCATCATAATAACATTTTTCCAGAAGCAATACAACAGCAATTAAACAAAAACGTATTCCTTCTCTGCACTCCTTTTGTTTTTGAAAAAAATAAAATAAAGTACAAACAACTGTTGGCCTTTAGTAGACAGTTGACAGAACTCTGTAGGCATTTACTTATTCATTCCAACAGCCACCGTTCTTGGATGCGGCGTTATGCAAGGCTAGAAATAAGATTAAAATACATTGAACCAATCTTTACGTTTTCCCGCAGACCCGCACTTGCTGGATAAGGAGCAGGCTGAACAAACTCTGTGCTTGGCAGAGCTTACGTTGCCGGGGAAAAGCTGGGCTCGGCAGCCACAGTGGCGGACTTGGTGGTGGTCATCCGCCGGGAGGTCCGTCACCGCCACAGGCTCAGCGGCAAGATCCGCCACTGCACCAACAGTAAGGTTCACCGCTGGTCTTGTGAAGGAGCGGTGGTCCGAGCCCAAGCGGGCGTGTGCGTCTTCCGGGTGTGTTGGAAAATTTATGTTTTATATATCCCAAATATTACTTCTATTAGTTTTATACAACCTTCAGAGGCTTTATTGTTATGTTGTGACTGCTAGTTCTCTCCCGGTCATACTGTGTGTAGTAATTGTTCCTAGCTATGTTGTTGACTACTAGCTGCTATTCGGTAAAGATAAGTTGAGTGCAGCTGGACAAAGATAGTTTTTTTGTTTTCATTCTCTGTCTCTCTCACTTCGATATAACAAAGGGGATTTTTGTCTGGGCTTCAGTAAGGGGTGACAACTCGTAAGACTTGTGCCTTTTCCTCTCTTTGCAAAGAGCCTCTCTTTTTTTGTAATAAAAACCCACAAAGACAAGATTGCTTCCTTACTTATTCTGTCAGAAAAAGATTTGCCAAAACACGGGCCAGAGGAGACGAACACAGGTGGGTGGTGGGGAATAAAAATAAAAAAACCTTCCCAGTCAGGAGCTCCTCCAGCATGGGGGGAAATGCCACATAGGCCATAGTGCAAGACAAGGAAATGAAGCCCAGCTTTTTGTCTGTGTTTGTACATTCACAAATAAATATAGGTCACCGGGGGTCCCCCTCTGGAGCCAGGCCTGGAGGTGGGGCTCGAAGGCAAGCGCCTGGTGGCTGGGCCTGCACCTATGGGGCCCGGCCGGGCACAGCCCGAATGGGTAACATGGGTCTCCCTTCTCATGGGCTCACAACCTGTGGGAGAGGCCATACGGGTCGGGTGCAGGGTGTGTGTGTGTGTGTCTGGACGGTGGCTACACAAACTAGCTCTAGGGACGTGGAATGTGGAAGTCAAAATGTTCCGAATAGATATAGTCAGGCTCGCCTCCACACACGGCTTGGGCTCTGAGAGTAGTTCTCTTGAGAGGGGTTGGACTCTTTTCCACTCTGGAGTTGCCCACGGTGAGAGGCGCCGAGCAGGTGTAGCTATACTTATTGTCCCCGGCTCAGCGCCTGTACATTGGGGTTCACCCCGGTGGACGAGATGATAGCCACCCTCCACCTCTGGGTGGGGGGACGGGTCTTGACTGTTGTTTGTGCCTATGCACTAAACAGAAGTTCAGAGTACCCACCCTTTTTGGAGTCCATCGTTCTGCTGGGGGACTTTAATGCTCACGTGGGCAATGACAGTGAGACCTGGAAGGGCGTGATTGGGAGGAACAGCCCCCCCGATCAGAACCAGAGAAGTGTTCTGTTATTGGACTTCTGTGCTCACCATGGACTGTTCATAACGAATACCATGTTCAAGCATAAGATCGCAGTTCGATGATCGACTTTGTGGTCGTGTCATCGGACTTGCGGCCGCATGTCCTGGACATTCAGATGAAGAGAGGGGCGGAGCTGTCAACTGATCACCACCTGTTGGCTCCGATGGTGGGGCAAGATGCCGGTCCAACGTGGCAGGCCCAAACGTATTGTGAGGGTCTGCTGGGAACGTCTGGCAGAATCCCCTGTCAGAAGGAGTTTCAACTCCCACCTCTGGCAGAACTTCGCCCATGTCTCGGGGGAGGCGGGGGACATTGAGTCCAAGTGGACCATGTTCCGCGTCTCCATTGCCGAGGTGGCCGACCAGAGCTGTGGCCATAAGGTAGTCGGTCCCTGTCGTGGCGGAAATCCCCAAACTCATCGGTGGACACCAGCGGTGAGAGATGCCATCAAGCTGAAGAAAAAGTCCTATCGGGCCTTTTTGACTCCTGAGGCAGCTGACGGGTACCGGCTGACCAAGCTGACCATTCAGCTTTGGTGTTCGCTGAGGCAAAAACTCGGACGTGGGAGGAGTTCGGTGTGGCCGTGGAGAATGATTTCTGGACGGCTTCGAGGAAATTCTAGTCCACCATCCGGAGTCTCCGGAGGGGGAAGCAGCGCACCATCAACACTGTGTATACTGTGTATAGTGAGGATGGGGTACTGCTGACCTAGACCCAAGACGTTGTGAGGCGGTGGGGAGAATACTTTGAAGACCTCAATACCACGAACATTCCTTCCCATGAGGAAGCAGAGTCTGGGGTCTCCGAGGCGGGGTCTACTGTCTCTGGGGTTGAGGTCACAGAGGTGGTTAAAAAGCTCCTCGGTGGCAAGGACCTTTGTCACTGATTCTGTTCATAACCTTTATGGACAGAATTTCTAGGCGCAGCCGAGGCGTAGAGGGGGTCTGGTTTGGTGGCCCCAGTATTGCAGCTCTGCTTTTTGCAGATGATATGGTTCTCTTGTCTTCATCAAGCCGTGATCTCCAACTCTCACTGGAGCGAGTGTGAAGCGGCAGGATGAGAATCAGCACCTCCAAATCTGAGACCATGGTCCTCAGTTGGAAAAGGGTGGAATGCCTCTCCAGGTCGGGGATGAGATCCTGCGTATCTTGTGGTCTTGTTCATGAGTAAGGGAAGAATAGAACGGGAGACCGACAGGCGGATCGGTGCAACATCTGCAGTGATGCAGACTTTGTATCGGTCCGTTGTGGTAAAGAAGGAGCTAAGCCGAAAGGCCACACCCTCAATTTACCGGTCGATCTATGTTCCTACCCTCACCTATGGTCACGATCTGTGGGTTGTGACCGAAAGAACAAGATCATGGATACAAGCGGCCAAAATTAGTTTCCTCCGTGGGGTGTCCGGGCTCTCGCTTAATATAACTCCCTAGCTCAAAGACTGTCTGCAGCTAGGTTGGCATTGCAAATTAGTATCAGTTCGCTAACCAGTCAGCCACCGTGCCATCGACTACATGGTCTGAATGATAGTCAAGTAAATGCGGGGTTCCCACCACCCATCTTCATTGTTCTAATGAGGATCAGTTTGAAAGGTAAATAAGATTATAATGAAGGATGAATGTACAAAATGGTTTATTTAATCTAAGTCTTGAACAGATGCTAATACGCTTCACTAACTTTTGAGACCTCAAATAAAACAAGCTTTTGTTTGACTTATTCACTTGTTGTTTGACTGAGTTTCTCAAGTCTGTTTTGAAAGAACAGTTCCGAATGACTGATGGAGGCAAAAATCTTTCATTTACAGGAAAACTAGCTGAATGCTGATTGAGCTTGATGATACCATCAAAAAATAAAAATAAACAACTTAGACTCATTAACATCACCTGTGACTAACTGATATTTTTTTTATTACAGTATAATTTGGCAACTGCGATTGAATTCACCCATGCCCTTAAATTACTTGAAATGACTGACATGATTTTCTGACAACAAAATACTTTATTCCAGGCAATTCATTTTGCACTAATTCTTGTATTTATTGCATTTTCATTTAATATTTCAATAGGTCATCTGGAGTTTAAAACATGAAAAGCATTCAAAAATTTAACAAAGTTTATGGAGGTACTGTATCCCCAATAAATGAATTGACACAAATCGATTTCATTATGGCTTTTCCCAAATTGTCACTTCAAAAATTTATTATAGTAGGAAATATTGAGCTGAACACATCTTAACTCATACATTTAGCCTTAACACTCTCCGACCTTGAAATGACTGCAGTACGTTATTCATAAATTTCACAGAGCAAGACATAGTGCAGACATTCTAATCAACTGGACGGCAGTATCCCATCTGTAAGGACTTGGGCATGGCATGGCAACTAGATAGATGATGAGAGCTGCAGTCTGCTTCCTGACTACTGTCGAGGTGCCCTTGAGTAAGGCACCCTCAATAACCCTCTCTTGCAAGAGGAGCAGCACTCTTTGCATGCCCCTTCACTCTTAACATCTCTTGCATGCATCTAGTTCTCTGTGTGATGTAAAGAAAAATATGTAGCAGGGTGTAATTGGATTTACCTTTTAGTGCTTATTATTATGAGGGTCATTTTTAGAAGTTACAATAAGACATCATTATTATTATAATTATTATTATTATTATTATTATTATTATTATTATTATTAGCGGCACGGTGGCTGACTGGTTAGAGCGTCAGCCTCACAGTTCTGAGGACCTGGGTTCAATCCCCGGCCCCGCCTGTGTGGAGTTTGCATGTTCTCCCCGTGCCTGCGTGGGTTTTCTCCGGGCACTCCGGTTTCCTCCCACATCCCAAAGACACACATTAATTGGAGACTCTAAATTGCCCGTAGGCATGACTGTGAGTGCGAATGGTTGTTTGTTCTTTTGTGCCCTGCAATTGTCTGGCAACCAGTTCAGGGTGTACCCCGCCTCCTGCCCGATGACAGCTGGGATAGGCTCCAGCACACCCACGACCCTAGTGAGGAGAAGCGGCTCAGAAAATGGATGGATTATTATTATTATTATTACACGGAGTCATAGTTGTGGTAGGAGTAGTGGTGGTAGTAGTAATAGTAGTATGATGTTAGGCACCTTTTTTAACATTCAAGGACACGATACATAAAAGTACTTCTAAAAATCAGCAGAAGTATAAATTGAGTGGGAGAAGAGCATAAGCAGAGTAAACAAAACAGTTAATAAATTAGAGCCAATAAGCCAGTTTAAATAAATGACGTTTTAGCAGGGAGCTGAAAGTTGTAAGACTGCAATGGCTCACAGAGGCTGTAATGAATATTGTCAGTGTCAAAATGAAAAATGACACAAATCGAAATTATGTAATAATAATAACAACATATATTATATATATATATGATATAAATATCATAAATATATATCTATCATATATACATCAGCCAATGTAACATTTGTATGGTTTCAGCATATATTCAGCATAGCATACTAAAAGTAACTTCATATGCTAACAATATTGATTACAATACATTAGATACAGATTACATCTCAGTTTTTTTTGTTTTTGCTTGCGCCATCAAAATAGAACCTGCAACTGGTATGCTTAGCTCTCTTTGAGACTTTTTCTTTGAGGCTGCCCGACTGTGTCTGAGACAATGACATCAGTCTTCCTGCATATGTCATCATCATTCATTAACATGTTTTAGCATGTTTGTCTCATTTGAACAAAGATACTGTTATCAATCATAAACATAGATGAAGATAAATGATGAAAAAAAAACCTCTACTGTTTAATTGCAGTGTATACAAATACATAAAATCTTGCCCCCTTTACTTTTGCATTTAGAGTGAAACTAAAAAACATAAACTGAATATCATTCACATACAATTTCACTTCACTTTCATTGTAAAGGGTCTCCTGAAAATGTCTCATCTATTATTTTTAATAGAGTTTCCTCACACTGATGAACATGTTATTGTGTTCCGCTGAGAACAGATGAAAATTAATTATATTTGACTCTATTACCTGTCAGCAAGACTTCATTCTACTACTCTGGTTGCACAAACTTGTCTCATCTTATTCTGAGAGAGCGAGAGTCATGCCCTGGATCGGTGCCGTATTATAGGCCCGAAAAAACATTAACCTCTCACACATGCACACTGAAAAACGTAGTATTATCACGTTAGTCTTGTAATATCCTTCCATTTTCTATACCGATTATCGTTATTATGGTCGTGGCCACGTGGGTGCGTGGGAGCCTATGCCCACTGACTTTAGGGCTAGAGAACTGATTCCCCGCCAATCTCAGGGCACTATTCTCATAAAATTTCAACTTCATTCTTGTAATTTTATTACATTATCCTCATAGTAGAAATTATAATCGAATACTCCTTCAAATAATATCCCCAAATTAAAAAAATGTGTATTTATTTTTTTTAGGGTGTTTTTCCCATTTTCCTTCACATTGTTTCGAAAATGTTTCCTGTAACTTAATAGTCCCAAGAGCACAGTGGCCTCTAGAATTCTTAAATTGCACACGTCTGGGAAAACCAGGACCCTTCCTAGAACTGGACGTCAGGCAGTCGGAGAAGGAAAGCGTTCGTGAGACATGGTTCAGGGTAGGTTTTTTAAAATAATCCCCCATCCATAGAGACCTGTAAAAACAACTCATAAAAATTCATAACGAAAATTATAAGCACACAAGCACCGACTCTTAGTTCGAATTGACGAAACTGCCTTGTGAATACCATTTATCGGCCCAGTATGTGAGTTATGAACGTGATGTAAATTCAATTTAATGTACTGTGTGTCAGTAATGCAATTCCATGACTGGTTTATGGTTTCAGGCTACAAAAGGTATAAACACATTCACAAATGGTTGGAAGAGACAGTTTTTTTTTTTTTTTAAAGAGCTCGATGGTTAATCAATAGCTTATCAAGTGATTCCCTGTGGAGTTGGAAGAAAGTCCTTGTAGGACTTGTAGATGTAGTGTGTAGATTGAGACATCCAATAAATATAAACTACTGGCTTAACCTCCACATGCAAATGCTCTTGAGAACATGTGCTTCTTCTTTCTCCTCACAGTCTCTCATAAATTAACTCTAAAAAGGAGTTTCCTCACACTGATGAACAGGTTATGGTGTTCCTCTGTGGACAGATGAAAATGAATTATATTTGACTGTCAGTTAAATTACTCAGGTGGTGCACAAACTTGTCTGATCTAATATATTGAGGGAACAAGAGTCATGTCCTGGAAGCGAGCCCAGTGACGGATATATTAGGTGCCGTATAGGCCAAAAAGAGCCTTTTCTTCTTACGCACAAACACGCACACACACACACACGCACACAATCTCTCACAATTCACAAATACTTGAAAATAACTCTCACACATGTAAAACTCTCACGCGCACAAAAAGCCCTAATATACACTCCAAAGACCTCAAATTTTACAACAATATTCCACAGACATTAAATCAATATATTAATATAATCATAACAATATATAATTTACTAGCTTAACCCCACATGCAAATGCTCCTGAGAACAGGTGCTTCTTTTAGGCGGATGCTGAATTGCAATGTGGGCTATTTAAGGGTATTTGGATTGAACTGATACGAATCCCAATTATTATTTATTCTGGTGAAAAAGCAGGGGGTGAGACATTTCACAAATTCTACGAAAAATCACACGTGACCAAAAATGGTATAGCACTTTATTTATATTAAGACTGCCGACAAGCCGTTCAGTCTCCACACTCTAACAGTTGTGATGGCACTTGACAGGATCAAAACTTCTCCCAAGAGAAAAACGACTGCAATACAGTATGGTTGGACACTATCTATTACTGAATTGGATTTTCACTTTAAGAAAACATTTTTTGAAAGTCACCTTGACATTTTAAACTTACTATATGTACATGAAGTATGTAAATTAAGCATATGTTTAACGTTGATCTTCTCTAGGCATAATCAGAATGCTGAAACGGAGATTCACAATTTCTAAATAATCTTTTGAGTCGGTGAAATAAGGCAGGAGTTCCTGCGACTTCTTTAAAGACAAAATCTGTGAGTCGTCATTCACATTTCAAACTCTAAATCCATGCAAGAGTAATCAAAGAATCTCAACTTCCCACAGGCCTAATGCAATTTGAACATGTGGAAAAGGATGTTGTGGGAACTAGTACCAAATTCATATTTCTGTCCACAGTATGTTATGTCATTACAGTGTGGGCTACTACCACAATATAGAACTGCACAGTACAGTAGAATCCTGCATATTCATATTCCTTTGTCACTCTAGTCCAGTTATTGCTGAAGTGGACACCCAAATACTTCTAGGGTGAGACTCTCGAAACGTCCATTGCGTGGAAGTCCAACAGTGCAAGTGAAGAGTGACAGTGCCTGCTAAAACCCACCACTAATTCCTTGGTTTTTCCAATGTTGATATGGAGACAATTTCTCTGGCACCTTTCCACAAAGCTCTTTGTAAGTTCTCTGTACTCACGGTCATCTCTGTCCGTGATCAGGCCGACAATCGCAGAGTCGTCAGAGAAGTTTTACATTTGACAGGTAGCTGAAAACTGTTGTGTACGTGGTGAACAAAGGAGTCAGGACACTTCCTTGTGGTGCCCCGAGGTGGCAGAGAAGCATGGCAGACTTGCAGTCGCGCGTCCTAACATGCTGTGGTTGGTTGGTGAGGTAGTCCGTAATCCATGCTGTTAGATGATGGCCCCCCCTGCATGCTCTACCATAACACGTCACATGTGGTATGGCATATCTACCAGTAGTAAGGTCTTCCATCTTCACATTTTCAATCAAGTACCACACGGTCATCATGAAAAATGTTTAGTTTGCATCTGTCATAATTGCACTTCTTTGCATTATTGTTTTAACTGAATATGAAGCTTACCATCTTTTGTCATGTAGATAATGGAGCTCTTTAATTTGCGGGACGTGTGGTTTTGTTTCAGAAAAGAAAACAACTGAACATAAGAACTAATGATGCCTATTATGAATGTCATTTGTAACTTGCCATATGTGAGGACAGATGAGCTGGCACTAAGCAATCACTCTTTACATGATTGTAAATCAACACACATCCATTTAATTGCTGAATTATTATTCATGAGAGTAAATATGACAGTTAACTAACTTGAACAATGAAACAGCTCAGATTCATTCTATCAAAACCTTTTTGCGTTCCACATAACTAATTTTGAAGACATACAGTGCCATCAGGAATCCAATTAATAAAATCAAATGAGCCTGTTCACCGTCTAACATTTCCCCACTGCATTGATCCCTGAGAAAATACAGTCAGAAGCTTAAGCTAATGAAATGGAAGCCAGTTCTGCTCCATGGTGACAAGCATGGACAACGACACATTCATACGTGTTCTTCGCTCATGGAAATGACTCGAAACACTTGATGCACTGCACAAACCAATGCAACCTCCTAACTTTTGTAATATGAAGGGATTTTTTTTCCCTCCCCCCCGCATGTTAATATTTAGTTTGTCTATTTCAGAACATAAAAGTGTGTCTGTACGTGTGTATAGTTTTTACTTTTACTATTATTCACTCATTATTTGTTTGTTTGTTTGTTACTCCTGTATAGTATTTCAATGTGTCTAATGACCAGGCATCCCTGTCTGTTGATCTAGAAATTGTTTTGCTTTGCACATTTTTGTTAAAAATAATCTAAAAAAAATGTTGGCCCTCTGCTTGATTTTCTCTTACATACTAGCTTACTCTGAAAAGTGTGCTACTCCACCTAAAGAATACAAACAACTGTCCATTTCTCATAGCACTTGTGGTCATTAGGGTCACGGATGAGCTGGAGCCAATTCCCAGTGGACTTAGTGCGAGAGGCGGGGTCCACCCTTGACTGGTTGCCAGCCAATCGCATGGCACATATAGACAAACAGGCATTCACACTCACATTCACTCCAATGGACAATCTTCTCTTCAAAGGTCCTCAAATAACCAAACATGCCTGTTTTTGGTATGTGAAACGAAGCCTGGAGGAAACCCACACAAGCATGGGGAGAAGATGCAAACTCCACCATTGACTGTGAGGCATATGCGTTAACCACGAATACACCATACTGCCCGAGACTAATATACAGTATTAATGCCAAATCGCAGTTCTTAAGCCCCCCTAAATGATTTGGTTGTTTATTTATTATTATTATTGCCGGCACGATGGAGGACTGGTTAGCACATCTACCTCACAGTTCTGGGGACCGGGGTTCAAATCCCAACCCCGCCTTTGTGGCGTTTGCATGTTCTCCCTGTGCCTGTGTGGGTTTTCTCCGGGCACTCTGGTTTCCTCCCACATCCCAAAGATATGTGTGGGAGGTTGATTGAAGACTCTAAATTGCCTGTAGGTGCGAATGGTTGACAGTGACATGCTTTTGTCAAAATAACCAAACAATTAAGAATGATATCAGTCTTTACACCCTGAATATTTATTGTGCTACAAATTAGTCCTGTTTTGACAGGTGGCATGAGACAGGACTGTAAGCCCCGAGATCCATGTACAGTATGTGGAGCATGCAGCAGATAGATCACCAAACATACTTTGTAAAACACTGGACCAGCAATGCATGTGCCGCTTATCAGATGCTAACGCTGTTAGCTAATGCTCGTCTGTACATCCACACAAAACTCAATTTAGCTCTACTCAGCTTTTGGCTTAGACATGAACATAACTGTGTTTCAGACAGTCGTGTCTGACTCGCTAAACTCAGAATGGCTTGGTCACAGACAGATTTTCGGAAGTAGGCAGCTCACAAAAGACGGTACCATCATCATTGTTTAATTTCACACTTGATAGCTGGGCACTGGGTAGGCACTCCAAAGAACCAACTAAAAAATGAAAAAGTCAATTTTCCAGAGTATGACCCCTCTCGGCCCTCGATTGGCTGGCAATCCATCCAGAGTGTACCCCGTCTGTTGCCCGAAGTCAGCTAGGGTAGGATCCAGCTCCGCCGCAATGCTATGGGGATAAGTGGTATGAAAAATGGATGGATGAGTTATATTTTGTAACCCATCCATCCATTTTCGATAGTCTATTGCTGACTCTGGGCGAGAGACGACCTAAACCCTGGACGAGTCGCCTGCCAATCGCAGGGAACTTATACTGTCCAGGGGTGTCAAACTCATTTTTGTCACTGACCACATTATAGTTATGGTTTCCCTCAGAGGGCTGTTATTACTGTAAACCATATACAAGTTTAATCAACTTGCACATTACAAATACACAACTATTGGATGGATATCTACTTTTTCAGTCAGATTGAAAGAATAATAATTGGTTGAACTATTGTTGAAGTTACTGTAAAAAGGGGTTTGGTGACAAAAAATGCTTGCAATATGCCCTGCAATTGATTGGTCTGTAGCAGTGGTCTCCCCATACAAAGTCAGCTGGGATGGGCTCAGCTGACTCATAGAAATCCATGAAAGTAAGAAGAAATGAATATCCTGTATTTTTTGATACATTCGTTTTTGTCACAATTTGGCTACGTGGGTTACGATGTATCAATAACAATGAATGAAAACAAAACAAAAAAACTCAACAAACACACTCGCACCAATGAAAACCTACGACTGATGTAAAAGTCGTTATCGTGGTACCACAGGGGGCAGTAGGAGGCAGGTTAGAAATGAACGTGAGCTGTTTTTTGTTCCCCCCCCCCCCCCCCTAGCGTGTTGGAGCAGTGAGAGGAAGAAGCACCATGACAGCAACGGCAGGAGTGAGCAGTGAGCAGAAGTCGCATCGAGGAGAATGGTCTGCATTCCCATGGTCGCACGGCGACGTGCGTAAAATACGCGCTGCTTTTTACGCATCGCGCAAATTAGGACGTCGCACAATTTAGATTTCAATTGAGTCCAAAACAGTGCAAGTGGGACTCTTGCATACTTCTTCGAGTGAATGTGAAACTTTTCATCGATCAGATCGAATTGAAAAAGACTGCTGAGTGAGAGAGCGAGACTATCCACGAGTGGTAAAATGGACCCTATGTTTGATGGCGCGGACGAAGTCAACTGGACCACGAGCTCCAACGACACGAACAACGGGACCGTGTACTGGAACCAATTTGTGCAGCCAGCATGGAGAATATTCCTGTGGGCCATCGCCTACTGTTGTATAGTAATCGTGTCGGTCGTTGGCAATGTGACAGTGATTTGGATTATTATGGCGCACAAACGCATGAGGACGGTCACCAACTATTTCCTGCTAAACTTGGCGTTCGCCGAAGCCTCCATGTCCGCCTTCAACACGGTCATCAACTTCATCTACGCCGTGCACAACGAGTGGTACTTCGGACTGGTCTACTGCCGCTTCCACAACTTCTTTCCCATCGCGGCCGTGTTTGCCAGCATCTACTCCATGACCGCCATCGCCCTGGACAGGTAAACTGCGCCTCGCCACATGCCTTTCCTATGTTGTGTGAAGCCCATTCTTGAATGGGGATGCTCTTTCTGTCAGTGATGCTGATACGAAATGAGATGCGCAAAAGCTGTATATCATTTGTTTTTAAATAGAATATATATGTATTATAAATCCACTATCACCTTCATCGCTATAAACATCTGCCACTCTTTTTCTCAGCAATATGAGAACAGCACACCACTATGCTCTCAGCACTGTCATCTGTTTGCCAGTTGGGTAGAACAACAGTAGTGTATGCTGATCCTCTGGCCCCAATGAAAGGGGATGGAATAAAAAAAAATATGCTGCTGAAGTTACGCTGCATCTAATTTTAGGGCCGTGGTCGAAGATATATTTCGAAAATGATGTTGTGGTGTCGGGGTGGGAGAAATACTCATGGTTCAGATTTAAAGGAATCGATTAATATATTTTTATAATATATTATTAAATAACGTAATGCTGCCAGAACGAAAAAAACTAGCAAAAAAAAAAAAGTGCAGCAGGTGCCAAACAGTGTGTGGCACACCACTAAAGGAAATAAGGTGTGTCTACTTCATTTTTCTTGCTAGATTTGTTCTTTTCCTTTCTCCGGTCACTCCGGGTTCCTCCCACATCCCCAAAACATGCATGGTAGGTTAATTGAAGTCTCTAAATTGCCCCTAGGTGTGAATGTGAGTGCGGATGGTTGTTTGTTTATGTGTGCCCAGCAATTGGCTGGCAACCAGTTCAGGGTGTACCCCGCGTCCTGTCCGAAGATAGCTGGGATAGGCTCCAGTCGCCCGCGACCCTTGTGAGGATAAGCGGCTCAGAAAATGGATGGATGGATGGAATGGCACCTATTACAAAAATTCCTTTCAACTTTGAATTTCCACAAATTCGGGTAATTTCAGCGCATTGCAGCAATTTGTGTTGGCCTCTCCCAGAGAATGTGCCTGTGAATATTCTCATTCATCCGGCTCATTTCTTTCTCGGGGGCATTGACTTGATCGCAAATGGATTGTTCTGATCGTCTTGGAAGACGATTCGCCTCTCATCCAGGCAGGCTTCATCAGTTCATCCAACAAGTTTAGTCAGGACTTACTAGGCTCCCAGAGAAGTTTTTCAGGTGTGCAGTCCCAAGTTTTAAACGCAATCATCCATCCCATCCATTTTTTTGTACCGCTTATCCTAACGAGGATGTTCCTGCATGTGGTGCTTTTCACCATGCTCCCGCAGACATGGAAAGTGCAACTTTCTTCCATAAATGCCTCTCTCAAGGAGGTTCAGCTTTGACAGGAAAGCTTCAACTGCTTTGTCCAAGTCAGCAAGTGTGGTTTTTGCCCTGAAGTTCCAGATTTAGGGGATTTAGATGGGACATGATGTCACATAAAAAACTAACATCTGCCATCACCTTCTTATCATTTAAAAATGTCAGAATGTCACAGTGCGTAGTAGGATGTGAATTGGACCCAAGAGCAGACTGAGGCGGAGGGACTAGATTTGGAATGGTTTATTGTAGATTTGCACAGGGTAAGGATATCCAAGGCGAGGTGGCGGGCCGTCGGGAGCAAGGAGCAAGCAGAACGCGGGAATGTAAGCAGGTGGTGTGGCTTAGCGGCGTGGCTGGAGCGGTCAGCGAGATGGGGAAGGCACGGAAGGAACACTGGAGACCGGGAAGAATACAATCGGGTGAGTACAGATGCGGGTTGTAGGATCATACAATCGTATCACAAAAACCTGGGAGTACGAGAGTCGGCCAGTGAGTCACAACAAACATCAATACTCAGGCGACGGCTGTAGAACTTGACGGGCTTTAAATGCAGGTAGTAATCAGTGCTGCTTGAAGACAGGTGCGCTGCACAGGTGCTGCTGATTTCTAGGGAGACAGAGGGGGAGACGGAGAGACAAGGCACACGGCGCCACCCAAGCTCCAAAAAATGAACTGCAGGGCATGGATCATGACACAGAAATTCTTACGCATTTTTGTTCTGCAGCTTGGGAAAAAATGATGCAAGCTCATCCTGCAGGTCACACACCCGCTCCAACACACGGCCTTTGCTCAACCAGCGAACATCGTTACGCAGCAAAAGATCCTTGTCTTCATCTGACATTGAAATGCTCTGAAAAGACGATGTTGCAGACTGGAGCTCTCACGAACGAAGTTAACAAGTCGTGTCACAGTATCCATCACCTGTCGCATTTCTCCACTTAGTTTAGCGCAGGACAGTGTTTTGTGTATGATGCAGGGAAATGTCAGCAGTGCTGGGTTAACGGCGGAAAGCCGGCGTGTCCTACCATCGATGGAGGTCTGTCCGTCACAACACGGACACAATTTGTGTCAAATCCAACCCATTCTTCTTGAAGAAATATGTCAACTCGTTAAAAGACTATTTCCCCGGTTGTGCGCCCCGGTAGAGGAAACAGAGCAAGCAGCTCGTCCCGAAATGTCTTCCCATCAAACTTTCTTGCAAACACCGCCAGCTGTTCGGTCACAGGATGTATCTATGGCAAGTGAAATGGCTTCTGCGTTCTTCAAATCGGTGAGTAGACAGGAAAAACAATCCTCTGCTATAACGTCTACGCTTGTTGTTGCTGTGTTAGCCGACAGAGGCACCTGCTTTAACAGCCCCACAGCTTCTTTCTTCTTTTTCTCATCATGACTTAAAACTTCCACTACCATTTCAATTGCACACTTTTTAATCAACTCAGCATCAGCGAATGGCTTCTTAGCTTTTGTAAGGGTCCATGAAATTTGCAGTGATGCAGCCTTTGCACGCTCTTGTGCTGATGTGGATTTGTTTAAAGTAGAAACGGACTGCTTGTATGCCGTCAACATGCTTGCTATTATCTTTTTACGCTGATCCGATTTTGTTGGGTAATTGGCATTCATGCTGATAGCATGCGTGGTGTTAAAGTGCCGCTTTAGATTTTCAGCTTTGCAGACAGTAACAGTCTGTGTGCAGATTAAGCATGTCGGTTTTGCATTGGCATGTTCCGGTAATATAAAACAAAACTGGTCTGTCCACTGGTACTTGATCTAACGGTTCTCCTGGTCCACCTTGCGATTCTTTGCAAAGACCATAATGTTCTCAGTTGATTATTAATATTACTTACAGGTCATATTTCACATTTCTAAGGCGGTCGGTAGATGGTTACTGACATGGTCAAGGAAGTCTGCGCAAGCCTTCCGCGTACGCGTTATCCCAATATTACTGGATCCAGGACACGCGCCGCTGCACTATGATTGGCTGCTGTATCCCAGAAGAACACGCCCTACTGCGTACACTTGTAAAAAAAAAAAAGGACATAACTGGTCAAGTGTATGGTGTGGGATGAGGTCCAAATGAGCCAAACACACTTGATTCGCCTTATGGAAGGTTATAGTGTCATTGAGTGGGCATGGGCCGGACACTTTGCTCTTGCCATATCCGGCCCGCGGGCCGCTAATTGGGGATGGCTGCTCTACATGCTCGCTGGTTGCCTCGTATCTTAAGTGGAGCGATACAGATGTTTTCTAATGTGTGGCAATTAAAATTCATTCATCTTCTGTTCCGCTTATCCTCACTAGGGTTGCGGGCGTGCTGGAGCCTATCCCAGCAATCTTCGGGCGAGAGGTGGGATATACCCTGAACTGGTTGCCAGCCAATCGCAGGACTTTGAACCCTGGTCCTCTTAAGCATCCAATCAGACTGAGCTGATGCAGTGGTGTACAGTAGTTTATTTTTTTTGGTAGTATTTTTTATTTTTATTTTCCCCTCTCCTGGCCTTTTGATGTTGTGTGGGGAAATACAATAGAATAGAATAGAATAGAATAGAATAGAATAGGGCGGCACAGTGGACGACTGGTTAGAGCGTCAGCCTCACAGTTCTAAGGACCTGGGTTCAATCCCCGGTCCCGCCTGTGTGGAGTTTGCATGTTCTCCCCGTGCCTGCGTGGGTTTTCTCCGGGCACTCCGGTTTCCTCCCACATCCAAAAAACATGCATTAATTGGAGACTCTAAATTGCCCGTAGGTGTGAATGTGAGTGCGAATGGTTGTTTGTTTGTATGTGCCCTGCGATTGGCTGGCAACCAGTTCAGGGTGTACCCCGCCTCCTGCCCGATGACAGCTGGGATAGGCTCCAGCACGCCCGCGACCCTAGTGAGGAGAAGCAGCTCAGATAATGGATGGATGGATAATAGAATAGAATAGAATAGAATAGACACACACAATTACATCCATAATCTGATTTGTTTTGGCACAAGGGAACTACAACATACATTGCAAAAGCTCCATTATAAAAGTTGTGATGAGTTTCAGCGGTGAGTAAAACATGCCTGAGAAGTTCTTAATAGAAGACTATTTGAGAAAAAAAACTTACTTTGAGATACAGCATTTTGGATTCAGGATGGATGATACCAAAGAAAGATAATACAGTATGCAAGGCATGTGAGACTCAAGTTCCAACTACCAGGGGAACAGTAACTAATCTTTCGAGCCGCTTATTGCATCACAACCGAGGAGAAGAAAGAGTTTTCAAAGTAGTCCAGATGTTTATAGAAAACAAGGCTATTAACGTCAAGTAACACAAATGTTCAACTGATGCCACCTAACCTGTTTCGCTAGTGTTACGCCGTATGAGAAAACATTGAAGCGCCATCAAGATCACACATTCTTTAACGAAAGGCATGATGCCAATAAACACAGTGAGAAGAAAGGGCTTTGTGGCTCTGATTTAAAAAAAAAAAAACTTAAAATACCAGGCTTCATTGCAAAATTGTGAGCCAGGTGTTTTTATCCAATAAAAGTTTGTTTACGCTGACATTCGGCACTCACCAATCAGAGGTCGCCACAGCGAGTCACTCACATGATTTGTTTGGCACATTTTATGTCAGATGCCCTTCCTGATGCGACTCTCCAATTTATCCGTGCTTGGGAACGGCACTGCAGAGCTCCAGTGGTAGGGTTTTGACCAGTAATCCAACCGGCAGCAGCGTGTACCACTACGACACAAGTGCTATGTTTAAATGGAAATAATAATGATGAGAATAATAATAATAATAAATGTATTTTTACATCCTGCTTACGTTTGCAGGGGTCTGTCCATTTTTTCTCAATGCCATTCACACCGACGGGCAATTTAGAGTTTTCAATTAACCTACCTTGCATGTGTTTGGAATGTGGGAGGAGACCGGAGTAACCGGAGGAATCCCATGCAGGCATGGGGAGAACATGCAAACTCCACACAGAGGAGGTCGGATTTTGAACCCGGGTCCTCAGAACTGTGAGGCAGATGTGCCAACCAGTCGTACACAAAGCATTTTATCATATGCAAATTGTGTGGCTTTCTTCAGTTCCTCCGTCTTTATAGACATGGAAGTAAAATAACTTTGAATTGCATCAGCGGGTCTGCAATAAATTGGTGGTTGGCTTCAGCCTGTGACACATGAATGGGAATTAGGGAGTATATAAATGATTAATTAACTTTTTATTAGCGACTTTCAAGGCACCCAAGGATGCTTAACAGTACCTCATGAGGTAATTAAAATGAATTGGATTTTATAGAATCATGATTATGTCATAAAATGTGATCCGATCTTCATTAAAGTCACAACAATAAACCAACAGTCTGCTTAAACTTATACCAAACAAAATGTTTTTTTATTACACACACCCTGCAAATTTTCATAATCTGAACCCCTAGGATAATGGTTTGGAGGTAATGGTTAAAGCTGCACTGCCCTATGAAACACACATGCAAACACGCACGCACACACACGCGCTCACACACACAGACACACATACACACCAGTTTTAAGTTTTTTATTTAATGCAACATGACTGGTTAGCAAATCCACCTCACAGTTTTGAGGTCCTGGGTTAAAATCCGGCCTCGCCTGTGTGGAGTTTGCATGTTCTCCCCGTGCCTGCGCGGGTTTTCTCCAGGCACTCCGGTTTCCTCCCACATCCCAAAAACATGCATGTAGGTTAATTGAAGACTCTAAATTGCCCGTGGGTGTGAATGTGAGTGCGATTGGTTGTTTGTTTATATGTGCCCTGCGATTGGCTGGCAACCAGTTCAGGGTGTACCCCGCCTCCTGCCCGATGATAGCTGGGATAGGCTCCGGCACGCCCGCGACCCTAGTGAGGAGAAGCGGCTCAGACATTGGATGGATGGATGGATGTTTGCTAATAAGAAAGGCTACTTTCACTCCATTACATTGAACTACCTTCTGCTTGAACTTTATCTATAATTGCTTGCACAATATATTTGTTTCGCTTCATCAAAGTACCTCGGGCGCTGTCAAATTACTCTGTTTTCAGCAATCCAAGATAAACACTTGAAGCAACATTTTCAAACTGGCTAATGATCTGTGGCTACACAAATAGCTTACCACCACCAAGGTGTGACTGTGGACTGAATGAATAATGCGTGCAATTGTAAAGCTGTCATGAACGGAACAGAGGATAGGACCCAAAAATGCACGACTCCAAAACAAATAGACAGTTTCCAAAAAGAGAGGTTTAATAGACGGGCATAGGTCGGTACACAGGCAGGCAATCCAAGAGAGGCAACGGTATCCAAAAACATGAGGCAAAGAGGCAAGGTCGATAATCGGAACAGGGTCAAGTCTTACTGTGAATCTATGACGTGGAAACAAGGAATGCTGGAACGCGACGACAAGGTACAACGAACTGGCAACGAGAGGGAATGAGACACAAGGTTATATACAAGGGGTAATTAGGGTGAACGAGGCACAGGCGGTGAAGATGCTCACAGGAGCAGGTGTGTGTGAAACAGGGGGGGAAGACAAAACCCGGAACACACACACACACACACACACGAGAGTACCCCCCCCCCCCCCCCCCTTAACGGCCGGCCCCAGACGGCCCTGGGGCCCCTGGATGCGCAACGTGGAAGTCCCGAATGAGCGAATCATCCACGATAAACGCAGACGGTCCCCATGAACGCTCCTCAGGCCCATAGCCCTCCCAGTCCACCAGATATTGAAACCCCCTGCCCCTCCGACGAGACGACAACAGCCGCTTCACGGAGAAGACAGGGCCCCCATCCACAAACCGGGGGGGAGGAGGGTGCCTGGAAGGCGGGACCAGAGGGGACTCCCGGGCTGGCTTGAGTAGGCTGACGTAAAAAGTAGGGTGGACCCGCATAGACCTTGGGAGCCTCAGCTTCACGGTGACAGGGTTGATGATTTTTGTGATGGGGAAGGGCCCAACTGACCGCAGTAGAAGCACCGCCCTTCCCTCAGCCGGCGTTGACGTTCCTCAGGGGAGAGACGGAACCTGCCCAGTTGCATGGGTTCATCCGTGGGGACGCTAGCCAGTGGGTTGAGACCGGAACCAGGGGATCTGCCTTGGTTTGGTTGGTCACAGAGGCTCGTCCTCCAAGTGCGCGTTGACGCAGCCCTCCGCCGATCTCCATCCAGCTCGCGATCCAAAAGCCTCTTGTCAATCTCTACGGCGAGAGCAATGAGAGTGTCCAAGTCGGTCGGCAGGTCTAGCGGGACTAAATGATCCTTGACGGCGGGGGATAGTCCTTGAAAAAAGGCATTGAGTAGCGCCCGATTATTCCAATGACTCTCAGCTGCTAGAATGCAAAACTCAATCGCGTAATCTGACACCCTGCGCTTGCCTTGTTGTAAGGTGACAAGGGAGCGAGCTGCCTCACGATCAGGAGTGGAAAATTGAAAAATTTGCTCCATAGTCTTGACGAAAAAAGCCCATGAATGACACGCGGCGGAATTGCGGCTCCATTCAGCAGTAGCCCACGCCTCCGCACGACCAGTGAGGAGGGAAATGACAAATGCGATTTTTGCCCGCTCGGTGGGGAAGGCAGCTGCCTGTAGTTCAAAGTGGAGCTCGCACTGCGTGATGAACGGCTTAATGTTCCCAGAATTTCCAGAGAACCTCTCCGGTCGAGAGAGCTGTGGGCAGACAGCAGCAGAGGTGGCAGGTGGCTGCATGGTGACTACTTCACATGGAAATACCGTGGCGGTACTGGGTGTGGTGTCAACTGGTTCCTTCTCTTGAAAAAATTTCAAAAGAAGTTCAAACTGCGAGGCCACCTGTCTCATCATAATGTCCTGATGCCTTGACAGTCCCTCTAGATGAAGGTGGAGGGCAGCAATCTGCTCATCCTGCTTCGTGAGGCGTTGACCCTGCGCTTGAAGGGCTTTGCGCACCGGGTCTGAGTCTGCTGGGTCCATGTTATGGCCAGTTCGTTCTGTCATGAACGGAACAGAGGATAGGACCCAAAAATGCACGACTCCAAAACAAATAGACAGTTTCCAAAAAGAGAGGTTTAATAGATGGGCATAGGTCGGTACACAGGCAGGCAATCCAAGAGAGGCAACGGTATCCAAAAACATGAGGCAAAGAGGCAAGGTCGATAATCGGAACAGGGTCAAGTCTTACTGTGAATCTATGACGTGGAAACAAGGAATGCTGGAACGCGACGACAAGGTACAACGAACTGGCAACGAGAGGGAATGAGACACGAGGTTATATACAAGGGGTAATTAGGGTGAACGAGGCACAGGTGGTGAAGATGATCACAGGAGCAGGTGTGTGTGAAACAGGGGGGGAAGACAAAACCCGGAACACACACACACACACACACGACAAAAGCGCGTTTGAGTCCCTTGAAAAGTGCTATATACAGAAAGTCAAATGTATTATTATTATTATTATTATCATTAATATTAGTATTAATCCATCCGTCTTCTGTACCGCTTTATCCTCACAAGGGTCACGGGCGTGCTGGAGCCTATCCCAGCTAACTTGGGCGAGAGGCGGGGTACACGCTGAACTGGTCGCCAGCCAATTGCAGGGCACATAAAAACAAACAAACAACGGGTAATTTAGAGCCTTTAATTAACCTACCATGCATGTTTTTGGCATGTGGGAGGAAACCAGAGTACCCGGACAAAAACCCGCGCAGGCACGGGGAGAACATGCAAACTCCACACAGGCGAGGCTGAATTTGAACCCAGGTCCTCAGAACTGTGAGGCAGATGTGCTAACTAGTCGGTCACCGTGGCGCTGTTTTGTAAATATTTAATTTATTATTGTTTTAATTAAAGTGATAGAGTTGGATAATATCTGAATTTGCACATATTTTGGTCAATTTGGTGGTCATGCTCTGATTATTAAAAATAAATAAGAAGTTACTAGCCAATTACTCAGTGTTTGAGTAGTTGTTTTCACTGAATACTTACTACTGAATACTGGAGTCTTAATCAAGTAATTATTTGAAGGACTACTTTTTACTTGAGTCATATTATTCTAAAGTAACTAAAAATAAATACTGACTCAGGAAAAGGTGTCAATTCTGGTCAGCTTTTGATACGGTGGATCATAATATACTGCTGAACAGGTTGGAAACGTGGGTAGGACTAAATGGAACAGTCCTTAAATGGTTCAGGTCCTACCTGGAGGAAAGGAGTTATTTTGTAACCATTGGAACTATGCAATCTCATCGAATGGCAATGACATATGGGGTCCCTCAAGGGTCAGTTCTTGGACCCCTTCTGTTCAGCCTGTATATGTTACCCTTGGGTCAAATACTTCAGAACTTTAATTTTGACTATCATAGCTGTGCAGATGACACACAGTTATACCTAGCTGTATCTCCAGATGATTACAGTTCAATGGAGGTGTTGTGTCACTGTCTAAAACAGTTAAATCACCGGATGAGCCAACATTTTCTCGGGTTAAACCACGAAAAAACTGAGATAATTGTTTTTGGCAATAAAGAAAAGAGGATTGCTGTTAGTAAATATCAGGAGTCACTATCTTTAAAAAACAAAGACCAAGTCCGAAACCTTGGTGTTCTGATTCTGACCTGACTTTCAGCAGTCATATCAAATCAATTACTAAAACTGCCTTTTACCATCTGAAGAACATATCCAGACTGAAGCATTGCATGTGTCAAGCAGACCAGGAGAAGCTCATCCAAGTAGATCTCAAGTAGACTTGACTATTGTAATGGTCTTCTGACTGGACTTCCCCAAAAAGCATTAAATAGCCGCTGCTCATTCAGAATGCTGCAGCTCGGGTTCTGACCAGAACAAAGAGGTCAGAGCATATTACTCCAATTCTAAAATCTTTACACTGGCTCCCAGTCAGCTTTAGAATAGATTTTAAAGTTCTGCTACTGGTCTATAAATCACTAAATGGTTTAAGTCCTGAATACATAAAATAAATGCTAATGGCATATAAACCCAGCAGGGCTCTGAGATCGACAGACTCAGGTCAAATAGTAGAGCACAGTCCAAAGCAAACATGGCAAAGCAGCATTTAGCTATTTGCTGCACACATGGAATAAGTTGCCAACAGAAGTGACGTCAGCTCCAAGTGTGAATGTTTTTAAATCCAGGTTAAAAACTCTTCTTTTTTCCAGTATTTACATTTTTAAGTGATGTTTCTTGCACTGTACGCTGTTTTAATTGTACTTTTATTAATTTTTTATTTTCTCCTGTTTTAAATGTTTACAAGCTGTTTTTTTCTTCGTTTTAAAATGCTTTTAATCATGTAAAGCACAATGAGTTACCTTGTGCATGAAATGCGCTATATAAATAAATTTGCTTTGCTTTACTTTGTACTGTATATAACTTTATTTCAATAGTACAAATAAATGCTCATCTTTTCTTTTAAGCCAACCTGTTTTTATTTTTGTATGTTTTGTCCAGGCTGACTGGTTAGCAGATCTGCCTCATAGTTCTGAGGACCGGGGTTCAAATCCCGTCCCCGCCTGTGTGGAGTTTGCATGTTCTACCCGTGCCTGCGTGGGTTTTCTCCGGATACTCCGGTTTTCTCCAAATCCCAAAAACGCGTGGTCGGTTGATTGAATAATCTAAATTGCCCGTGGGTGTGAATGTGAGTGCGAATGGTTGTTTGTTTCTATGTGCCCTGCGATTGGCTGATGACCAGTTCGGGGTGTACCCCATCTCTCGCCCGAAGATAGCTGGGATAGGCTCCAGCACGCCCATGACTCGAGTGAGGATAAGCGGTACAGAAAATGGATGGATGGCTGTTTTGTCCATTGTTGCCCCCAGAGAAAGCATTCCACTCATCTAGGATACACAAAAATCTCACTATATGTATTTTGTTATTGGGTTTAAAATATGTTTTTTTACTTTTTACTTCTTTTATTAAATTTAACTACATTCATAAGTGTGTACTTTTGTACTTTTACTTAAGTACTTCTGAATTTTTACTTTTACCAGAGTATCAGTATCAGTATCAGTACTTTTTTACTTACCGTAATTTTTCATGTATAATGCACACCCAGGCGGCACGGTGCGCGACTGGTTAGAGCGTCAGCCTCACAGTTCTGAGGACCGGGGTTCAATCCCTGGCCCCGCCTGTGTGGAGTTTGCATGTTCTCCCCGTGCCTGCGTGGGTTTTCTCCGGGCACTCCGGTTTCCTCCCACATCCCAAAAACATGCATTAATTGGAGACTCTAAATTGCCCGTAGGTGCAACCAGTTCAGGGTGTACCCCGCCTCCTGCCTGATGATAGCTGGGATAGGCTCCAGCACGCCCGCGACCCTAGTGAGGAGAAGCGGCTCAGAAAATGGATGGATGGATGGATGCACACCCATGTATAATATGCACCCCCAAAGTTGATCTCAAAATTCTGGAAAACCTTCTACCGATGTAGAATATCTTTTTACAATGCATGCTTTTGCTTCTACCCATATGATCAAAAGTATTATCTGTTTAGTGTTAGTTTTTTCAAATAATTAAACACTTTATTTGAGCATGTAATACTTTCTTTTTATTTATTTGGTCTTATTTTGAAATTCACAGCCCTACTATTATTTAGTAAATGAAATAACACACAGTTGTGGTTGTATGTATGATTACTCAGGCATAATTTGTAAGATGGGAACAATTCTTTAAAGAAAACATGAAGGGCCAGGTGAAACACATTTCATTTTATTTTAACGGGATTCAAATTAAACTGTCAAGCATTTCAGAAAAGCATTGTTGTTAAACCAAACATAACAATAAAGAACGTAATGATGGTTGTTGTTCAGTCATCAGTCATATATAAAAAAACAATATTTCACAAATTCTGCCAGGATATGTAAACTTATGGGCACAACTGTTCATATATGCAGTCATACGTACCCCTGTCATATTGGAATGGAATTGGAGGCTACACCTTTTTCATAACCTCTAGGCGGCGGTGGCATATTGGAATGAAAGTGTACAGCTTTTTCATAACCTCTCTATGGCGGCATAGATTTATACAATGTGAAAGTGTTTTTTTTTCCCATTTACCCCTATACCGATGTATAATGCGCACTATTGACTTTTGACAATTTTTTTTGGGAGGGGGAATGCGCTTTATACACGAGAAATTACGGTAAGTACTGAATACCAGTACCTTTGACATCTCTGACAATAGGATGCCAAAAATAATTAAACAAACCTTTAAAATACAAAGCTTTTGAGATTAACAAATAGTTTCAAATGATTTGTTTCCTCAATAACCATTTTTCTTATTACATTTATGGTCTTCTGGTGCATTTTAATAGTATACACAGCATTTGTTTCTCCACTTATTGTTCCTCTCCAGCTTCACCATCTTTAACTGTATAGTGAAATAATCGGCAAGTTGCTTTCTCTTTCAAACCAATGGTTGAAGTCATGCTCATTTTGTCTATATGTTGTGTACAGCATCTCCATAACTAGAGATGAGGGTTGCAGTGTAATTCTTTATGAGCATTGTAAAGAAGTCATCAAATCTATTCCCAGCAGCTGGCCCAATCGCTGCAGTGTTACATTATATTGTTATCTGTGTCAGGAGCACTGACTGTATCCTGTGTATTCTGTATATAGGTACAATAACTCAGGGTTAAATTCTACCTGTGAGAGTGCGACATCGGCTGTTGAGGATAAAGAACTTCGCTTATTTGCCAAGGGAAATAAAATCTTTCAGTGGTGAAATATGTTTCTCTCACTTCTATGTGAATGCACACTGTGAAGTGTCAGGAAAACTGGAAATAGTTGAAGCATTTATCCACCTGCTGTAGCTAAATGGGAAGGCTCTTTTTTTTTATTATTCAACCATATCATGGTATCATCATCATATCAACAACATGGGGAGTATATCAATGAAAACCTTACCGTTATCGCCTGCCTGGCTTTCTTTCTTTATTTTCCATACACTCCTTCCTCTTTATCCTCTGTGTGTTTTTCCCAGAGGGATCATGATGCATTATCATGAAATGATATGCTGGTGCCTGACATCTCTGCACATCACATCACCTGGATTTGTGGGCTGGTGCATCAGTAGTGGAAATTATTCCACACTAATAACTGAAAAGGCATAAATACATCATTAATAAGAACACTGCATAGATACCTTGCAGGAGCTAACAATACACAAGGCTGAATGAAATGGGGGCAGTTTTATGTCACTATGATCATACTATTCGCCAAATGAACAATGCCGACACTTCATACAGTCTCAAAGGGGATACAATGTTTATTTCCAAGGATGACAGGTCTGAGCCTGATCGTCAGTGATTTTTTTACATTTAAAAAGCGGGCACGGTTGCAGATGAAAAACGCTTCATTTGCAGCAGTGCCTGCAACCTAGTCAGCCAGCCACCAAGGGGGGGGGGGGGGGGGGGGGGGGGGGGGGTGAACATATGTCAGCTTCAAAATAAAAGCCTAAAAATGGCGTTGATGTCCAATGCGGTAATATATGAAGCTTTTATTTTGAAGATGGCCCTCTCGGCGTGTCACGGTAACACAACATTACCAATCGCTGTAGCGGCTGCCTTGACTTCAACGTTTCGGCTGGCCTGACCCCGTGAATAGAGAGGGACCTCACAACTGTCAAGTTCTTTGCAATTTGTGACCTTGCACAACTGACCAATGGTCAAGCAGAACAACGGAGACGTACCGTCCTTGACAATTCACTATATTTTCAAATTAAATCCATCCATCCATCCATTTTCTGAGCCGCTTCTCCTCACTAGGGTCGCGGGCGTGCTGGAGCCTATCCCAGCTGTCATCAAGCAGGAGGCGGGGTACACCCTGAACTGGTTGCCAGCCAATTGCAGGGCACATACAAACAAACAACCATTCGCACTCACAGTCATGCCAACGGGCAATTTAGAGTCTCCAATTAATGCATGTTTTTGGGATGTGGGAGGAAACCGGAGTGCCCGGAGAAAACCCACGCAGACACGGGGAGAACATGTCAAATCTGCACAGGTGAGGCCGGATTTGAACCCCGGTCCTCAGAACTGTGAGGCAGATGTTCTAACCAGTTTCCCTTTTTAATCTACTACTATAAAATAAAATTTCATTTATTATTAGTATTATTAATAGTAATACTAATAATAATATTATTGCCTTTTATGCATTAACTGCATTTGCTTCCATTAAGTTGCAGTTTGTGATTGCGCTTTGTAATAGCACATTTATTCAGCCCCTCGACCCTGAAGAGGATAAGCGGTATTGAGAATGGATGGATGGATGGACATTTACCTTTACCAGTTAACCCTTGCTTAAGTAGAATTTTTTGGTTATATTTATTTTTTAAGTTACTATCTATCATTTATTCTTATTTAAAGAAACATTTTTGAACTGAAAACTGTTGCATCTTTTTTTATTAAAAAGTAGTGCAATAAAAATAAAGATTTTTCCCGAACATGAGGAATAATTGTGATTATTATTTTGGCCATAATCATGCAGCCCTAGTTGGACTGGTTGAGAGAGGTAATTTTAGTTCCCTTCATTTTCAGTCTTTCCCTTGTTTAAAAGAGAGCCTTGGTGCATCAGTCCAAATCAGAGTCAATGTCACACACTTTGATACGTTTAAGCAGCTGCCTTGCAGCCATGTCACCTCAAAATGAATAAACAACAGACCAATCAACACCAGCCCGCTTTAATCATTGGAGAAATGACATCTGATTGGATGTTGATAAATAGCATTTAGGCTAGACATGCTTTGCTGGAGGTCAGTTTGTAAGGCAGATCCTTGTAAACAATTACAACTCTATAATCGGAAAAATGTTTTGTAAACAGTATATTTACTTTTACCAACTTATTTTTGTGTCCTTTGTAGAAAGCATTTTGCATTTGTAAATCAACCTCTTTTCTCTCGCTCAGCACAACCATTTTTGGCCCATGTTGATTGAAGGAGCGTTGACGATTCTAATGATTGTGTGTAATTAATTTTTGATTAATTGAAACTGGAGGATGCACAATGTGGCTGCTACATGAAGTGGCACTGTAGATTCAGTCTCAACAAGTCTGTTCAATGTTATGTATAGTAATTTATAATCCGCTGATACATATGACACTGACATGCAACAGGAAAGATCCACTAAGAGAGTCCCATCCCTCGATTGCACAACTCACAATGATTAAAAGTAAATAAAGTGAGCTTAATCATGCTAGCCAAAGTTAGCCAATTCATAATTGTTTCATTTTGAAACAATACTTAAGATCTCAACATGAGCCAAAATTGTATATTTTTTCTATTAAGTTCCCATAGATTTTATGCAATAAAAAATTTTGTTTCATTTGAATTATAGGTAGGAGTCGTGAGTAGTGTGTAAGGGCAGAATTACAAATAGCTATAAACCTCAATTACAATGAACTTTGGACGTTGTCCATCTATCCATACATTTTCCGTACCGCTTGTCCTCACTAGGGTTGTGGGCATGGTGCCACCTATCCCAGCTGACTCTGGGCAAGAGGCAGGGTACAACCTGTACTGGTCGCCAGCTAATCGGAGGGCACATACCGTATAGACAAACAACCATTTGCACTCACATGGGCCTATCAACTATGGGCAATTTAGAGTCCTCAATTAACCTACCATGCATGTTTTTGGACTGTGGAAGAAAAACGGAGTACCCGGAGAAAAAACACACAGGCACAGGGAGAACTCTACACAGGATTTAAACCCGGGTCCTCAGAACTGTGAGGCAGATGTGCTAACCAGTCGCCCACCATTGGGACGTTGTGTAAAACATAAATAAAAAGCAGAATAATATCATTTGCAAGTCCTTTTGACCATTTTGTTCAATTGAATCCACTACAAAGATATTTAAAGTTCAAACTGATCAACTTTTTTTTTTTGCAAATATTCATTTTGGGCGGCACGGTGTCCAACTGGTTGGAGCGTCTGCCTCACAGTTCTGAAGAGCGGGGTTCAATCCCAGGCACAGGCAATCCCTGTGTGGAGTTTGCATGTTCTCCGTGTGCCTGCGGGGGTTTTCTCCAGGCACTCCGGTTTCCTCTCACATCCCAAAAACATCTTCAATTCCGCCACCTCCAGCTCTGCTTCCTGTTGTCTCTTCAGTGCCACTGTCTCTAATCCGTACATCATGGCTGGCTTCACCACTGTTTTATAAACTTTGCCCTTCATCCTAGCAGAGACTCTTCTGTCACATAACACACCTGACACCTTACTCCACCCGTTCCAACCTGCTTGGACCCGTTTCTTAACTTCCTGACCACACTCACCATTGCTCTGGACGGTTGACCCCAAGTATTTAAAGTCCTCTACCCTGGCTATCTCTTCTCCCTGTAGCCTCACTCTTCCCCCACCACTCCTCTCATTCATGCACATATATTCTGTCTTACTTCGGCTAATCCTCATTCCTCTGCTTTGCAGTGCATGCCTCCATCTTTAACTGTTCCTCCACCCGCTCCCTGCTTTCACTGCAGATGTCATGAACGGAACAGAGGCTAGGACCCAAAAATGCACGACTCCAAAACAAATGGACAGGTTCCAAAAAGAGAGGTTTAATACACAGGCATAGGTCGGTACACAGGCAGCCAATCCAAGAAAGGCAACAATATCCAAAAACATGAGGGAAAGAGGCAAGGTCGATAATCGGAACAGGGTCAAATCTTAGCGGCACGGTGGCCGACTGGTTAGAGCGTCAGCCTCACAGTTCTGAGGACCCGGGTTCAATCCCCGGCCCCGCCTGTGTGGAGTTTGCATGTTCTCCCCGTGCCTGCGTGGGTTTTCTCCGGGCACTCCGGTTTCCTCCCACATCCCAAAAACATGCATGAATTGGAGACTCTAAATTGCCCATAGGCATGACTGTGAGTGCGAATGGTTGTTTGTTCCTATGTGCCCTGCAATTGGCTGGCAACCAGTTCAGGGTGTACCCCGCCTCCTGCCCGATGACAACTGGGATAGGCTCCAGCACGCCCGCGACCCTAGTGAGGAGAAGCGGCTCAGAAAATGGATGGATGGATGGATGGGTCAAATCTTACTGTGAGTCTGTGACGTGGAAACAAGGAATGCTGGAACGCGATGACAAGGTACAACGAACTGGCAACGAGAGGGAATGAGACACGAGGTTAAATACCATAGGTAATTAGGGTGAACGAGGCACAGGTGGTGAAGATGCTCACAGGAGCAGGTGTGGGTGAAACAGGGGGGAAGACAAAACCCGGAACACACACACATGACAGTACCCAACCCCCCCCCCCCCCCCCCCCCCCACCCCGTTAATGGCCGGCCCCAGACGGCCCTGGGGCCCCTGGATGCGCAACGTGGAAGCTCCGAATGAGCAAATCATCCATGATGAACGCAGACGGCACCCATGAACGTTCCTCAGGCCCATAGCCCTCCCAGTCCACCAGATATTGAAACCCCCTCCCCCTCCGACGAGACGACAACAGCCGCTTCACAGAGAAGACAGGGCCCCCATCCACAAACCGGGGGGGAGGAGGGGGCCTGGAAGGCGGGACCAGAGGGGACACCCGGGCTGGCTTGAGTAGGCTGACGTGAAAAGCAGGGTGGACCCGCATCGACCTTGGGAGCCTCAGCTTCACGGTGACAGGGTTGATGATCTTTGTGATGGGGAAGGGCCCAACGAACCTGGGAGCGAGCTTCTTGGACTCCACCCGGAGTGGAATATGTTTGGTCAAGAGCCAAACTCGCTAACCCACTTTGTAGTTCGGGGCCGGTGTCCTCCGACGGTCAGCAGCGGCTTTGTAGGACCGTCCCTGGCGCAGCAGCATCTGGCGGGCTCGCTCCCAGGTCCTCCTGCAGCATCTCACCAAGGTCAATGCCGCTGGAACTGTGGACTTTGGGGTTATGGCAGGAAACAGAGATGGTTGGTAACCATGCACAACGTGAAAAGGCGATAGACCAGTGGATGCAGAGGGGAGGGAATTGTGGGAGAATTCAACCCAAATCAGTTTCTGAGACCAGGATTGCGGCTCCTGTGAAGCGAGACATCGGAGCCCAGTCTCCAGGTCTTGGTTCAGCCTCTCGGTTTGGCCGTTGGTTTCAGGATGAAACCCAGATGACAGACTGACGGTAGCACCTATGAGATTGCAAAACTCCTTCCAAAATTTCGAAATGAATTGGGGACCCCTATCAGACACCACATTCTTGGGGAAACCATGGAACTTGAAAACCTGATTAATCATCAACTCGGCAGTGTCTTCAGCTGAGGGGAGTTTTGGAAGTGCAATGTTCAACAACTGTAAGAATGGTGGCATTGCCTTTAGAGGCCGGTAATCCTGTCACAAAGTCTCCGGAAATGTCTGACCAAGGACGTTGTGGTATTGGCAGGGGTCGCAACTCCCCAGAAGGACGTTGATGAGAGGGCTTGTTAGCAGCACATACCTGGCAAGCATTGACGTAATCGATAACATTCCTCCTAACATTAGGCCAGTTCGTTCTGTCATGAACGGAACAGAGGATAGGACCCAAAAATGCACGACTCCAAAACAAACGGACAGGTTCCAAAAAGAGAGGTTTAATAGACGGGCATAGGTCGGTACACAGGCAGGCAATCCAAGAAAGGCAACAGTATCCAAAAACATGAGGCAAAGAGGCAAGGTCGATAATCGGAACAGGGTCAAATCTTACTGTGAGTCTGTGACATGGAAACAAGGAATGCTGGAACGCAACGACAAGGTACAACGAACTGGCAACGAGAGGGAATGAGACACGAGGTTAAATACCATAGGTAATTAGGGTGAACGAAGCACAGGTGGTGAAGATGCTCACAGGAGCAGGTGTGTGTGAAACAGGGGTAAGACAAAACCCGGAACACACAGACATGACAGCAGATCACAATGTCATCTGCAAACATCATGGTCCACGGGGATTCCAGTCTAACCTCATCTGTCAGCCCATCCATCACCACTGCAAAC
The DNA here is from genome assembly GCF_024500385.1 of Phyllopteryx taeniolatus. Classification (NCBI taxonomy): domain Eukaryota; kingdom Metazoa; phylum Chordata; class Actinopteri; order Syngnathiformes; family Syngnathidae; genus Phyllopteryx; species Phyllopteryx taeniolatus. The sequence continues at coordinate 6,950,894 of NC_084504.1, read as the reverse complement.
AGGAACGGGTTTAGGACTGTTTCCTGATGCAGTCCCACTTCCCCCTTAAACTCCTCTGTCACACCTACAGCACAACTCACCACTGTACTGCTGCCCTCATACATGGCTTGTATTACACAGTTCCTCTCTGGGTACTCTGTCCTAGACTTTCTCTAGATCCACAAAGACACAATGTAGCTCATTCTGACCTTCTCTGTAGTTTTCCATCAACATCCTCAAGGCAAATAATGCATCTGTGGTACTTTTTCGGGGCATTAAACCATACTGTTGCTCGCAAATACTCACTTCTGTCCTGAGTCTAGCCTCCACTACTCTTTCCCATAACTTCATTGTGTGGCTCATCAACTTTATCCCTCTATAGTTCCCACAGCTCTGCACATCACCCTTGTTCTTAAAATTGGGCACCAGCACACTTTTCCTCCATTCCTCAGGCATCTTCTCACCCACTACAATTCTGTTAAACAAGCGGGTCAAAAACCCCACAGCCGCTTCTCCTAGATGTTGACATACCCCCACAGGGAAGTCATCAGGCCCATCTGCCTTTCAATTTTTCATCCTCTTTAATGCCTTTCTAACTTCTCCCTTACTAATCATTGCCACTTCCTGGTCCACCACACTTGCCTCTTCTACTCTCCCTTCTCTCTCATTTTCCTCATTCATCAACTCCTCAAAATATTCTTACCACCTATCCAACACACTACTGGCACCAGTCAACACATTTCCATCTCTATCCTTAATCACCCTAACCTGCTGCACATCCTTCCCATCTCTGTCCCTCTATCCGGCCAACCTGTATAGATTTTTTTCTCCTTCTTTAGTGTCCAACCTGGCATACGTCATCATATGCTTCTTGTTTGGCCTTTGCACCTCTACCTTTGCCCTACTTCGCATCTCAATGTATTCCTTTCTCCTCTCCTCGGCCCTCTCAGTGTCCCAGTTCTTCTTAACTAACCTCTTTACTTATATGATTTCCTGTACTTTGATGTTCCACCACCAAGTCACCTTCTCTCCTTTCCTGCCAGAAGATACAGCAAGTACTCTCCTGCCTGTCTGTCTAATCACCTTGGCTCTTTTGGTCCAGTCTTCTGGAAGCTCCCCCTGTCCAGCTAGAGCCTGTCTCACTTCTGCTTGAAAAGCCTCACAACACTCTTCCTTTCTCAGCTTCCACCACATGGTTCTCTGTTCTGCCTTTGTCGTCGTAATCTTCCTCCTCAGCACCAGAGTCATCTTACACACCACCATCCTCTGCTGTCTAGCCACACTCTCCCCTCCCACTATCTTACAGTCAGTAACCTCCTTCAGATTACTTTGTCTGCACAAGATGTAATGCGTGCTTCTACCTCCGCTCTTGTAGGTCACCCTATGTTCCTGCCTCTTCTGGAAAAAAGTGTTCACTACAGCCATCTCCATCCTTTTTGCAAAGTCTACCACCATCTGTCCCTCCAAGTTCCTTTCTTGGATGCCATACTCACCCATTACTCCTTCATCACCCCTGTTTCCTTCACCAACATGTCCATTACAATCTGTACCAATCACAACTCTCTCTCTAGCTCCTTCCAGAATTTCTCTTTCACCTCTAGGTCACATTCTACCTGTGGGGCATAGCCGCTAATCACATTATACATAACACCCTCAATTTCAAGTTTCAGCCTCATCACTCGATCTGATACTCTTTTCATCTCCAAGACATTCTTAGCTAACTCTTCTTTAGCAGCTGAGGAAGGTGCAAACGTGTTCTCCCTGGAAATCGTTTAATGATGCTGTCTTCTTCTGCGAGTCAAAAGAGCTCCTGTTTTCTTGTGTGATTCAGCAATGTCACAGAATGTTATTTCAAAGTCACCCGAGAGCCACAGCAGAAGGATGAAGGAACCACATGCTGACCCCAGTCTTAGAGCGTTTCAGAAAGAACACAAAAAGTTTTTTTTACAAACATGAATAGGTGAATTTCTGAATAGCGAACCTCAACTAAGTGGGGGTCCATGGTGCAGAACTTACACAAGTGGAGGATGCCTGTTTGGATACATTATGTTCGTCTGTCACCATTGATTTCTAGTAATACCAATTATTACTATAGAAGGATAAAGAGGAGAGGTTAATGGTGTAGATGGAAATTGAGTGTCTGCTGGTGATTGACGATCTGAGTACATGAAATGGTCATACAGTATATAAATATACAAGTATATTCATAACGTGTGCCATGACACTCGCAAATATAGACACCAGAGGCTCAATCCATGCCTTTCTTCTCCTTCCGGAAAACACACAAAAACATGCCTAAAAGGCCAATAAGTGGAAATAAATGCTTGATCAGATTGCTGCAACCGTACAGTCAAACATAATTTACAAAAAGTAAAAAGAAACAAATACTACGAGGCATGAAGCCAATTTCAGCGGTTGCTTTCTTTGGAGGATTGCTTTTTAATCACTGAACACGTCACACTTCACTTTGCAAGAACGCAGCACAGCAGCCTCATGATGTTTATATTGAACCACTGCCTTGCCATTGTTGCTTAGGTGCAATCCGTTGATAATTGAATGTGTATATCACCCTCACCATCTAGCACAAGCTGACCACACTTGACCCTGCTTGCCACCTTGTGAGAAGGAACCACATATTACCCATTATTTGAAATCCAAAGTCTCAAAGGTGTTGTTTTTGAGATGTGAATAAAAGGAACACAAAAGGTCTATTTTTTTTTTTTACCAGGCATTCTACACAAATACTTCTCAGCTGCTTTATGGGTAAACAAAAGCATTGGGGATATATTTCAGCTTCTTTAAACACAGGCGCAAGAGCAACATGGAAAATTGATGTAGATGCTGAGGCGTTGGAAGTAAATGGCATAAATGTGTCCTTAGGTGTATATATGTTTACAACTACAAAGTACTTTGCTCGAGCCTCAATACAATACACATACACATACCAGTACAATCTGCCAGCATTTACAACACACAGACAATTCAAATATTTAACAAAGTAAAATCTTGCAAATTATGTGTGCGATTGGTTCAGACAATCTTGGCAGAGAGACAGACTGCTCACATTAAATAATGACTGATGGAAGGTAAAAGAGTCCTTTCTAAATAACTGTGCCGGGTGAATAATGGAAAACGGATGCAGCTGATTGATGAAGAGAGTTCCTATGATCCAATCATCTAATTGGGTGCCAAGCCATCTTGGCGAACACGGATTGGTGGGTCGATTTGGGGAAGAGGACTGCCAATCAAAGACAAGCTGTCAGAGGTGACAGCCAATCCAAGACGAGTGCAAGCGAGCACATAATTGCATACCGAAGCACATAAGCAATACAGACGAAAAGCAGAAAAATACCTTGGGCCGTAACACCTCCAGTCATGATGAGCATGTTTTAGTCTTACTGAAAGGGCCTGATTTCAGTAGACGAATGGTATTAACAGACAATGAATGTAGTTTCGATTAAATCTACATGAAGGATGTACTGTATGTGAAAATGTATTGCATCTCAACCACAGCATCACTTGAAGTAACATTTTAATCAATGCAGAGAATAGAAACACTTAGGGCCTAATTTCCTAACATCCTAAATAGCGAGCCCTAATTGGCATGTTCACAAGAGATTGTGCGCACTGTTGGTGGAGGTGTTGCCCATGATCTACTAGGATTGTGTTTGTTTACCAAGATCCCAAATAGCAGGCGCTAAATATCTTGTTCATTCACGCCGATAGGTCCTCTTTTTGGCAACAGGTGTAAAAGTGGTGGAGACCGCAGTATTTAAAAGAGGGTTTTGCACTTCAGGTAGCTTAGATGGTTTTCACCATGGAAAACGTGTAATTTGTAACAGCACCGCAAGCACTTAATGACATTTGAAGTGTTGTAATTGGAAGTCTTAGTGGCAGACAAATATACTGTGTTACAGAGTTACACAAATGAATAGCTCTGACAATTTTAGAGAAGCCAGTAATCGCATACATGCCAGGTTTAGTTTGATTTAAATCTCACTAAGTACATGGAAATTGGATGTAAAACTTGATGACAGCACACCTGAAAAACAGCTTTGAGAGAGGCCAGCACCAATTGTCACAGACTCACACTGAAATAACCCAGAAGCTCTAAAATTGCATTGTGGAGTAGACAAAAGGTCTTGATTATTTTCATTTCTGGTTTTTCAAAAACATTTTATATGAGCGGACGCCATCTCTTATTTTGTTTGCCTGTGCTACTCTGGCACTGCTGTGTGTGCCGCTTCTCACCTGCCTTTCACAGGTGGTATTTAAAGATGCAAAATCAGCCATCACGATCTCAGGTTTGAGCAATCACATTACGCGTGCTAAATTAATCTTTTTGAATAGACTCCCACGGTGGCCGACTGGTTAGAGCGTCAGCCTCACAGTTCTGAGGTGCGGGGTTCAATCCCCGTCCCCGCCTGTGTGGAGTTTGCATGTTCTCCCCGTGCCTACGTGGGTTTTCTCCGGGCACTCTGGTTTCCTCCCACATCCCAAAAACATGCATTAATTGGTGACTCTAAATTGCCCGTAGGCATGACTGTGAGTGCGAATGGTTGTTTGTTTCTATGTGCCCTGCGATTGGCTGGCAACCAGTTCAGGGTGTACCCCGCCTCCTGCCCGATGACAGCTGGGATAGGCTCCAGCACGCCCGCGACCCTAGTGAGGAGAAGCGGCTCAGAAAATGGATGGATGGATGGATGAATAGACTCTTCCAAGATCGCGTATAATCAAATGTGCTGCAAATTTGCGCATTTAGCAGACGCAATCCTGGGTATGCCCTTGTTCGTAGATCAACTTCAAAATCTGTTTATTTGACCAGTCACGTTTGCGCTTGTTTTTGCACATGCAAACCTTTAGTCAATCAGGCCCTTAATTTTTATTTTAGTTGACGTGACAACTGCTCTTTAAGGAAGACCACATAACCTTTTTGGTACAGCACTACTGTAGACTGATATCATTCACAGAGACTTTGTCTTTATAGATTGCACACTGACACTCAAGGGTTAGTTCTCAGAACAATGCTCTTTCTCCCCCCTTTGCTCACTTGTTCAGTCAATTTCCTGAAGTATCGTATCACTCTTGCATTGACATTATTCAATTACACTTCCCAGAGACCAATCACCTGCTTGTTTAGCTGCTTCCCTGTGACCCTGCACATGCTAAGCGGTAGAAATGAATTGCTGCTTTTCTTGATCAGTCTGTTGGTTGCTTTCACGTAAACATAACACTGCTAAGAACCTTGGTATTATCTTTGATCAATAGATGTCTTTTGAGTACAACATCACAAAGCTTGTCCAGTCTGGTCTAGCTGCCCACTCTTGATCATTTTCACTCAATTGGTGGGTTGCTTAATTCCTTGCTTAATAGTTAAGCAACTTTTTCTTGATACAAAATATATCATCGCCATGTTGCAAAGAAAAAAAAACAACTCTGTGTCTGTCATCTGCTCTTTTAGGATGACGTTTCAGTGTGTATTCCAGTGACTTCAATGATGGGACATTTTATAATGATGTCACTCTCATAGAAAGGTTGGCCCACCTCCCGTCAGTAAGACAACATGGTTGATGGGTTTTAAGTTGTTGTTTTTTTTGGCACAGCAAAAATGTAGGCAAGCTAGCAAGCTTGTGGTTGTGTGCTTAACATTTTGCTGTCCAAATGACACCTACTCCAATGTGTTTTTGAACATTAGAGTATTGTCTATAATTTCTGCAGCATTAGTGCCACCCTCTCTTGACTGTGCCTGGAAGGCCAAAACATTTTATCCTGGCTTGTTATGTTTCACATGCCCACTTCTTTTCGTCCAATGATTGCTACAGTCTTGTTAGAGCAGTGCTATCGCGTGTCATGAGTCAAAACTACAACCTAGACAAGCACAAGTTTGATGCTTATCGGTTTTAAAATAGCTTGTAACCCAGTAAAAATGGAGCTGGGGGTGCACTTGGACATGCCCGACTGAGATGCTCGCTGGAGAGATGTGAATCGTTGCTGCAAGCAGAGGTCAGACCTCTGCCAGGTGTGTGTTTGATTCTGGCATCCATAACCCCAATGTCTACACAAAGAAAAGCTACATGGCTTTCAGAGCTGTTTGAAGCCAGGACAAAGTAAATCTTTTTTTTTTTTTCTTTAAACACACCACTGAGAGATTTCAAAGGTGTCTCGTGTTTGAACAATTAGCGTGAGAAGTCAATTAGCAAATTCATTTGATTTATTAATGGGAATAAGCCTTTAATTAGACCTGTTCGGTTATCCAGAATGCCTCAAAAAACACATTGCCACATTCATTGATGCATATAAATACAATTCATTATCATATTCAGCTCAGCTTTTTGCACACATTTTCAAATGAGCATGTTTCTTGACATGTACTTAATTTTAACATAACACTAATACTGTCGGCAGGGATAGTAAAATCTGTTATTAAATGATAACAGGCTTGTAAGATGCCATGAATCATATGCTCCAGACAGCCTCGTTTATTTTGGTTACACTAAAGGCCAATGGATTATGCCAGCAAAAGCGTTTCAAACTAATTTATTATACTGATGAGTTGTAGCAGTAATAATGAACAAGATCTTTTGAAGCGGTTGTCATCTAACCAGGAAGCATTATTATGACACGCGATTATGTGTCAATTGATCAGGTAAATAATATGGCTTCAAATCTTGTCACCTGATTCTTATAGACACTATTATAATATTCCTCCTCTGGAGTTATATTCTCTTCGTAATGTCTTGTCATTTTTAATGCAGTGGGGCAAAAAAGTATTTAGTCAGCCACCAATTGTGCAAGTTCTCCCACTTATAAAGATGAGAGAGGCCTGTAATTTTCATCATAGGTATACCTCACCTATGAGAGACAAAATGAGAAAAAAAAATCCAGAAAATCACATTGTCTTATTTTGAAAGAATTCATTAGTAAATTACGGTGGAAAATAATTATTTGACCACCTACAAACAACCAAGATTTCTGGCTCTCACAGACCTGTAACTTCTTCTTTAAGAGGCTCCTCTGTCTGGATCGAAGCTCGAGCACCCATTGGGCCCGGCCCAAAAGGGTAACGTGGGTCCCCCTTCCCGTGGGCTCAGCGCCTGTGGGAGGGTCCATAGGGGTCGAGTGGAGTGTGAGCTGGGTGGTGGCCGAACGCGGGGACCTTGGCGATCCGATCCCCAGCTACAGACACTGGGTCTAGGGACGTGGAATGCCACCTCTCTGGCAGAGAAGTAGCCCGAGTTGCTGTGTGAGGTCGAGAAGTTTCAACTAGATATAGTCGGGCTCGCCTCCACACATGCCTTGGGCTCTGGTACCAGTCCACTTGAGAGGGGTTGGACTCTCTTCCACTCTGGAGTTGCCCACGGTGAGAGGCGCTAAACAGGGGTGGGTATACTTATTGCCTCCCAGCTGGGCGCCTGTACGTTGGGGTTCACATTGGGGTGGACGAGAGGGTAGCCTCCTTCTGCCTTCGGGTGGGCGAACGGGTCCTGACTGTTGTTTGTGCCTGTGCACCAAACAGCAGTTCAGAGTACCCACCCTTTTTAGAGTCCTTGGAGGGGATGCTGGAGAGCGCTCTCGCCGGGGACTCCATTGTTCTGCTGGGGCACTTCATTGCTCACGTGGGCAATGACAGTGAGACCTGGAAGGGCGTGATTGGCCCCCCCGATCCGAACCCGTATGGTGTTCTGTTATTGGACTTCTGTGCTCACCAGGGATTGTCCATAATGAACACCATGTCCAAGCATAAGGGTGTACACATGTGCACTTGGCACCAGGACACCCTAGGTCGCAGGTCGATGATCAACTTCGTGTCCTCAGACTTGCGGCCGCATGTCTTGGACACTCGGGTGAAGAGAGGTGCGGAGCTGTCAACTGATCACCACGTGGTGGTGAGTTGGCTCCGATGGTAGGGGAAGATGCCGGTCCGACCTGGTAGCCCCAAACGTATTGTGAGGGTCTGCTGGGAACGTCTGGCAGAATCCCCTGTCAGAAGGGCAGAACTTCATCGGGGGAGGCGGGGGACATTGAGTCCGAGTGGACCATGTTCCTGCGCCTCCATTGCAGAGGCGGCCGACCGCATCTGTGGCCGTAAGGTAGTCAGTGCCTGTCGTGGCGACAATCCCTGAAACCGTTGGTCGACACCAACGGTGAGGGATGTCGTCAACCTGAGGAAGGAGGCCGACCAGGCATTTTTGACCTGTGGGAGGCAGCTGATGGGTTCCGGCTGGCGAAACTGGTCGCTGAGGCAAAAAACTCGGACATGGGAGGAGTTCAGTGAGGTCATGGAGAACGACTTCCGGATGTCTTCGAGGCTATTCTGGTCCACCACACCATCCGGCGTCTCAGGAGGGGGAAGCAGTGCACCATCAACACTTTGTATCGTGGGAATGGGGCACTGCTGACCTCGACTCGGGAAGTTGTGAGTTGGTGGGGAGAATACTTCCAAGATCTCCTCAATTCCACCAACACGCCTTCCCATGAGGAAGCAGAGTCTGGGGTCTCTGAGGCGGGTTCTCCTATCTCTGGGGTGGATGTTACCGAGGTGGTGAAAAATCTCCTCGGCGGAAAGGCCCCAGGGGTGGATGAGATTCGCCCGGAGTTCCTAAAGGCTCTGGACGTTGTGGGGCTGTCCTGGTTGACTCGCCTTTGCAACATCGCATGGACATCGGAGACAGTGCATCTGTATTGGCAGACTGGGGTAAGGGGTCCGGAGGGTGTGTTCCAACTACAGAGGGATCACACTCCTCAGCCTCCCTGGTAAGGTCTATTCAGGGGTGCTGGAGAGGAGGGTCCATCGAATCTCAGATTCAGGAGGAGCAATATGGTATTTCGTATTTGCAGATAATGTGGTTCTGTTGGCTTCAGCAAGCCGTGATCTCCAGGTCTCACTTTAGCGGTTAGCAGCCAAGTGTGAAGCGGCTGGGATGAGAATAAGCACCTCCAAATCTGAGACCATGGTCCTTTGTCGGAAAAGGGTGGAGTGCCCTCTCAAGGTTGGGGATGAGTTCCTCCCCCAGGTGTAGGAGTTCAAATATCTTGGGGTCTTGTTCACAAGTGAGGGAAGAATGGAACGAGAGCGTGGCAGGTGAATCGGTGCAGCGTCTGCAACGATGCAGACTTTGTATCGGTCCGTTGTGGTAAAGAAAGAGCTAAGTCGAAAGGCGAAGCTCTCTATTTACCGTTCCATCTACGTTCTTACCCTGACCTATGCTCACGAGCTGTGGGACGTGACCGAAAGAACAAGATCCTGGATACAAGCGGCCGAAATGAGTTTCCTCTGCAGGGTTTCTCCCTTAGAGATAGGGTGAGAAACTCGGTCATCCGGGAGGGGCTCAGAGTAGAGCTGTTGCTCCTCCGCATTGAGAGGAGTCAGATGAGGTGGCTCGGGCATCTGTTTAGGGTGCCTCCTGGACGCCTCCTCCGGGCACGTCCCACCGGGAGGAGACCACGGGGACGACGCAGGACTCACGGCTTGCCTGGGAACGCCTCGGGATCCCCCCAGAAGAGCTGGATGAAGTGGCTGGGGATAGGGAAGTCTGGGCTTCCCTGCTAAAACTACTGCACCTGCGACCCAAACTCGGATAAGCGGAAGAAAATGGATGGATGGATGGATGGATGGATGGATGTCTCTCATAGGTGAGGTATACCTATGATAAAAATGATTGGTCTCTCTCATCTTTTTAAGTGGGAGAATTTGCACCATTGGTTGCTGACTAAATAAATTTTTTGCCCCACTGTATATCAAATAATTTAGCTTCCATAAAGAAATACATTGTCAATGTATGACTGTTTTTGCGTATTGAGTAAACACACAATTCATTCAGTTCTATCCTGTAATTTGTCAGTGTGATAGGTGTGCAGTTATATTTCCACCTGTGATGATGTGTGCTTGTAACTAACGAGAGGTGTCTCGTCATTGGAAAACCTAATAATAGAAAAAGTGATAACATAAACAGCGACGAATGATAACCATGAACATGACATGAAAATCAATCAACATTTTTGCTTCAATGTTAATTGAACACTACGTTACTTTTTGGGCATGATCCATGTCAATGGTGACTTTTTTTTTTTTTTTTTAGCAATTATCCTAGAATACAATACGTAGCCACAATTAATTAAGTCAAGCTTTACTTGCCATTATTTGTTCATCTATCTTACAAAGAAAATAAGGCCATGTTCTATTTCGTAACTATTATGTTCTCTGTCAACGTGCAATTTGACAGGTTCATCGCTAGCATATATTTATGAGGATGAAGTGATTCATTCTTCAGTGTGATCTTTAAGCACTTGAATCACTAACTAGACACACCAGATGGATTGTTTTATGAGCAAGATAAATGTTTCTTTCATAAATCTTTTCTGGCGAAGAGACTATTAAAATTGTTTGGATAAGGGCAGGCACTTCAAAATAGGAACGTTGTCCAAATGCTGTCTGTCTCATTCATTAATGGTCAATCAGATCAACAAGTAGATATATTCTGACTACAACTATCATATCCCATAACATAAAAAAGGCCTACAGTGCAATTATTTACTTATATAAATAAAATAATAATTGGTTTGCGGTGAAATTGCTGCAATGACCATGCTAATGGTTTTAGCGTACACTGTTGTGTAGAAACTTGCAGTTCTATCTTGTTGTTATTTTCATGATGAACCCACACAAAAAGGCCCAGCAGAGGATGTACTTCCTGCGGCTTCTGAGAAAGCATGGCCTGCCACCGGAGCTGCTGAGACAGTTCTACACAGCGGTCATCGAATCAGTCCTGTGTTCTTCCATCACAGTCTGGTTTGGTGCTGCTACAAAAAAGGACAAACTCCGACTGCAACGGACAATCAAAACTGCTGAAAGGATTGTCGGTACCCCCCTACCCACCCTTGAGGACTTGCACGCTGCCAGAACTAAGACAAGGGCGTGCAAAATCCTCTCGGACCCTCCCCACCCTGGTCACCAGCTCTTCCAGCTCCTTCCCTCAGGTAGGCGCTACCGATCAATGCAAACTAGAACTAGTAGACATTCCAACAGCTTCTTCCCTCTTGCAATCAACTTCTTGAACAGCTAACTTACAATTCCATTACAACAAGCTGGCAATTTTTTGACTTGAGTTCGTTGTCACATTTCTGTATTATGTATTACTCGTGCACTCACTGTAGTTGTCTCGCCGTGCTGCACTATTTGCATATAGTGGCCACTCATGCCAGAGTAGCATCTGCTCCATTTGCACACTGATTGAGGAGTATCTGTAACATTTGCACAACCATTGTCCCAGATTATCGCAGTACTCGTCACTTTAAACCGCATACACTCCTTGAAGTCTCAGTGCCCTTTGAACAATGGTCATTGCACCGGACTATTGCGTTATTAGCCATTCGAACTGAGGACTCTGCATCTTTTTGCACAATTGTTGTTTGTTGTTGTTTTTTGTCAATGTCTTTATGTCTCCAAAGTGTTCTGTAAATTGACTGTCTGTTGTACTAGAGCGGCTCCAACTACCGGAGACAAATTCCTTGTGTGTTTTGGACATACTTGGCAAATAAAGATGATTCTGATTCTGATGCCATTTGAGGGGCAACCAATCTATCTGTCACAAGTGACAACAACGTATGAATACTGGCTTAAAAAAAAAACACTAGGTGGCAAACATTTTTTCATGGGAAGTGGTAGAGGAGGCGCTGACGCAGTACTACAGAGTGAGAAGAATTTTACTGAGGCACAACTGCCAGCAAAGGGCAGCGATGCACTATTTTAGATTTGACAAACAGCCCTCAGAGCCTTGATTGTATGCACACAGCAGTGTTTGTGGGCTAAAAATGGCGGCGAGCACAGGCTGGAAGTCGAACAAGTTGAAGTATTTTTACACTCGAAGAGATAAAGTGCATGTATCGTATTCGCAGATTATGAATTGTGGTAGCACAATTGTGTGTTTGTGCCAGAAGTGTGCATAACTGAGCTCTTGTATAACGAGGATCATGGTCACCATGTCAACAGCCACTAAACAACACGAAGCGTCATGACTGAGGTGAATTCTGGTGCGTTTGTGTCACTCACAGCTCATTATATAGGTAAATAAAATATTTTTTTGCCATTCCTAAATGTTGTTTTAGCTGGATTATACAATGAAAACGCTTTCAGATGTCCAAGGTGTGACAAAAAGCAAAAAAAATAAAAAAAAAATATCGCATAAACGCTGCTTTTCACAAAAACCTAATTATCTCCATATTCTGAGACGTGACCAATAAATGTACAACTTACCTATGTTTCACTGCACATAACTAAAGAACGAAAAGGGTAGAGATAGGTTTTTTTTCCTGCTGAAAGAAGAGAGTTCATCCTTAGATATGGTATGTTTGCTATTTATATAATCATCCATCAGGGTGTCCATCCATTCTCTAGAGAATGGATGGACACCCTGCGGAGGAAACTCATTTCGGCCGCTTGTATACGGGATCTTGTCCTTTCGGTCACGACCCACAGCTCATGACCATAGGTGAGGGTAGGAACGAAGATCGACCGGTAAATTGAGAGCTTCGCCTTTCGGCTTAGCTCTTTCTTTACCACAACGGACCGATACAAAGTCCGCATCACTGCAGACGCTGCACCGATCCGCCTGTCGATCTCCCGTTCCATTCTTCCCTCACTCGTGAACAAGACCCCAAGATACTTGAATTCCTCCACTTGGGGCAGGATCTCATCCCCGACCTGGAGAAGGCATGCCACCCTTTTCCGACTGAGGACCATGGTCTCAGATTTGGAGGTGCTGATTCTCATCCCAGCCGCTTCACACTCGGCTGCGAACTGCTCCAATGAGAGTTGGAGGTCACGGCTTGATGAAGCCAACAGAACCACATCATCTGCAAAAAGCAGAGATGCAATACTGAGGCCACCAAACCGGACCACAGCCCCACAACATCCAGAGCCTTTAGGAACTCCGGGCGAATCTCATCCACCCCCGGGGCCCTGCCACCGAGGAGCTTTTTAACTACCTCGGTGACCTCAAACCCAGAGATTGGAGAGCCCGCCTCAGAGAACCCACACTCTGCTTCCCCATGGGAAGGCGTGTCGGTGGAATTGAGGAGGTCTTCGAAGTATTCTCCCCACCGACTCACAACGTCCCGAGTCGAGGTCAGCAGCGCCCCATCCCCACTATACACAGTGTTGGTGGTGCACTGCTTTCCTCTCCTGAGACGTCGTATGGTGGACCAGAATTTCCTCGAAGCCGTCCGGAAATCTTTCTCCATGGCCTCACCTAACTCCTCCCATGCCCGGGTTTTTGCTTCAGCGACCACCAGAGCTGCATTCCGCTTGGCCAGCCGGTACCCATCAGCTGCCTCAGGAGTCCCACAGGCCAAAAAGGCCCGATAGGACTCCTTCTTCAGCTTGACGGCATCCCTCACCGTTGGTGTCCACCAACGGGTTCAGGGATTGCCGCCACGACAGGCACCAACCACCTTACGGCCGCCTCAGCAATGGAGGCGCGAAACATGGTCCACTCGGACTCGATGTCCCCCACCTCCCCCGGAACATGAGCAAAGTTCTGTCGGAGGTGGGAGTTGAAACTCCTTCTGACAGGGGATTCTGCCAGACGTTCCCAGGAGACCCTCACAATACGTTTGGGACCTGCCACGTCGGACCGGGATCTTCCCCCACCATCCCAGCGGGAGCGCTCTCCAGCACCCCCTCCAAAGACTCCCAAAAGGGTGGGTACTCTGAACTGCTGTTTGGTGCATAGGCACAAACAACAGTCAGGACCCGTCCCCCCACCCGAAGGCGGAGGGAGGCTACCCTCTCGTCCACCGGGGTGAACCCCAACGTACAGGCGCCGAGCCGGGGGGCAATAAGTATACCCACACCTGCTCGGCGCCTCTCACCATGGGCAACTCCAGAGTGGAAGAGAGTCCAACCCCTCTCGAGAGGACTGGTACCAGAGCCCAAGGTGTGTGTGGAGGCGAGTCCGACTATATCGAGTCGGAACCTCTCGACCTCACACACCAGCTCGGGCTCCTTCCCTGCCAGAGAGGGAAGGAGACATTCCACGTCCCTAGAGCCAGCTTCTGTAGCCGGGGATCGGATCGCCAAGGTCCCCGCCTTCAGCCACCGCCCATGGGTGCAGGCTCGGCCACCAGGCGCTCGCCTTCGAGCCCCACCACCAGGCCTGGCTCCAGTGGGGGGCCCCGGTGGCCCGCGTCCGGGCAAGGGAAAACGACGTCCATTGTTTGTCGTCATCATTAGGGGTCTTTGAGCCGTGCTTTGTCTGGTCCCTCACCTAGGACCTGTTTGTCATGGGTGACCCTGCCAGGGGCATAAAGCCCCAGACAACTTAGCTCCTAGGATCACTGGGACACACAAACCCCTCCACCACGACAAGGTGACGGCTCAAGGAGGGGTTATATAATCATTGACCACAGTATTCTGCAAGCCTTGAAAGATCGGTCAAAATACTCAAAAACAGCTGGCACGCAAGGGTCTGTCTTTTCTGAAAACGGCTGGCATTGAATTAGTTAATCTTTTTAAGATTGCTCTGTATTCTCAGTAATCCATATGCCTTCCAATGTTGTTGACCCACATAATCAGTCAACAATTTAAACATGGTTTTCTGTTTTAGTTTGATCTCCTACTTAGTCATTTTACATCTTTTTGGGTCCAAGATGATCTCAAACCATTCTGAAACACGTTTAAAGCTCAATGTCATTCCTAATGAATGCATGGACATATATAACGGAAAACATTATTTTGTCTTTCTCTTGGTTGTAATTGCTTTGTAGTGCTATTTATCAAGCTATCTTAGTGAGTTAGAGCCAAGGGAGTGGCTAGGGGTGGCCGCGGCCACCATAAACAGAAACTCAGCCATCCCAATGGTCACCCCCCTCGTGTGTATTTTTGTCGTGAATGTGAATTTTTATTCCTAAAGAGCCACAAGACACCAAGGAAGGTGTTGTGACATTCAGATTTTCACTGTTAGGAGTCGCCACAGCGAGTAACTCGCATGATTTGTTTGGCACAGTTTTTATGCCGGACGCCCTTCGTGACGGAACCCACCCATTTTTATCTGGACCGCATATTGAACCTGCACCATCCGCGTGAAAGGCAGCTGCATGTGCAAGACTTTCACCCAAGACACCAAGGAAGAACAGAAAAAACAAATCTACCCCTCCATTTGTTAATATCATCACAAATCAGACTTTTACGCTCAAGCAGATACTCAGTACTCACAGTACTCAAGTGACATTTTCACGAAGTATCTTTTTACTCTTTTGACACAGATTGAAGGGCCAGGGACCTCCTAAGGTTAATTCATGGTCTGAATATCTTGTGTTGTAGTGCAAGGTGTGTTTACGATTACTGTGTGTTGACTGTTGATTTTTCATTCCGCTGGGAAAAAGGCAACTAAACGTACCTGCACAGAAGTTGCAGTCGCCGGTATTGGATCTGGATTTCCAATTGTAGCCCCCTTTTCACCGGTCAAATGTAGATAGCACATATAGTCTTTGGTCACATTTTCTACTGTAAACCCCTTTCGCTTACAAGCTCGTATCCAACGTTGACATTTCTCGGGATTCCTTCCGGGTTTAGGGAGGGGAATGAAAAAAACTCTGTCCATATGATCACGATCCCCATATCTCGAGTAACTGGACAGATGCCAAAGCAGCAGTGTTTTGTTACCATAATATGTCTGTTGAGGCAATATTTGGGTAGATTTGTAAGGTTCACTGATTTAACTCATACAAGCATGCTATGCACACTGTCCCGCTAAACAGTTGGTCCAAAACAAATATGCCCCCGGTGCATGCTGTGTCGGACACGCCATGAAACGATGACACCCAGCACCACAGTCTCCGGCGAGACTCGCTCTTCCCACCGAGATAAACGACCACTGAGTGGCGAGACGTAACTTCACATACAGACGCAAAGTGAATCACCAGCCATGATCATCACAAGCAAGACACAGACATTTGCTTTGGCATGCCAACGCTAAGTGAATTACCAGCAGCTGGAGCATCAAAGCGGAGACCAAAGATACCTAGTCCGCACTACAACGCTAAATGAATTATCTTCCACCACCAGCCAGCCTGGAGGATTTCAACAACAAAGGCACCCACAGGCGACAGAACGGCACTGCAGATGCGGGTTCATTAAACAGTCTTTAACGGACTTGGCTGGGAGATAATATTTTAAAAACGCCACTAGTGGCTGTATTTCTGCAAACTTGAATGTCTGATGTCGAATCTGTTGTCAACTGAACCAGATGAAATGTTTCATTCGACACCACACAAATGCCACATTGAAAATAGAAGTGTTCTCAACAACCACATAACATTTGAAACATTCGTTACAGGTATTAAAGAGGATGGACATGGGACAATGCAAAGCGGGAAAGTGGTCTCGTGATCTTAAATCCAATAATTAATATTTTATTCCACTAGTTTTAAACCACGAAATAATCCCAAAATGGAAAATTAACACTCAGAGGCGGTCCAGCTCCCCTTTTGGTCCTGAAGGTGGTGAGAAAGGAAGGGGTGGCGAGGACACATCGGACCATCCCCTACCCGGTTTGGGTGCCTGAGCTCACCCCGAGGGAACAGAAGCGGGCACAACGCGTCTGTTCCGAACGTCTTGCGAGCCGAGACACCCGGGCTCCGGCCGTCCTGCCTGCGAACTTTTTGGGTTCCTTTTTCTTCTTCCTTTCTGCCAAATCCACCCTTTCTCGGTGTGGAAGCTTGACCTACCTGCCTCAAACGTGTTCAAGACACATAAATCCAACATTGCGGTCTACTAAAAGTACAGATTAGTGCATATTTGGGTTTAAATTAACGAGAACAGGAATCCCCAGCTATACGCATTCACTACACGCTCATTCTACCAATCTCACATCACAAGTCAGTTTCCTTTGCCAATGTTCGCCTGTACTTTGTTTGTTTTGTGTTTTTCTGTGTTCTTTGCCTGTAGATTCCACATGTTTGATCATTATATTTTCCATAAAATTCACTACCTGCATTGTTGTGTGTGTTTTTGGGTTCGAGGAAAGAAACCTCTGGGCGTCAAGACCTCTTATTAAAGTTTCCTAAAATGTAGCAACCTTCAGATTATGAGACTGAAGGTTTCTCGTTGCTTTTCCTAAATTGTATCCTCATATAAAGTGACGTGGTGCCCCTCTTATAGATAAATTAGCTTGATTTATAACGCTGTAATTTAAAATTACGATAAACCGGAAGTAACACAGGCGTCGCTTCCAGATCATTCTTTTCTCCTAAATTAATTATGTTTTTATTTAACCCGTATACGCTACAATGCGCAGTGTGTTGTTCTAAATTTAGCATTTTTGCGTAATTGTGATCAGTGCGGTTCTTTTCAAGAGGCGTCACCAAAACATTGACCACCCCTCTAAATATTTTCTGGCTGTGCCACTGGTTACAGCTGCTGTTGTAGTCCCTGCTCCTATGTACTGTATCTACCTGTAACAAGCAGCATATGTGTGGAAATGATCGTCTTATTTATCTGTAACAATATCCATTAACACTTGACCTTAAATGGCAAAGTAGTCGCTCACATTCATTGCTGTGTATTTCTGCTTCACTTAGCTGTAACCTATTCACAACACTGCAGTTTATTTGAATTCATTATTACAACTGAAGATACATTTTGTAGCGTGACCTAAAATTTCAGCTGGTCTCACAGCAGGAAGGTTTATGCGCTTGCTCTCTTTGCATCCTTTTCTTTCATCATATAAAATCATCAAGACAAAAATGCTAAGGAACTATATGCAGGACATTATGCAGTCAAAAATATTTGGAATGGCAATATTTCAACCACAGACAATTATTCAAGTGCATGAACGTAATTATTTTTGCAACCTTTTTTTTTTATGTGTTAACATATTACATTTAAAATTCAGTTTTATTATCTATATTTTTCAATGCTGATTGCTTGGGAATCGTGGAGCTCTACTGTCTTGCACTGCTGAAAAGTGTGAACTCCGCAATAAAGTTAACAAATATTGTTCCTTGCCCTTTTTCAGGAAAAAAAAGGATGTTAGAGAGCAGTGCAGGATATCAAGCGACTAGGTTAGGTAAACTAAAGAAACGTTGGCATCATAAACTTTCAACCCAAATGTAGAAACACTATGGAACTTAATGCCATCTAAGTTGGGGTTTATTGTATGTTCCCATTGCAGGTACATGGCCATCATCCACCCTCTCCAGCAGCGCATGTCATCCACAGAGACCAAGGTAGTCGTAGGAGTGATCTGGGTCCTGGCTCTGCTCTTGGCCTTTCCTCAGTATTATTACTCCAACATTGACCAGCTCCCCGGCCGGGTGGTGTGCTACATTGACTGGCCTGAATACACAATATGTGACTTCAAAACAATGTAAGTATTTATAAGATTATATATATATATATCCAGTGTATATTGAACATTTATATTTAAAATTCATATTTAGATATATATTTAATATTTAAATACATATATAGCGTTTAGATTTGAGATTTGGATTTAACTGTAAAGCTGACAAATATTGTTCTAAATGTGCAAAAAAGTGACTCCAAAATTCACACCATTTTTTTTAAACACTGTTTGATGCTAAATGTGACAAAATGTTGCTATTATTTTCAGTGTGAGCCGCTTTACAAACAGCACCCCATAATATACAACCACTTTTGTGCCTATTCCTGTTCACGTACCAATAAGCAATAAACGTCGAAAATGTAAACTCTTTGGCAAATGTGATTCAGCAGCTTTGCAGACTGATTTAGTGACACTACAGCTGAAAGTCAGAGTTTACGAGTCACCTTTACTCCAAATATCATATGTCCACAGGCCGCTACAAATAGAACCAACTGGTCTCATGTCAAACCTGGTGAAATATTTAAGCCCCGACATGTGTGTCTTTTGTAGGAAAGATAAAGCAAATAAATCTGTCATTGCTCACAGAAGCACATTAATTGCATCTTACTTTGTCACCATGATCAATGTTCAAAGGGAAGCTTGGGGAAATTTATTATTGTGCAAATGTTGGTATTAATCATGCCTGCACCCACTGTAATCATGCTGTGATTGACGAACCGCTGTAGGCTGTTATAGAAAAACAGGATAAATGCAGGAAGTTTGGAAGTGATCTATTCACAGGTTGTGCCACCCCCGTACCCTTTCCGTTTCTTTCATTTATATTTCTCTAATTTCGTTGGTCTCACCAGCCAGTATACACAGGAACTTGTATCAACATGAGCCCTTTCACACAAATATCCAAATTAGAGAACACACACTTCCATGCAATGATGCGCAAAAGAAGCGTTGATCTCATTACAGCTCTGCTCATAGCAACTTCTCAGCTTGGTGTTTCGCTTGCTCTGCAGCCAGCCAGCCATTGCCTTCCTTTTCCACAGATTGTTATATTTCTCCATGGAAATATAGTTCGTAATAAATTGCATGACAGCCGTTCAATTAATCATGATAGTATCACTTCCACATTTATTTATTTATTTATTTATTTAAAATGAAACCCATTTAATGGAACACAGAATCTAAGTGAGAATGCAACAGCTGCCTCGATCATCTGCTGAAGCTTAGTAGCTGATTAGGACTGACACAGTGGAGGTCTCACATGTTCCTTTTTTGAGGCTACACCTTATGGCGCCTTTACTCTAACTACCCTGTGTTGATTGTGCTGCCAGTTAGTCGTAATTCAAGGGGACATATAAGAGGGAAAAAAAGACTTTTTATTTGTTTGTATACAAATATTTGATTCTCTGGAGAGCCTGCCCACGTGTGAAATTAAGCAACTATGTAATTCTGTTTCTGAAAATGTGTCAGCGAGGCCCGCACTTCCGCCCCACTATTCCACAACAGTGGGGCCAATTTTCACAATAACCAGCCCCACCCATAACAAGATCAGCTAAATTGGGCGAATATCCATCCAAGAGTTTATATTTGTGTTTGGTGATGTGTCTACGTCAGTGATTCCCAACCAGTGTGCTGTGGCACATTAGTGTGCCATGAGCAATCTTCAGGTGTGCTGTGGGAAATTATCAAATTATACTTAATTGCTCCAAAAATTATTCATTTACAAGAATAATTCCTCTATTTACGCCAGTGAGGCATAGTGACAGACAGATCAAATTAATGGTCTTCTTTTAGATGGCAGGAAGTACATACAGTAATTACTGTGTATCTACTTTTTGTGACATTTTTGTTGTTTGGTGTGCCCTGAGATTTTCCAATTGTAAAATATGTGCCTAAGCGAAATAAAGGTTGGAAATCACTGGTCTACATAGGTGCCCACCAGGCACGTGCACATACAGGTGCTCAAGCCAAAAAAGGGTACAAATTGCCAAAATTAAGAGAGAAAAAAGACTAACTTACGTTATTTACATTATTTATGTTAACACAATCAACACAATCAAAAATAAAATAACTGACTATTAAACGTTTTGTGATGTGAAAAAAAAAAATGATACCAAGATAAATAATTAGAAGAAAAAAATAATAATATATATATATATATATCCATCCATCCTCTGAGCCGCTTATACTCACAAGGGTCGCGGGTGTGCTGGAGCCTATCCCAGCTATCATCGGGCAGGAGGTGGGGTACACCCTGAATTGGTCGCCAGCCAATCGCAGGGCACACAAACAAACAACCAGTCACACTCCCATTCACAACTACAGGCAATTTAGAGATGTCAATTAACCTACCATGCATGTTTTTGGGATGTGGGAGGAAACCAGAGTGCCCGGAGAAAACCCATGCAGGCACAGGGAGAACATGCAAACTCCACACAGGAGGGGCCGGGGATTGAACCACGGTCCTCAGAACTGTGAGGCTGACGCTCTAACCCGTCCCCCTCTCGGATATGGATGAGGTGGTAGGCGTTACGGAGGTCCAATTTGGTAAAGATTTGGGCTTCGCAGAGGGGTTCAAGGGACGGGTCAATCAGGGGTAGCAGTGACTTATTTTTTATTGTAATGTCATATATATATATATATATTATTTTTTTTTTTTTTTTTTTTTTTTTTTGGTTTTTTTTGTTTGTATGTGCCCTGGCAATTGGCTGTTCCCCGCCTCCTGCCCGATGATAGCTAGGATAGGCTCCAGCACGCCCGGGACCCTATATATATATATATATATATATATATATATATATATATATATATATATATATATATATATATATTCTGTCACATGTGGGGAGTAGCTGGACCCAAGAGCAGGCAGAGGCAGATGTAAAATGATGAACAGTTTATTGAGCAAAGGTTACGGAGGTGGTCCTGGGTGTGTTGGCAGCATGGACAGGTTGCAGGCAGTCGACAGAACAGGCGGCTGGCTTGGTGGCAGGAATGACGTGGGTCTGGAACACAGGGGATCACTGGGAATGAGGAGACACAAGAGTTAAAAAGGGAACGAGGGGTTGAGTGGCTTACTTGAGTACGGTGGACCGTGGTACCGCTAGGGGAGGCTGCAATACTTTGGAGAGGATTTCCTGGAACAGGCAGGCTTAAATACTGGTGGTGATGAGGCTGATTGAAGACAGGTGCTGAAAACAGAGAGGGGAGGGGGGAGAGAGAGAGGACTATAATGGAACTGCAGGGCAGTATATGACAGTACCCCCCTCTCAACGGACGCCTCCTGGCGTCCTGCCAGGCTTCCCCGGGTGAGCTGGTATATTGAAGGTGGTCTTCCATTCGTCCCCCTCTCAGATATGGATGAGGTGGTAGGCGTTACGGAGGTCCAATTTGGTAAAGATTTGGGCTTCGCAGAGGGGTTCAAGGGACGGGTCGATCAGGGGTAGCAGTGACTTATTTTTAACTGTAATGCCATTGAGTCCTCGGTAGTCGATGCATGGGCAGAGAGTGGTGTCTTTTTTCTCTACGAAGAAAAATCCAGCCCCGACCGGCGACAAGGGGGGGTGTATGAGGCTAGCAGCCAAGGAGTCGCGGATGTAATCCTCCTTAGCCTTTATTTCGGGACGGGAGAGATTGTAGAGTCGGCTGGTGGGAAGTGGAGCTCCCGGCAAGAGGTCTATGGAGCAATCATACGGGCGGTAGAGATGGCCAAGTCCTTGCTGAATACTGGGGAGACGTCATGATATTCTTCTGGAACTTGGGAGATGTGCACTGGGGCGGCATAGGGTGGTGGGTCTTCTGAGGGTGGAACGGCAGAAAGCAGACAGTGGGAATGGCAATGAGGACTCCATCTGGTAATGGATAAACGACTCCGGGATTGTGGAGTTGGAGCCAGGTAATACCAAGAACTAAGGGAGTCTCAGGGGAAGGAATGACAAAAAGGGAAATTTTTTCACAGTGATTGCCTGAAATAAGGAGTGTGATGGGCACTGTTTGGTGGGTGACCAAGGAAATTACTTGGGCTGTGACTTTTTTCGGGAATGCAATTGGTTGGAGAGGGATTTGGAGCTGGTGAATTATTTCTTCATGAATAAAATTATCATCGGCACCGGAATCAATAAGGGCAGTGATGGGGGTGTTATGAGCAGAAATTATAATGCAAGCGGGAACGGTCATGCGCAAGGGAGAGTTTGAGGGAACAGAGGTTTTGCTCACCTCGACGCTCTCGGGACGTGGTGAGCCTGGTCTTCCTGGTCGGAGGGGCCACGAGGAAGTGACCGGATTGACCGCAGTAGATGCACAGCCGCTGGATGACACGACGCTGACCTTCTTGTGGATCCAATCATGTTTGACCAATTTGTATGGATTCATCGGATGCAACGGGGAGTGACGAAAGACGGTTTTTATCATATTATGTAGTTTGAGAGATGTTTATGGATTTATGGTATATTATGTGGTATATTTTATGAGAATGATATGGTTTGGGTGGAAGGGTGGACGACTGGTTAGCACATATGCCTCACAGTTCTGAGGACCCGGGTTCACTTCTGGCCTCGCCTGTGTGGAGTTTGCATGTTCTCTCCGTGCCTGCGTGGGTGTATATTACAACAAATTATAACTATTAACTCTAAATTTCCCAGCACGTTGGGCGACTGGTTAGCACATCTGCCTCTCAGTTCTAAGGACCGGGGTTCAAATCCTTGCCCCACCTGTGTGGAGAGTTGTAGCCCATCTCCCAGATGCGTCTGAATGTGGTGTTTATTGAAGCTGTGACTCCCGCCTCATTCCAGTCTTTCTGGATCTCTGCTAGATTCTTGAATCTTCACTGTTTGATAATCCCCTGAAGCCCACGGTCATCTCTTTTGCTGGTGGATCTTCTCCTGACACATTTTGTCCTTCCACTAGACTTTCCATTGATATGCTTGGACACAGCGCACTGTGAACAGCCAGCCTTGCTTAGCTATGAACTTTTGTGGCTTATCCATCCTATGGATGGTATCAATTATGGTCTTCTGGCCAGTTGTTAAGTCTGCCGTCCTCCCCATATTCAGAATCTGAATCAGAATTATCTTTATTTTGCCAAGTATGTCCAAAAAAACACACAAGGAATTATTGAACCCAACTGAGACAATTGAACCAAACTGAAGCAATTTAATGACACCTGGGGAAACCTGTCCAGGTGCTTTGAGTTTAGTAGATGATTAGTGTGTGACACTCAGTTTAAAACATTTATGGCCTGCAAAATTTGGGCTGATTTCTTCACAGTATTCTAATTTTTTGAATTCCTGATTTCGTGGGTTTATTGAGCTGGAAGCCCAAATTATGTAAAAAATAAACAAATAAATTCTTGAAATTCTTGAAATTGTGGGCCCTGAATCCCGAGAGAAGCCGGCGGTGTTTCTGGGTGTTGTTTTCGGCCTTGTCGCTTACGCTTTTTACTCTGGACTGTAAAAAAGTGATTACCATACTAAACTGAAATGTTCAACTTGGTAGAAAATGGGTTTATGAGAGGAAATTAGCAGCTTCTACATATGTATGGCTATTACCACTGTGGTATGTCTTTTTATTTTCTTCCAAAATTCAGGTGATGAATGACACCATTGAATGAAATCAAACACAATTCTGAAGTGACTACAGAGCATGCTTGTATACTTTAGCGTGACACGAAATGGTCCCTTGTTGAATTGTTGCATTGACTTGCTCCAAAGTGGTTGACTCCTTATATCCCCTTTATGCTGCCATTATACCTGCTTTGAACCTCCTTTAAGACAAAAGAAAAACAAGAACACCTCACAAAGTAAATCAATGTCATGTTGAGTTTGTACAGCAAATGCACAAACTGTATACTGTGAAGTAGGCACGCCAATAAAATCATAGCTTGAGCACCTCGTTCTCTGTGATTTATCCCTTTTAAATTGGGCTTTCTGCAACATCAGGAATTCAGCAGAGAGCGGGGTGTCCTGTTTTATTTGTCCCTTCTATTTTTGAGCAGCTGCCTCTCCTTCCAATTCACCCGCTCATTAATCATGCAAACAGATACACTCACACATGTTTAAATAGACATCTATGCATATTAATCATGCATATAAATGTTTCCCCACATTACCAATCATTTATTGTACAAACAATAACTGGACTAGTAAGGAGACAACATACAGTTAACCGCAAGCTAATTCTCCGAGCATATTTGTCCATATTCCAAAATATACTGCACTTGTTGCCAACATTTGAAGCATGCTTTCATGTTTGGACGAGAGACAAAGTAGCAGCCCCACTGTGTATAATTTTTCCGTGGCTGTGTGGTATGCGGTGACCAAGCTTTTATTGATTCAGAATGTGTGACAGTACAGCAACCTAGTGCAGCTTTTCTGCCATGAAGCCTCAACCATCAGTCAAAGTAGGGAATATGATATCCCCCACCCCCCCCCCCCCCCCCCGCCCCCCCCCCCCCCCCCCCCCGGCAAGGAGACGACTTTCTCATTCTCTTTGTACAAGTTCATACTTCAACCAATCTTGCTTCAAAATAGTTGGCAGTCCTGATATTTATAGAAATTGTGCTGCAGTATGGCTTGTGGGACTAACGTCACAAAAAAATTATTTGGGGGCATATTCTCCTCTGCGCTTAGGTAAGAAAATGTGCTGCGCCCATTTCTGAATGCGCTCATTCTTCCGTCCATTTAATTCAGTCATATGTGCACCTTCCCACCAGTTACGCACGCTGAGTGGAGAAAACCTTAAATGTGGGCGTCCCCTGTCAAATCTAGTCTAGCATTCTCCCAAAGACTTAACCACGTTCCCTCTTTTGCATTCCTGAGGCTGTTCTAAGTCTCGCGTAGGTGAAACATCATATGGCACTTCAAGTTTGGAGGCATTTACAATAGTTTATAACATACTATGTGAAAGATCCTCTATTTTTAAAAAGAGAGCCAGAGGACGACAAAAAAGCATGAGAATACAGTATTTATTGTTTTATTCAAGGATTCAAGGTCTGTAATTGTCATACCAACACACATTTACACATGTTATGGCATGAAACATGGGTACCCCAGTAAGTCGCAAGATAGATAGATAGAATAGAATAAGAAATAAGATAAAATAAAGACCAGACAAAAAAAGTAAAATACTTATTTGCAGTTGTGAATGTTTGCAAAGATGCAAATGCAGCAGGGGCTTGCATTTCACAGGTTAGTGGAGGGTTAAAAGGAGCGTGCACTTCACTTCAAGTAATGTACATACTGTATACATCAATTCCAAAATTACATCCCAAGCTTCTAAGTGAGTCATCTTCAGCAATGATTACAGTGACAACATCCACCGAGTGAGATCTTCGGAGAATTGAACCTAGCAGCGTTAATTCAGCTTTTGGCTCAGACACATGTTGGCAATGTTTGTTTCAAAGTCCTCCCACTTGTATCTGACGCCACTTGGTGTTGGTGGTGATGTTTTATAAAAGGGAGCAAATTCACTATCCAAGCCGTTTCAACATTGAAATGAGAAAAATAGAATTAGGTCTGTCAGTCTGTTCAGTGAGAGGCAGAGAGGCTACCTTTTTACTCGCGAAATAGTTTGTATGTGGCCTAAGATTGAACTAGTCTGTTGTTTACCCCTCTTGCCCAAAGTTAGCTAAGATGAGGATCGAACTCACTCGTGACCCGGATGAGGACAAACAGTATTAAAAATGGATGGATGGATCGCTTGTGTAGTCATTCAACTAAATGTTAGTTTTATGAAAAAGGTATGCAGAATAGAAGTCTAGACACGTCACAGGAATTATATCCTTTACCTCAGAGACTCAATAAAAAGCCTGTGTCACTTTCCTGGAAGAAATTTTAATTTATAAATTTTCTTTTAAAAGATTTAAAGCAAAGCAAATTTATTTATATAGCGCATTTCATACACAAGGTAACTCAATGTGCTTTACATGATTAAAAGCATTTAAAAACAAAGGAAAAAAAGTACAATTTAAACAGCATACAATGCAAGAAATATTTAAGAGTGGAAATGCTCTAAAAAGCATTTTTAACCTGGACTTAAAAACATTCACACTTGCGGCTGATGTCACTTCTGTTGGCAATTTATTCCATTTGTGTGCAGCATAATAGCTAATTGCTGCTTCACCATTTTTGCTTTGGCCTTTGTGTCCCACTATTTAACCTGAGTCTGTCGATCTCAGAGCCATACTGGGTTTATTTGCCATTAGCATTTCTTTCATGTATTCAGGATCTTAACCATTTAGTGTTTTATAGACCAGTAGCAGAACTTTAAAATATATTCTAAAGCTGACTGGAAGCCAGTGTAAAGACTTTAGAATTGGAGTAATATATTCTGAGCTCTTTGTTCTGGTCAGAACCCGAGTTGCAGCATTCCGAATGAGCTGCAGCTGTTTAATGTTCTTTTTGGGGAGTCCAGTCAGAAGACCATTACAATAGTCAAGTCTACTTTAGATAAAAGTATTGATGAGCTTCTCCAGGGGCCTCATGTACAAAGACTTGCGTGGATTTCCTACTGAAACATGGCGTCCGCTCAAATCCAGAAAATGTCGTACGCACAAAAATATCCAGATGTATGAATCTGTGTGTACGCATGAATCCAAGCACATTTCCTTTGTGCATCCCAATCAACGTGGAAATGAGCGCACATGTTGGAGGAGCCGACCCCTCCTTGTCCACGCCCACATTTAAATATGCAAATCATATTTAAATGAACCCTGCGCCTGAGATCCTGAAGCTAATGAAGAAAAAAAAAATTCTGAATGTGAAGTTGCTCAATGTGGAGGTGCGCAAGAAAATCCTCTTTGGCACACTGTCCTCCGGCGTTAACAACAAGCGAAGAGGAGCGATTGGGACAGCATGATGCGGCTGTCAATGCTGTGGGATCGGAACAGCGCACACACACTGAACTAAAAAAGAAGTGCAGACATACAGGTGGATGTGAAGCGGAGGACAGCTGCCCACTGCCAAAGTGTGCCCAAAACAAGCGGAGGAACCGACGCGAAGGGCCTCACCCCATTTGAGGAGCGAGTCGCTGCAATCATGGGTGACACTGCTCTCTCAGGGGTGGTGAGGGCAGGTGGCTGACTCTGATCACCACACAAGGTAAGTATTTTTATAACTCACAACAAATGTGTTCATAGTAACCTACACTCAGCCCTATGAGAGAAAGGTTCATGCGTAAATGTATGTATGGTATTTGTAATAAATCTTTTGAATTCAAATAGAAGCACATATCAAAGAGGATATTAAAAACTGTGACTCCTATTTGATTACTCAATTTATTATTTTAATACACAGGAGAGAACACGCAGTCGCAGCCACGTGCTACATGTTTGGGGTATTAGTCCACCGTCCCCACAGACGTGGAGGATTCCTCCAACGTCCCTCACTGAAAAAAAGAGTAATTTGATTTTCCTTAATTTGAACATGTACATCGGTTGCACATGATTAAAATTTGTTAAAATGACATAATTTACCCCTTCTCTTAAAAAAAATAAAAATGGCACACACGCAAACGCGGAGGTTTCGTCCACCGTTCCTTTGCGTCTCCTCCGGCATCCCCAGCGTCTCCGACGCAATTACACTCCAGCAACCAGCTGCTGGCCGTCTACTCACCCGTGCTGTGCTGAAGTCAGGAGGAGATTGTGAGGGCAATAGGCAGCATAAATGATATCTGTGATTCATTAAATACGCTGGTCAACAAGTGAATTCCGAGTCCTTGCTTCTTTTACATTGTTGAAATCAATTGTTGTCGGGCATGAATTGTTCATCAGTGCTAACTGTTCATATGTCTCTGATGTGCAGATTTATTATAACAGTTTCGCAGCATCCCCTCTAAGTGTTGCCAAAGCACCAATAGCTGCAGAAACGTGCTTACGCCAGCCATGCAGTTGGCGTGAGGCACCGCACATTTCCACGGTCATGTCACTCTTGATACATCTGAACTTTGCCGTGAAAAAGAACATACACCACGTTTTTGTGCGTACGCACCTTTTGTACATGAGGCCTCTGGTCCGCTTGACACACACAATCATTCACTCTGGATATGTTCTTCAGACGGTCGAAGGCAGTTTTAGTTATTGATTTGATATGACTGTTGAAAGTCAGGTCGGAATCTATCACAACATCAAGTTTTCAGACTTGAGCTTTTGTTTTTAAAGAAAGTGACTCCAGGTATTTACTAACAGCAATCCTCTTTTATTTATTGCCAAAAACAATTATCTCAGTTTTGTTGTGGTTTAATTGATGACAATTTTGGCTCATCCAGTTATTTATCTGTTTTAGACAGTGACACAACACCTCAATTGAACTGTAGTCATCTGGAGACACTCCTAGATATAACTGTGTTTCATCTGCATAGCTATGATAGTCAAAATTAAATTTCTGAAGAATTTGACCCAAGGGTAGCATATACAGGCCAAACAGGAGGGGTCCAATAACTGACCTTTGAGGGACCCCGTAGGTCATTGCCATTCAATGAGATTCCAGAGATTGAAATTGAGATTGAGATTGAAATGCAGGCCCCCCACTTTAGATTTTCCATTTGTTTATTCCGTAAACATTCAATATTAATGCAAATAGCGACTGCCTTTTATGCTGTTACCGTAATCATTTTGCTGGGTTGTACACACAGATTAAGTCCACTGAGCCCCATATTTGAGCTTCTCAACAGTTGTTCTCCTTTTATTTGGTAACCTTACCTCTTGCAGTGTAACTTTATGTGTGCGTGCATGGTCAATTTCACCCTGATGAAAGCCACTGGGAATTTCAGTGGATTTAACATAATTGTACTCAATAGCAATGGAAATGGCATGTGAGGCTCTTCTACAGCATTCGCTGAGGAGCAAACAGATTGTGTCTCTCTGTGCTCTGTGTGTTTTATTTTCAAATTTTTGCATAGCAAAAATGCACACACATACAGATTTACACACGACGCTACATCATCAGACATGTCCATTTACCAAGGTTAACATGATTAAAAAGGGGGGGAAAACGTGTCTATGATAAATTATGCATGAAAAATTTGATAATCACTGAAACTGTCACATTTGATTACATTGTAAAGGGTTTAAAATCAATGGACATTTACTGGAGGAGAGGTTGAAATGATGTTCATTATATTCATGAGCTTGTAAAATAATAAAAAAAACCTAAATTTAAAGAAGAAACAAGAAGTAAAGGAATGATATTCGTCCCTAAAGAGGAAATTCAAATGGGCAAAGATGCAAAACATATCGTACCTACACCTACATACCGTACGTATCCTGTAGAAAAGCAATGCTGTGCAGAAATCTTGGGCCACCATTAGATTTTGTGTTTTTGCAATGTTATAAAGAACATATGACTAAAATGTCACTCACTAAAAACATTTGCGGGTTGTCGTATTTGTAAGTTTGCAGGCTAATTCCAGGTTGATGGAAGACGTGGTGCCATGAGGATTCTGGGGTGTGGGGCGTTCCATTGTTGCCGTAGTGACTATGACAAAGTCTGCTGACATACCCGTCTGTGAAGTTTAGTTTCCATTAACCAAAATGTTTTTACAGGGGCAGGCCTTAATCGTTCTCTGTGATAGCATGTCTCCTAAAGCATTTTAAGGCAAACCTGTAGGAATATAAAAAAATGGATTTGTAGTACAAATCAGTCCAATGCTCAAATGCTTACCCTTATGTTTCTGCCTGTTTTTGTCTGTCTTGCTTTGCATTACATATGGTTTATCATGCCCGTTGGATGAGATGGGTTTTAGCTTCAAATAATAAAGAAATAAAATAGCTATGTTTTATTTTTCTTGTGTTGTAGAGATAGGACATTACACTCACGCACAGTAATAAAACTTGTATACTGCAAGACAAGTAATGCATGTTGGAGTTTTTCCGGTTTTAACCAGTATTGACACAAACAATATACAGGATAAACATTCAGACAAAAAAAAAACAAAAAACAAAAATTGTATCTCCCCAAAAAAAGCAGTCCTTTTTATTTTCCACAGCAGCTCCTTCAGAGGCGGGTCTCAAGCCTGCTACATGCAGTCTTAAAAGAATTCTTGAGCTTCTACAGCCCCACATGCATCCTTCGATTACGTCCATTGTCACTGAATTGGTTTTATGATGCAGATTTTGCTTGTCACTAAAGGCCAAGCTTATTGAGTTACCCTTCTGACTACCTCCACTTAAAGCTGCTGGCTAACTGGTGTTCTACCATTTATAAAAAAATATCTTTCCCGCTGCAGCGTTTAATGTCATTCAGCGAGAAGCAGCGTGCTGCAGTGATGATGAATTTATATTTGAAGGCTCCTTGATTAATTAAGATTGGCTGTGTTCCATAGGTATTATGTGTGTGTGGCCATCCTGATCTACTTCCTTCCTTTGTTGGTGATGGGCTGTGCTTATCTAGTGGTGGGACTAACCCTCTGGGCCAGTGAAATCCCAGGAGACTCTTCCGATCGCTATAAGGAGCAACTGACTGCCAAACGCAAGGTACACCCACAACCGTTTATTCTATTTTATTTGACAATCTCTAATTAAAGATTCTCATATGTCTTGATTTCATGTCATCCATAATGGCTTCATCAACAATAAACTACACTGATAGACCTTGGTGGAGCCAAATATAGCAGCTTCATTTTTCAAGTGACAGCACTTTACGTAATGTGCAGAAAAGTACACAATACCGTATAATATGCTATTAATTTCTAATTTCATTACCCTGGCAATACTTATCATGAATAATTAATTGAGTTGGTCCCGTTGTGCATGGTTTATTAAGTTGACATGTTTATTTTCTTCCTGCAGCTCTGTGATATTTAAAGGGCTGACAGATTTAATTAATGTATACATTATAATTGTGAATGTATCCAATTATGGGGACTTAAACACTCAATGTAAAATAGATTTACACTAGAGATCTGTGTATATCTGATGTGCTTTTAAATTCATGTCAATAATGTCAAGTCAGATAGATAGATAGATAGATAGATAGATAGATAGATAGATATAGATAGATAGATAGATAGATAGATAGATAGATAGATAGATAGATAGATAGATAGATAGATAGATAGATAGATAGATAGATAGATAGATAGATAGATAGATAGATAGATAGATAGATAGATAGATAGATAGATATAGATAGATAGATAGATAGATAGAATGGAGGCGGAACGGTGGATGACTGATTAGTATGTCTACCTCACAGTTCGGAGGACCCTGGTTCAAATCTGGTCTCGCCTGTGTGGCGTTTGGATTTTCTTCCCATACACTTCACACTTAGAAAGTACATCTGTGACTAAATTGAGATAAGATCATTATTTTCAGTATAATTCATACGTTATATGATATTTTTGTTGGGTGGTTGAGCATGAAGTTTTTCTAATGTAAATAGGTGCCTTGGCTCAACAAAGGTCTACAGATGATAATATTATGTGAATAAGCTCAGCTCATGCATAAAGTTCACTCTATCAACTTCATCTTTTGGTTACTAGCTGCATAGATATATGCTTCCAGTCAGGTCCATAAATATTGGGGCATGGACACAATTCTCATCTTATTGGGTCTAAACACCACCACAATGCAATTGAAATGAAACAAACAGGATGTGCTTTAACTGCAGACTTTCAACTTTAATTGGAGGGTATTTACATCCAAATGAGGTAAACAGTGTAGGAATTACAACAGTTTGTGTTTTTGCAACCAACTTTTTAAAAGCTAGCTCGCTACATGCTAGGATTGCGTAAGTTTCCGTGGTAATCAAACCCCCTAACGAACATAGCGATTCTCAGCAAGTTGTCATTCCAAGTACCAGAGCTCTTGCGTTGGAGAGGTAAAGATGTGGAAGTACCATCGTGAGCCTACACCTTTTATAGAGAAGCAACAGTATCTCTTCTCTCCAACGCAAGAGCTCTAATGACCCATCCCGCTGCGATATGATTGGCTGCTGCATCGTGGGAGGGCATGAGTCATATGACGTGTCCGTGCCGCCATCTGGGCTAACTTACTACTTTGCTCTAGAGTGTACACACACAAACACACACTTCTTTGCCTCATTGATTAAAAAAGAAGTAAATAAAACTCATGCGTGTTATGAACCTAATGGTACGCATGAGGACAGAACTGAAAAAGTCGAACCAAAATGTGGTTGGTCTTCAAAAATCATTCCAACCTTAATATACACACATATATACGTATGCAGTTGTACCTTGAGAAATGAGGGACTCGACTTACGAGTTTTTCGAGATAAAGACGTCGTTCAGCTGATTTTTTTGCTTTGAAATACCAGCACTATATGGTGGCAGTGAAGTAAATTCAACTCACTTCACAATAAGCAACAGTTTGGCAAATAGTGAACAATTAATCAGAAAGGAGCCTTCAAGCTGTTTAATGCCACTCAAAGTTAAAGTTTACTGTCAAACTAAACTTAAAGAGCATTACACATTGTGTGTTTAAACCAATCCAAAAACATTACCTTTAAGAATGGCCCGCTAGCCTAATGCTAACATATAATCGTAAACGCCGTTGTCATACAAACAGGATCGGATATTTGAACACAAATGGGTGGAGCAACACAGGTAAATAGATAATGTAACAATACTCACAGGCATATATTCTTTATCCTCTGCAAAAAAATTACTAATATAACAGCACCATACTGAGTCAGTCACAGTAGTCGTAGAATAACTATTCTTTGTTTGTGTCTGCATGACTGTATTATGGAACGGCTGGAACGGATTAATGGCATTTCCTTTCATTGTAATAGGGAATGATGATTTGAGATGTGAGTCTTTTGAGTTACGAGCATGGCATCACTTTATACACAGACACACACACTTAGTTCTTTTGCTTCCTATCTTGTTGGAGCGTTTGGGGGAAATCATTTTCTGGTCCGGTACGACTGTTCCCTAGAACATAAAGCATTGTGAAGTCCATTTAAGTCATTTTTGGTGAATTTTGGTGCGGAGGAACATGTGAGCCCTAATCTGTGTTGCAGGTGGTGAAGATGATGATTGTGGTGGTGTGTACATTTGCTATCTGCTGGCTGCCCTACCATGTCTACTTCCTGCTGCACCAGTTTATTCCCGACATGTTTGAGGAAACATTCATCCAGCAAGTGTATTTGGGCATCTTGTGGTTGGCCATGAGTTCCACCATGTACAACCCGATCATCTACTGCTGCCTTAATGACAGGTAAGCATGCGCATTCTAAACTCATACCACATTTAGATGGTTTGTTAATGATTGGAAGAGCTCAGATGAGTGGATTAGCGAGTAGGACGTACTGTATGTACAGTACTGTATATGGATTACCACATTTCCTTGCATCTCCAAAATCACTACTTTTCAGGAAAGTAAAAAAGGACATCTTGCTTGAGTTACCAAACACCACTGTCATGGCTGCGTAAACACACAAATGAGTTGAACCCCAACGCAAACACCACAAACTGAGCAGGTATAACAGATCTTATTAAATAGAACATGCATGCAAGCGTGATAATGCAAACAACAAAAAGCACTGTGACAAAAGACTGACGTGAAAAAACAAAACTAACCTGAACAAACTAAAAGAGGTGGACAGAGTGCCACAGGAGGAAGCTGCAGTAAGAGAGCAAAAACAAACTCAAAAGCCTACACAAGGCTGATAACAGAAAACACAGTAGTACTTACTGGTGATGCACTGAAATTTTGGCGGTCGAAATGTTTCCGGCAAAATAAGCCTGTCACGATTGCGTGTACGGAATTTTTAACCCCAAAGCAAAACGAACACAGTCATAAGAGCCAATAAACAATTTCTTTCTAAGCAAGGCTAATACAAAAATGAAAACTACATAGCAAAAGGCTGATGTGAAATACAATAAAGGGAAAAAAAGATAATATTAGGACTAAGGAAAGCCATAAATACTTACAAGGGAAAACAAGTGCAAGATGAAATGGGGACGCAAAACACACAATCGAACAGGCAATGACTACGAGCAACAATTTTCCATCAACTAGCTCCCATCTTTCCAGTGCTTAAGAACCTAACTAATCGTTACCGTGGTGACGACAACAAAAGACAACATTTGAATTAATAATTTACTGTAGATAATCCAAGGAGCTACATTCCTCCTGATTAGTTGCCAGCCTTATTTTCTCGTTGGCAATCATTTTAATAGCTCCAGCTCACTTGAAAGACAGTGTTCTTCACTTTAAAATAGTAGAATAAACCCAGTAGTCTAAAAAGCCCAACGTGCTCGCACTCTTAGATTGACTCTCACACCGTGACAAAATAGCGTGATGCCTGCCACATGGATTTTGTTTGACAAAAGAAGACAGATGGTGCGTGTTAGATTCAATCAATCCTCTAACATTGTCTTCCACCTGTTAATTGTACCTGTGTTGTCAGAAAAATTAGATTTCACACTTAGTTGTTTTTGCTTCTAAAATTAATGTAGTATGAAATTATTTGAAAATATGTGGGTGTATTGACGCAAGCTGAGGTTTAGTCATTCTTCGTAAGGCACTGAGCGACTTTTGTCTCTGCCAGCTCAGATAATTAAAACAAATGTGACCGATGATGGTTCGCTCATTCCATCTTCCATCCATAGTCTTCTCTCGTTTGTCCTCGATGAACATTTTAGTTTTCACTTCATTCACTTCTCTCTCCTCTGCTTGTGGTTTCACCCTGCCTCGCCAGATTTTTTCAATTCGGGTGCCCAGTCCTTTCTGTTATCACTACTCTTATTTTTACTCTGGAATCGTTTTAGATGCCATGTAAATTAACACTTGTTATCCTCATTAAGTGTTGCAAAAATACTGTCTCAATGAAGTTCACTTACACAAATGTTTAATTCGAATACAGTTCAGTTAAACAAAGGCATCTATCGCTCAAGCTATCGCAGTACAATTTTATTAAGCAAATGGAGATATTAAAATGGTTGCTGGTGTGGAAAATACAGCCATTTTGTATGAATATGACCTATGACATATGATTGTGAGTATTATGATTGGGGGAAATACAGTATATACTGATAAAATGCTGTTGAATGAGAATCAATATGTTATTCCTGCCTGAGACATTGAACACAAGCTTTTTTAATGATTATAGAATTAGAATTGTTTCATTTATGTGAGACTGAAGTGTATTATCTGTATTCATTTTTGGGTAAATACTGTATATGAAACACATACATATACATAGAGTATATACCTGTACATATTCCCTCCTGTTGTGGTATTGACAGTTGGTGGTGTGATTTCACTTAAGTATTTAGAATTGTAAAATGATAGAATAAATATGAATGACCTTTTGAAACTAAATAGTTCCCAAATCTGCACCGTTCATATATATATATATATATATATGTGTGTGTGTGTGTGTGTGTGTGTGTATTGATATGTACTCATGCATTGGTTATACCTAAATACGCAATACAAAGTCTCAATAATTAGCTAAATACACTTATAAATGCTAAACATAATGTTGCACAGGCATAGCATATGCAAGTGATGTCTCCTTTTAAGATTTGTGAGACTGGCAAACTGGAATATTCTGTAAAGGAGTCCAAAAATCTTAGAAAAAGAAAAACACAGTTGATCGTTCAATGCTTTCTAAAAATTAGGCCTCATGAGATTTTATCATGCATTATGACATCCCAATGACAAAAATTTGAAAAACAAATCACTGAAGTGATATGGGGGAGGGCGTGTTGTCCAAATAAAAAATAAAATAAGCTTTAGAGCATTTGAGAGTTGTCCTAAGAAATAATTAACTATAGTATAATTTTCACCAACATTAAAATATAAAAAAAAATAATAAATAGCATTACTAATTGCTTTCTCAGATTTTTCTCAGGTACAGTCCAACATTTGTATTAGAGATCTTTTGTATATAGTCGCTTGAAAAACTTTAAAGAAAAAAAAAGGGATTTCACTAATTGTCAGCAATCAGCAGAGAGTGAAGTAATTCCGAGTTTGCCAGGGCTGTAAAAGGAATTGAAAAAGGAAGTAAAAATAAATTTGATGTTTTGTTAACCGTTAACAGTCGTACCTTTGGAGTGTCAATCCTGCTATCGTCTATTACGGTTGTGGCTGTGTGTATGTGTGCATAACCAAATTAAATGTGTACTTCCCCTACAGGTTCCGTGCAGGTTTTAAACAAGCTTTCCGCTGCTGCCCTTGTGTCCCTCAAAACTCATACGAAGGCCTCGAACTCAAGTCTACTCGCTACTTTCAAACTCAGACGAGCATTTACAAGGCAAGCCGGATGGAGACCACCGTGTCAACTGTAGCCCAGGCAGGGGATGAAATGGAGCAGTCTAAGGCCAAAGCTACGGTCAGTCCTGGGCCTGTTGGAGCGGTTGTTGGGGAGGGACAACAAAACTTTTCAGTGGAACTCACTTCAAATGGTTCTTCGTCTCGCCGCGTCTCCAAAACCGTGTCCGAAGCATCTAGTTTCTTCTTGCACAACAACCTCCAAGAGCAGATGTTAAACACAAGCAGCTTTCTGTCAGACAGCCAGGAGAGAATCTGAGTCACTAACTGACGAAACTTGTGTTGACCTGCATGTAAAAAAGATGGCATTAATGTACAAGTGACTGTGAACAATTTGATTTACATTGTACATTATTTGCATGTGAGAATTCTTATTCACTGAGCACGGTCCTTCCTAATCCAGAATTCTCTTGTGCAGAGGACAACATGAGTGCATTCCACTTTGAAAGTTGTACACTGAAGCCGACGCAGTCCTTCAATTTTTCACAGCTTCTGCTTGTCACACCAGCCTTCGGTCATTACACATGGAAGATTCTGACATTTTCAATCCCACTATCTTTAGCACTTAACACAGTCTATTTTGCCAGTTAGAGACCAGCACGCTGCAAATACACACCGTTGTCTGCAAAGCAACAAAACTGGAAGAACTCGGGTTCTTTAGAGAGTAAAGTGCATTGTTTTCATTTGAACTTTCTGATCAGATTGCCAATATCTCCCCAAGCAGGATTTTCTAAACTCTCACGTCAAGAATGAGTGCTTGTCTTAAGCTCATGGGACCACCAACAGGTGCTGCTGAATGTTCTGCCAATTACCTGACGCACAGTCATGACTCATCTTTCACCAGGCTAAACCCTGACTTGGAACAGCTGCTTCCATCTTCTCTGCATCATAGAGATTCTCCCAAGACTGTGAATGGGAAAAGGCAAACATTGAACAGGAACAACAAACACAAAAGAAGAGTTTCTGTTTTGAAACTGTGTAGTGTAGACCAAACACAGAAAGGAAGCTCCAACATTGATTTGATAGAGAAAGCAGATTTACGTTTCCTACTAAAGTGACAAAAATTCTGTATTTCCCAGCAGTTTTCTGACTTGCACTCCAACCTCTGTCAAACACACATCTGAATACCCAACACCTCCTTTATACATGCAACCTTTTCCTTTTTGTTGTAGCATGCTGGGTATACCTGCATCACACTTCTCACCTTTTATTTCAGTCGACCCTTGGAACTCAAACAGTGTGCCTGTTGTAGAGCTCAGGAATAGAATTCTAGTTTCAAGGGAAATATGGTCTAAAACTCTAAAAATCAAGAATCTGAAAAAATGGGGCGAGAGGATGGAGCTAACTTTTTCACTATTGTGTATACCTGTACACTTTCCTAAGGGTATCAGTAATGATAAAAGAGGAAAGGCCTGTGTTCACACTTTTGGTTTGGTAATCAGTTGTATCACCAGACCAAATGTCTAAGGGATGCCAACTATGCCTTTCATGACTGTCAGATACTGTCTCTCGCTATATTGTGGAGCGTCTTGTGTGGGGTTTCTCTGGGTAATCTGGCCTTCTCACGAGGGTTGGGTATCGTTTGAATTTGAGCGATTGCGGTCCCGATTTCGGTTCCTCATTTCAATTCCAGTTCCAAACGATTCTCGATTCCGATTCTTTTAGGGGGCTGGGTCAAAAATAGTTTGCATGGTTTAAATAATGAGTGTCCAAATTATGAACATCCATTTTCTTAGCAGCCCGCAGCATAGACTAAAATGAACATTCTTTATAACCAGTATCAATATCAAACCTTTGAATAAAAGGCAATGTGTGTGGAACTAACCCAATTGACTTAATGTTCATTCATTAATCCATCCATCCATTTTCTGAGCCGCTTATCCTCACAAGCACTTGTCCTCATAAGGTTCTTGGGTGAGCTGGAGCCTATCACAATTGACTTTGGGTGAGAGGTGGAGAACACCCTGGAATGTTTGCCAGTCAATCACAACCATCCATCCATCCATTTTCTGAGCCGCTTCTCCTCACTAGGGTCGCGGGAGTGCTGGAGCCTATCCCAGCTATCATCGGGCAGGAGGCGGGGTACACCCGGAACTGGTTGCCAGCCAATCGCAGGGCACATAGAAACAAACAACCATTCGCACTCACAGTCATGCCTACGGGCAATTTAGAGTCTCCAATTAATGCATGTTTTTGGGATGTGGGAGGAAACCGGAGTTCCCGGAGAAAACCCACGCAGGCACGGGGAGAATATGCAAACTCCACACAGGCGGGGCCGGTGATTGAACCCCGGTCCTCAGAAGTGTGAAGCAGACGCTCTAACCAGTCGTCCACCGTTCCTCCCACATTCCAAAAACATGAATTGGTGACTCTAAATTGCCTGTAGGTGTGAATGTGAGTGCGACTGGTTGTTTGTTTGTATGTGCCCTGCGATTGGCTGGCAACCAGTTCAGGGTGTACCTCGTCTCCTGCCTGATGATAGCTGGGATAGGATCCAGCGCGCCCGCGACCCTAGTGAGGAGAAGCGGCTCAGAAAATGGATGGATGGGTGGTTGTGATTGACTGGCAAACATTCCACGGTGTACTCCACCTCTCACCCAAAGTCAATTGTGATAGGCTCGAGCTCACCCAAGAACCTTATGAGGACAAGTGCTATAGAAATATGGATGGATATGATGTAATAAGGCAGCACGGTGGACGACTGGTTAGCACATCTGCCTCACAGTTCTGAGGACCTGGGTTCAAATCCGGCCTCTCCTGTGTGGAGTTTGCATGTTCTCCCCGTGCCTGTGCGGGTTTCCTCCCACATCCCAAAAACATGCACGGTAAGTTAATTGAAGACTTTAAATTGCCCGTAAGTGCAAATGGTTGTTTGTTTGCCCTGCGATTGGCTGGCGACCAGTTCAGGGCGTACCCCGCCTCTTGCCTGAAGATAGCTGGGATAGGCTCCAGCACGCCCATGACCCTAGTGAGGATAAGCGGTATGGAAAATTAATGAATTAATGAATGATGTAATAAAATTCTAACAATGATTTGCGTTTAAAGGCTACTCTGGACCGTGCAGTTTTCATACTTGCGCAGAAGTGAACCACACCAGAGTTTGCTTCCAAGGGGCTGAGTCCACCTCTTGGTCTTGACACGCAAGAGTTTGTTTTAGCCGAACCACACCTGACAATTGTTAACGTAGCCAGAGAGTGAATTGTGTTTAAGTTCTGAGGGTCAACTGTATTTATCAGGGTTGTTCATTCAGTCTTGTTTGGTAATTGCAAAAGGATACGTCCATTGTGCTTATCAAAGTCAGTCCAGACCAGGGTTGCGCAAAGTTGGACCCATGGACCGCATGCAGCCCGCGCCATTCTTTGATGCGGCCTGCATTATCACGAGTCCTGAGATAATTGTTGCATTAGTTTAAAAACTTGGTTATTAAAATAATTAATTATTTAACTGCAATTAAAAGTATTTTAAATAATACCATAAAAATATGAATACATTTTACTATTATCAAAGTAAAATACTGTATATACTGTATTTTACGTACACATTTTCACTTGTTTTTGTTTACCTCGTCTACCAATGACCTGGCTCTGTTTTAACAAATCAAATGTGACCCATGCGCACAAAGGTTTGACCACCCCTAGTTTAGGCCAATATTGCCCGATCTTTTTCAGTTTAGGAAAAAATTGGTAGCCTGGGACCCAAACTTGCTAAAATGCATGAACGATTGTCATTAGACAGAACAATTGGAACAGTAAGGCCAATCCCTTTATTTAGACTGAAAACATTTGTGTTCGACCTTAAAAATTACTGTGATACAATAATTTAACTGAAATCAGCTTTTATTTCCAGGTACTACACAACTTAGAAGATAGCAACTTTTTTGCGCCACCCATTTTTCATGTAAGCAAAAGTATTGGAATATTTGTTTGCCGAGGTGTGTTGTAATACATTGATTTTCCAAACAAAAATTAGCGCTGAACGTCTCCACTCAGTTTTAGATTTAGATTTTGCCAGTGTACACTGCATTTCTCATTAGAGGTGTAACCAACATAAACAAGGGAGCTGTTGATGGATGGAAAACAAGCAAATCTGGAAATGATTTATCAATTTATGAGAGTCATTGCAGAACCATTGGCCATAGCCATTATAATCATTTGGAATGTCCAGAAGAAAAAATAATCACCTGGTGTAACAGAAGTCAAATGGGTAGACTGAAGAAAACAAAGCAGTTGCAAACAAAAACTGTAAAGAAAGACCCAAAATGAAGTTGTGTGGACTGAAGAGACAGCAAAGGTTTGGAGAGAGACTGGATCTGCACATGATCCCAAACCTAAAAACTCACCTTTGAAACTCAGTGGAGGGCATATCATGGTTTGAGCTTGCCTGACTTCTTCTTGGAGGGGCTCACAAATCTTCATTAATGATGACACAGATGATGGTAGCAGCACAGATGATAGCGTATGCATCTATTTTAAGTCAACCTGTTCAGTATCTTTTATCCTTGGGTCATTTTGACAAAACC
The DNA here is from genome assembly GCF_024500385.1 of Phyllopteryx taeniolatus. Lineage (NCBI taxonomy): Eukaryota > Metazoa > Chordata > Actinopteri > Syngnathiformes > Syngnathidae > Phyllopteryx > Phyllopteryx taeniolatus. The sequence goes on along the minus strand of NC_084504.1, from coordinate 6,909,823 downwards.
ATATCACAGACATGTTATTAATTAAGACACTCGGGAATAGTTTTCAATTGCGAAGAAATTACATAATATTGTAGATTTAAAGATACATTTTATTCTTTGTCTTAAGAATGATTATTAGGCCCTTGTTGATTTTTGCTTCTCTTTTATATTTGCATCTAGCATTCTTCCGCTCAGTCAACATGTAATCCAGTGTCAAAAGTAATAATACGATAGGCCTAGCTATGTAGACATCTCATTGTGAACATTTGCCCATGCATCCTTCTCTAGTTGAGGCGCTAATGTATAGCGATGCGCCACGCTGCTTAGCATAATGACTGTAAAAGGACAAGGGAAGCAGAGAGGCAGCTCGCTCTGCTGGAGTCCAGGAAAAGGACAGCTAGGCAATGTGAGCTGCAGAAGTCCACCAGGCTAATTTAGCATCCTGCAGGCTCAGATTCACGCACGCATACCCACTACAGTAAACAGTATAATGTGTGAAATGACAAGTTATATAGTTTTCTCATGCATATTCATTGTGCTGATTGATTTCTAGAAGTGGAACTAAAATATTGTTACATTTGTTTTCTAAGAAGTCAAGTTAATTAATGGAAGCCAGGCTGATTTATACAAAGGCGGATTCATGGAAGTCAACAGATTGGATTCCCTGCAGATTTTCAAACCTGCTGTGTTTACACACACTTTCACCAGTACTGAACAACTACTGTCACTGGATAAATCTGTTTCACTGAAGTTGTATTTTTCATATTACAGGCAACATGGTTGGGTTTGCAACTTGTTGCTTGGTCATATATTAGGCAACACAGCTATCACCTGTTGAAATGCATCATACCCCCACTCTGCCTCGAGTCTACCTCCGAGCTCCTGATCTATTCTCAGCATACAAAAGCTGCTATTTTAAATTCCATTGTCAACTGATGTGAAACTGAGGAGCAGATGTGAATCAGGACAACTCCTGAATGACAATCTTTGTCGTATTACTTTATTGAGCAAGCTTGTTTAGGTGGGCTGTAATGGGACAATGACAATAGGCATTCACATTCAGTGCAAAGATACAGTACATTTCAACGTGTTGAAGTCTTTCCTAAACCTCTGGTTAGGGGACTGTTTTTTCATTGGTGTTATATAACAATCATGGTACCGTCTACTAATAGTGGAGTGTTGTGGACATAAAAATCTTAGCTCTCTCACATTGTCTCTGGATGCTCCAACGTTAATGTGAATGTCTGTATCTTCAGCTGGAAATTTACAGAAAGCTAATTCGGTTTACTCAGTGTATTGTATGAATTTAGTCTTGCTTGTAGAAAGTTAAAGGAAGTGAAGTATATTTGAATGATTATAATTAGCACTTAATGCAGTATTATTCAACTAGGATGTGCTGCGCATGCTTCTGCGCACTTTCCAACCCTCTGTAATTTATCACATATATTTATGTTAGTGTTTATATGGTCATAACCTTTTCTTTGCTCTGAACTTTTGCAAAGACATTCACTTTAAGTGAGTAGTACAACGAATGACTTCTGCTGCCTACAATTGTCTGCAATTGTCCATGTATTTATAACAGTGGCAGGCGATGCATCAGAATTAGAATCATATTTATTTGTCAAGTATGTCAAAAACACACAAGGAATTTGTCTCCAGTAGTTGGAACCGCTCCAGTACGATAACTGAGCAATAAAAGGTTGCCAGTAATGTGGTAATGCCGTTACAATTTTTATTTATTTTATTTTATGTATTTATTTATTTTTGACAATTGTGCAAAAACATGCAAAGTCCTCTAGCAATTAGACCAGTTTGAAATGACTAATAGAGCAACAGTCCGGTGCAATGACCATTGTGCAAAGGGCGCTGAGACTTCAAGAAATGTATGCAGTTTAAAGTGACTAGTAGTGCGATAATCTGAGACAATATCAATTGTGCAAATGTTGCAGATGCTACTCAGGCACATGAGTGGCCAATATTGGTCAACAACAGATGTGCAAATAGTGCAGCGTGGCGTGACCACTACAGTGAGTGCACAAGTAATGTACAATTGGCCTGACAGAAATGTGACAAACTCAAGACAAAAAATTGGCAGCATGTTTCCATGGAATTGCAAGTTAACTGTTTAAGAAGTTAATGCCAAGAGGGAAGAAGCTGTTGGAATGTCTGCTTGTTTTAGTTTGCATTGTTCGATTGCGCCTACCTGAGAGAAGCAGCTGGAAGAGGTGGTGACCAGGATGTGGAGGATCCAAGAGGATTTTGCATGTTCTTGTCTTAGTTCTGGCAGCGTGCAAGTCCTCAAGGCTGGGTAGGGGGGTACCGACAATCTTTTCCGCAGTTTTGATTGTCTTTTGCAGTCCGAGTTTGTCCTTTTTTGTAGCAGCACCAAACCAGACTGTGATACAAGAACACAGGACTGCTTCAATGACTGCTGTGTAGAACTGCCTCAACAGCTCTTGTGGCAGAGAGGAAACAACCTTGGGGTGCCCCGGTCCTGGTGGAGCGTGTAGATGAGGTGGTGTCCCCCAGCATCACCTGCTGTGTCCTGCCCGTCAGGAAGCTGTAAATCCACCGGAAGATGGCAGGCGAAACGCTGAGCTGGAGAAGCTTGGAGCAGAGGAGTTCGGGGATGATGGTGTTGAACACAGCGTAGGTCCCCGCGCCGTCGAGGTGTTCTAGGATGAAGTGCAGTTCCATGTTGACTGCATCATCCGCAGACCTGTTTGCTCGGTAGGCAGACTGCAGTGGTCAGTGGCCACTTCCTTCTGAGAACATCCTGTTTGAAAACTCGTAATGGTGAGCTACTATTGTTACAGAAGGTTAAATTAAGTTTACCTGTAAGGTTTATAGTGCATTGTAGTTTCATCCAGAAATTTCACCCAAAAGACAAATATCCCCATTCCTTTGTGTGTAGCGCAATTGCATCTACGAGAGGCTTAAAACTACCAAATTTGTGATCTTTCTCCTGCTACATCATGTTGTTAATATTTAATACAGTCAATGTTTCCACTTGTGCATGCTGGGCAGAAATTGTCCTAAAAATATAAAAATACATTGACAATATTTACAGCCCTATAAATATTGGCGCTGCATATTTTTAAACGTGTCCTTACTCACTTGAGCGTACTTGTGCCCAGTGAACCTGTGTAAGCATGACTCGAGCCAGTAATTTAATCAGTCCAGATTTAATTTAGTTGGAAGAAGTCCATCAGGCTGCAGGACAATATTTAGCCATCATTTGCATGACTGGATTGGCAGCAAGCCTTGTCAGTACCAAACAGAAGAATCTGGGAGAAAAGAGTGCAACGGTTGGTTTAATTAGAGATATCTGATTAGACTCTCACTGCAACCTGCCCCTCGATGCATCCTTTTGTGAAGATTTGGAGTCAGTTAGGCCCTGTTCCCCCTGCGTGTCCTTCTGCATTTAAATGAGCTCTAGAATATGAGTTGATTTGCTTCTTGATTGTGATGCAGATAGTGGGACCAAGTGGCTTCTCGCTGACTAAATTGAGGACCATTGTTCAAAGTGCGGAATCTTTCGTCACCGTCAACAGATTCCCTTCATGTTAATGACACTCACTCTTTGATTAGTTCTGATCGGGCCTATTCTCATATCCCGTTCCTAAATTGCCCACATCACCAAATATTATAAAACTTGCATTTATTATTTTATACGGCGTGAAAATGCTTAGTGTTTCTGATCACTGTCTCAGTATGGAATGTTACTCAACAATCTTGATCTGATTTAAGTCAGTACAAGGTTAAATAATAAATATGCATTTGAATCCTTACACGCCCAAACAAATTAAATTTTAGGGACACAATTGGCTTAATTTGATGTACTGTACTGCAAGTCCAACCATTATAATGTTACAGCAGCTGAGACAACACAAAATGAAAGTAGAATGAGAAAATGAGAAGCGAACATTATCAACTAATTATCATATAATTCATCATCTTTATTTTTTATTTCTAGCCTTGTCAACAAACCAAAACACAATTGATTGCCTGATATGTTCTCCTTGAACAGGTCAAGTGATGCAGGGGAAGATGTTGGGGCTTTAATGAATGTTTAATCCACTTTGTTTGTGACTGCTGCCTAAATGAGCCTGTGGTAGCCTCGCTCTCTCCAACACACACACATTGATGTAGACTAAAGGTTGTTGTTTATTATGGGGAGGCGCCAGGCAGGCTAAACAGCACGGTGCATGATCTCATCAGCGTCATATCTTCCTGTGTTTCTGTCCATCCCTCGCCATTCAATCGTGCTAATTACAGATGAGAAGTGGGGAAAGCACACATGTAGATATGTACACGCACACACATGGTGACTTGGGTTGTGTGGTTGTGTGTGTGTGTGTCAGTGTGCACAATTGGCTCCGGCATGCCCCAAAACATGTATTTTATGCTCAAATATTTAACTAACCGGGTGAAACCTCCCAAAATAAGAAAGAAAGAACCGGGCAAATGTTTTTCACAGCACTGTAGGATATTTCAAACTTAAAGAAAGGAACATTGTAAACAGTACGTCTGTGTATAAAAAGGAAAGCCAAGGGTTGGGAAAAACATCTTCTTTTCCATTCGGCTTGTCCCATTAGGGGTTGCCACAGCGTGTCATATCTCCTGCATCCTCCTCTCGAACACCAACTGCCCTCATGTCCTCCCTCACAACATCCATCAACCTTCTCTTTGGTCTTCCTCTCGCTCTCTTGCCTGGCAGCTCCATCATCATCCCCCTTCTACCAATATACACACTATCTCTCCTCTGGACGTGTCCAAACCATCAAAGTCTGCTCTCTCTAACTTTGTCTCCAAAACATCTAACCTTGGCCGTCCCTCTGATGAGCTCATTTCTTATTGTATTGGTTGGAAATAACATAATACTTGTATAATAATCTCAATAATACCACTGGGTAATACGAAAATGTCATTTTGTGAAAACACTCCACTTATTGCTCCAGTTAGTCAAAATTAAACCTTTCCAGCATTTTTCTTTAATTGAAGCTACTTTGAATGTGAATAGTTGCTCATGTTCTGTAAAGAGAACTAACCTTGATATTTGAAATACTGCAATTGGCTGGCGACCAGTTCAGGGTGTACCCCGCCTCTCGCCCGAAGATAGCTGGGATAGGCTCCGGCACACCCGCGACCCTAGTGAGGAGAAGCTGCTCAGAAAATGGATGGATGGATGTATATTTGAAATAGAAATATTTATATTGCATATTGAAAATTAATCAATGGTGTGTGGGACACTGATTGACTGATTCCTGACAGGGAAAGCAAGAATTATTTGGCATATGAATACATTGTTTCTATATAAACATTTGGGAATACATATTGTCCATCCTCCCTCGTTCCACAATTACAAGTGCAATTGAGCTATACAAACCCCAATTTCGATGAAGTTGAGACGTTGTGTAAAATGTAATTAAAAACAGAATACAATGATTTTTCAACCTATATTCAATTGAATGCTCTACAAAGACAAGATATTTATTGTTCAAATTAATAAATGTTTTTTTTTGCAAATATTCACTCATTTGAAATTTGACGCCTGCAATACATTCCCAAAAAAGCTGGGACAGGGTCATGTTTACCTCTGTGTTACATAACCTTTTCTTTTAACAACATTCAATAAACGTTTGGGTAGTGTCCTAAACCTGTGTGTACCTTTCAGCATTAATGGTGCCTTCACAGATGTGCAAATTACCCATGCCATGGGCATGAACACAATCCCATACCATCACAGATTCTAGCTTTTTAACTTTGCACTGATAACAATCCGGGTGGTCCTTGTCCTATTGGGCCAGGAGGACACGATGTCCATGATTTTTAAAAGCAATTTGAAATATATAGCTCACTGGCATTCAATGTTGGCTTTCAGCCTTGCCGCTTTCATGTAGAGATTTTTCCAGATTCACTGAAGTGCAGATGATGAAATCCTTAAATTCCTTGCAATTATACATTGGGAAATGTTCTTTAAATGTTGGACTATTTACTCACGCAATTGTTCACAAATTGGTCAACCTTGCCCCATCCTTGCTTGGGAACAACTGAGACTTTCGGGGATGCTCCTTTTATATCCAATCATGAGACTCACCTGATTTCAATAAACCTGTTCACCTTTGGAATATTCCAAACTGGTTTTTGATGAGCATTCCTCAACTTTCTCAGTCTTTTGTTGCCCATCTCCAAGCTTTTTTGAAATATGTTGCAAGCATCAAATTCAAAATGAGAAAATATTTGCAAAAAAATTATAACAGTTTGATCATTAAATATCTTGTCTTTGTAATGTTTTCAATTGAATATAGTTTTAAAAGGTTTCTCAAATCATTGTATTCTGTTTTCTTCATTTTAAACAACGGCTAGACTTCATTGGAATTGGGGTTTGTAAGTTACAAGAGAGGCATGGTGGCCGACTGGTTAGCACATCCGCCTTCCAGTTCTGAGGACCGGTATTGAATCCCGGTCCCGCCTGGGTGGAGTTTCCATGTTCTCCCCATGCCTGCGTGGGTTTTCTCCGGGCACACCAGTTTCCTCCCACATCCCCAAAACATGCATAGTAGGTTAATTGAAAACTCTAAATTTCCCATAGGTGTGAACGTGAGTGTGAATGGTTGTTTGTTTCTATGTGCCCTGCGATTGGCTGGCGACCAATTCTCACCCGATGATAGCTGGGATAGGCTCCAGCACACCCTCGTGAGGATAAGCGGTACAGAAAATGGATGGGTGGAAGTTACAAGAGCCAATATTTTGCCAACTCTTATATTTAATTATTTTGAAAGAGAGCCTTTTTTTGTGGTAAACACTGCATTAATTTTAGGTGCGCGTGTGTGTATATGAGTAGGTGTTAACTTCTATAGGTGTGCTGGTGTGTAGGGTGCTGTTAGGAATTAGTGTGTGCTGCACCAAGCCTATTAGCTGTCCTGTATTGTTTTAAAAACCTTGACATATCCTTAAAGCTGCTAGTTCACACATTTTTGACCAAACCATGGCGTTTGTGGTGACCGCATTAAGTAGAATGTACTGTACACGTGTCAGTGCAGTAAATGTAAAACATGGCCGTGTAGCGATTGTGTGGAGTTATACACTGATCGGACGCAGCCATGCATGTTGAGTTACTCCCTCAGACTATGTAAGCCTGCATTGTGTCTTTGTATTGCTGGTTACTGTCATGCTTTTTGTCATCAAAGCAACGTAGCAAGTGACTGTTATGGTTCTTTTGTACTGTAGTGGCTTTCTTTAAAACCAGACCATCTTTTGTTGTGGTTTGAAATTGAAATGCTATGTACAGTGTATCTTCTGTGTTATCAATGTTTTGAAATGTGCTCTGTATCTATTCCTGCCTTCACTGTTATCTGCTGTTGACTGTGCAGTGGCTGTTTTATGTGCTGTGTGCCAAAATATCAGGGTGTAAATGTGTTAATGTCCTCAACTACTGAGAATAAGTGATTACAATTTTCGATTACAGTTCCGAATTGTGTTTGCATTGTTTTATTTTACACTGTGTGTGTGTGTGTGTGTGTGTCTGACTCGACAACATCAATTACAAGAAGCATCTAAGCTGAACAGCTTCTATAGTGTTCAGAGTGAAAAAGACGTGAGTTACTTTGTTGATGCACTTCACACAGTGGTTCAAACTTTTCAATCCTGACCTGGACAGGTGCACAGAGAGAAACTTTGTATCTGTATGTGAGAGAGAGAGAAAGAGAGGGAATGTAAGCTGCTGAAAACCAATCAGGAGACTGAGTGTGTGTGTTGTCATGTCACAGGTAGAGCCCACACATATTTTACTACAAACAAGTTGCCTGTAAGCCTGAATTTTAAATAATGCCATGTTGTGTAACATGTGTGGGTGCTATTATGTTTCCATCTCCTACAGTTGATACAATGACGGTATTAACAAAACAAACTCCCTACTGCTTCCTGTGGTGCATCAGAGGCAAAACAGTAGCATTTTAGTAGGAATGATTACCATCCTTTTTAGACAAACCTCTTTCCGTGCACACAGCTGTCCACATATTGAGGTTGCTATGGCAACATCAGCATGAAAGTGACAATTGCTTTCAACACAAAGGGGTGTAGGCGGGGAGTCTCTGGTGTTCAGCTAAGACACTTAGGGAGCGTTCCCTTTAGCGCAGAAAAAAAGGCTGATAAAGATGAGCAGGGTGTTAGGAAATATTTGGAAAAGTTGACGGATACTTATTTGGTACCAAGGACTTAAAGGACATTGCATAATGTTCTGGTAAAGTACAATTTAGGACTGTGTTTGCAAGTCTGACAAATCCACATACACACACATCAGAGGCAAAACAAGTTAGTAAAATTTGTTGTGAAATTTGGAATATGTAGAAACAGACTGGAACCCATGCATCCATTTTTTATAGCCTACCACTTATCCTGGTCAGGGTAACAAGGTGCTGGAGCCTATCTCAGCTGACTCCAGGGAAAAGGCGGACTCAACCCTGGACGAGTTACCAGTCAATCACAAGGCACTACTTTTCCATTACAAGTTCCAGACCGCCTCGCTTGGCCCGCATTGCTTTTTCATTTCAACAGGCAACAATCAAAAGTGGGAGGGATTGGAGCGGGATAAAGAAGAAGGTAAGGTGCTTTTTTCTTGTCGCTGTATTTCATCTTCTGCCAATATGGACAAAAATCAGTCGACCACAGAACAAAAGCTGCCTTTGAGGCCACCGCACACTGCACGACGTGGTCGAACTCAACTGGACCGCACCATCATGTAGAGTTGCCGATGCCCTTCCACACATGAGCGATTGCACAAGTGGATGCTGTGTATTCAGTATCTTGTATTTTTATACAGTATATTGTACATTTCTTAAACCATAAAACGATAGGCTAATAGTTAAAGAAGAAGCAGGTTGCTAAAGAGAAGGGGTGTTGGTGAGAATAAAAGCGAGAGTTTGGATATTTGAAAGGAGGCTCGCTGGCTCCATTTGAACGTACCCAGCGTGTACATACGTTCGCATACATTCTGGTCACAAGCTTTGCTTTTTCATCTATAGGTACATTATACATTATGAATATAGTTAACCATTGATGTATAACACAATATTTAATGTTTTATATACTATATATATGGCTTGATGCGGTGCGGCTCGCTAAACGCGGAAATGTGTTTTCCCCATGAGAGAAAGCTTATCTGCGGCAACATTAAGACGACACAACCAGTGGCGACTCATGAAAACAGTCGTCAAAATCATATGCGACAGTTCAGTCGGTTTCGGCGTTGGCGCTCGGTGTACGGCAACCTTTTGACGCCATGATTGTGAAAAGTCACCGTGCCTAACGAAACGCCTAGATCTGTCAGCCAATCAGATGACATTTACGTCACGGCCCTCCTCGGGTTGCGTTTTAGAACCAAGTCGCAGGGGGTTCTGAAAAGTGGTCCCATTGTCACCGCTCACCCTTGAAAAATTGTAATTGAAAAGCAACCACACAGAGCGGAGCGAGACTGGTTGAGGGTAGAACCGGTACAATGAAAAGGGACTTTGGAGACAGAAAACCATACACACTCACATTCACACCATCCTTGAGTGGGAACAGAACCCGCACAGCACACAGATTTCAGCTGAGTGAAGCGTGACACTGTCAGCGACTCTTCAGTGAAACCTCCGAAGTCAAAAGCTGTTAAAGTTAAGACCTTGGCCAAAATCCATCCATTTTCTTTACCGCTTATCCTCACTAGGGTCGCCTATCCCTATCCCAGTTATCACAGTCACATCTACGGGCAACTTAGAGTCTTCAATCAACCTACCACGCATGTTTTTGGGATGTGGGAGGAAACCCACGTAGGCACGGGGAGAACATGCAAACTCCACACAGGCGGGGACGGGATTTGAACCCTTGAACCCTGGTCCCCAGAGCTGTGACGCAGATGTGCTAACCAGTCGGCACTGTGCCGGCCTTGGCCAAACTCTTGAATCAAAATTCTCCCTCAAAAGTTGCCCAAAAACTTGAATCAGCATTGTATTACAGCTAGCTTGGACGACCTGTAGTGAGGTGCAGACATGATGCAATATGACAGCTGTACGTCCAAAATTTGTACAACATTTAAGGAATTTTCATTGCGAAAATGTTGGTTGAAGTCCAAATTGTGATTCTCAAAGATTCACAAGTATTTAGAAGGCTAGAGATGTCAGCAGTTCGGGGCTACAGAAAAGTTTTTGAAATCTAAACTGACATCTATCCAGCAATCAGTCCCTATTTTGGTTCTTAGTGGATCTTTTGCTTCTTCTGCTTTTTGTTTGGGGGGGGGGGGGGTGAAGAATAGCTGTGGAAGAGGAACTAACAGAGAACTGCAATGGTGAGCAGGAGAGAAGTGAGTTGCACAAGAGAGAAAGGAGATAGAATGATGATGGGAAAAGGAGAGAGTGGAGGATCTTTGAATCCTTCATGTTGTCTCACACAATCTTAATGGCTATTATTCCACTGCACTATGATCAGAGGTCCTGCAGGGAGGGTATAATCACATAGTAGGCAGTAGCGACTACCACTGATTCCTTGTTACATTAACAGTCACACAAACAATGTTGACACTGCACCTGGGAGTGGGGGATTGGGTGAATGGGTTACATAGTCCATTACGATATACCAAACATACCAATTTATTAGAAGAAACCTGCATTCTCACTTCATTATTCTCAATAGCGAGAAATGTATTTACGGGTAAGTGTGATTTTATAGTGATTATTAAAGCATCATTAAACTACTCTGTAGGAAGGGGTTTATTAAATGACTATAACAGGGAACCTCTAAAGTTGAACAACCTGAAGTGAGACAATTTGAAATTTCTATGATGCGATGCCTCTAAAAACGCTCTCTCATGTCAGAATTCAAACAATCATGCATGACCTCACATGAGATATAAGCATATCGCACAACAACACAAGAGACCTCAGTGCAGCCGCCATTAAAATGATTATTGTTTAGCTTTTTCTTTGTGTTTTTCTGGCTCTTTATTGGCACTTATTCCAAATTCAAGGCACTGTCTCTACAAAATGTATTAGACGAATGTGAGAATTCATGCATCAAAATACAGGTACAGAACTAGGGCTGCACAATCTTGGAAAAAAATGACATTGTGATTGACTTTAACCCTGCGATATATATATATATTGCAATGTGAAAAATACTGGATAATATACACATAACATGACCACTAGCACACATTTCTCTTTTACCTTTAGTAAAACTGCTCATTTGAGCAGAAAGGTGTGAGTTATTTCTATGAAATCTCCTGTATTTAAATGCTATGTAATATTGAGCAATAGTCCAGCCAGACATTAAGTTAAAATATTTTTTTGTTATATCCAGTTATACTGTAGTCATTAACATATCCCTAACACTATTCATTTTTTTCTTCTTTTTTCCTCATACTTTTTAAAACGTTCCAATTTTTAAATGATCTTTCCTGCACTGTATGTTATTTTTATTTTCATTTGATCATATGAAGCACATTGAGTAACCTTGTGTATGAAATGCACAGTGTAAATAAATTTGCTTTGCTTTGCTAATTTTCCATTTGTTTTTAATCAATCTGTTATTTTACACCTGTTTTAACATATGCATTAGTATTTTTGTATTTGAGTGCAATAGCAAAACACGTTGTATACACCTGAAGTTGGTCCCTTCAATAATGCTGCGGCTTTTCCTCCTCCCGCTAAGTGTAATTTGTTGAAACATCCATCCATCCATCCATTTTCTGAGCCGCTTCTCCTCACTTGGGTCGCGGGCGTGCTGGAGCCTATCCCAGCTCTCATCGGGCAGGAGGCGGGGTACACCCTGACCTGGTCGCCAGCCAATCGCAGGGCACTTACAAACAAACAACCATTCACACTCACATTCACACCTATGGAAAATTTAGAGTCTTCAATTAGCCTACCTTGCATGTTTTGGGGATGTGGGAGGAAACCGGAGAACCGGAGTACCCGGAGAAAACCCACGCAGAACATACAAACTTCCTCAGAACTTTGAGGTAAATGTGCTAACCAGTCGTTTACCGTGCCACCCTAATTAATAGTTATATAAAAATATAAATATATAAAACTCTGGCCAGCTCCATGTGTGTTGTTTGATGTGTTATCGTTTACTGTAACATCGGTGGTAATCTTATTAGCATGTCCAGCCACGTCTCTCTGCTCATCACTTATTAATATTACCGGTACATTTGATTGACTGCATATCAATACATCAACATTGCGCAGGACCCTGCGATGCGACTATTGCACACGCGTACATTGCACTGACGATGCTCAAACGACATATTGTGCAGGCCTATACAGAACTTTGCAAAAGTCTGAGGCTGGTTGGTTGGCTGGAATGGTTTGTTCCATACAACTTGCACCTTTTCCCCAACACAACTAACATTTGTGGAATTCTGCAATGAATTTTTTGCATAATGTGTTATCAAAATTGGGTTTGTGGTTTAAACGTGATTAATTTTGTGTGACAATTATTTTATTCAATAAAATTCACATGTTCTTTCCATCGGCCTTCATCATTTGTCATTCACATTACAACTTGAATGTTTTACTGTTTTTCTATTTTACTAATAGCAGAAGTTACATTATTTTTAGAGCCCTGCGATTGGGTGGAGACGAGCTGAAGGTGTACCCCCCTCTCGTCCAAAGCCAGCTGGGATAGGGTCCAGTGAGGATAAGCGTTACATAAAATGAATGGATACATTATTTTTAGACTTGTATGACTGTTAAGAATGGTCCATTTTTATTAACAAAACTGACTGCACAGTTACTGTTTTATAATGACAGTACAGCTTGGCGAATTATTTCTATTTCCCACATATAGTGCTCAACAAACTTGTTAGACCACCTGTCGTGATGATCCGTAATGATCCGTCCAACAATGCTGAAACTTTCCATTTCAGTGAGCTCTCCACGTGTTACCGTTTTAAACAGGAATCAGGAATATCAAAGTGAATTTACCCATCAGACCCAAATTAAAATCTTACTGAGATTCTGTGAGAAATGGGTGATTAAACTGTTTATAATATATATCCATCCATTTTCTGTACCGCTTATCCTCGCTAGGGTTGCGGGTGTGCTGGAGCCTATCCCAGCTATCTTCAGGCGAGAGGGGGTGTACACCCTGATCTGGTCGCCAGCCAATCACAGGGCACACATCAACAAACAACCATTCGCACTCACATTCACACCTACGGGTAATTTAGAGTCTTCAATCAACCTACCATGCATGTTTTGGGGATGTGGGAGGAAACCCACGCACACACACGCACACACACACAGACACACACACACACTTTGAATGTTGGGACTATGACAGGAAAAGCTCGGGAGTTGGTTGACATGTGATTAGGAGAAAGGTTGATATATTGTGTGTCCAGGAGACCAGGTGGAACGGCAGTAAGGGTATACATTTAGGGGCAGGGTTTAAATTATTTTACTATGGTGTACAGTGGGTACGGAAAGTATTCAGACCCTGTTAAATAGTTCACTCTTTGTTATATTCCAGCCATTTGCTAAAATCCTTTGTTCCTTTTTTTCCTCATTAATGTACACACAGCACCCCATATTGACAGAAAAAAACGGAATTGTTGAAATTTTTGCAATTTATTAAAAAAGAAAAACTGAAATATCACAAAGCCATAAGTATGTTGTGGGGGTGTTCTTCAGCTGGAGGGACAGGACGACTGGTTGTAATCGAAGGAAAGCTGGATGTGGCCAAGTACAGGGATATCTTGGATGAAAACCTTTTCCAGAGTGCTCAGGACTTCAGACTTCCAACAAGACAATGCACATATTGTCTTGTTGGATATTTTAGATAAGCACATAGCTAAAATAACGAAGGAGTGGCTTCAGAACCACTCCGTGACTGTTCTTGAATGGCCCAGCCAGAGCCCTTACTTAAACCCAATTGAGCATCTCCGGAGAGATCTGAAAATGGCTGTCCACCAACGTTCACCATCCAACCTGACAGAACTGGAGAGGATCTGCAAGGAGGAATGGGAGAGGAGCCCCAAATCCAGGTGTGAACTTGTTGCATCATTCCCAAAATGACTCATGACTGGATTAGCTCAAAAGAGTGCTTCTACTAAATTCTGAGCAAAGGGTTTGAATACTTATGGCTGTGTGATATTTCAGTTTTTCTTTGTTAATAAATCTGCAAAAATTTCCACAATTCCATTTTTTCTGTCAACATGGGGTGCTGTGTGTACATCAATGAGGAAAAAATGAACTTAAATGATTTTAGCAAATGGCTGCAATATAACAAAGAGTGAAATGTGTAAGGGGGTCTGAATACTTTCTGTACCCACTGTAGATGGGAAGAGAAATTAAATAGGGGTTATTTTAAAGGAGGAGTTAGCTCAGAATGTCTTGGAGGTGAAAAAAGTGTCAGACCGACTGATGAGGCCAAACTTGAAATTGAGGGTGTTATGTATAATTTAATTAGTGGCTATGCCCTACAGGTTGGATGTAACCTAGAGGTGAAAGAGAAATTCTCGAAGGAGCTAGATGAAGTAGTTCTGAACATCCCAGACAAAGAGAGAGTTGTGATTGGTGCAGATTTTAATGGACATGTTGGTGAAGGAAACAGGGGTGATGAAGAAGTGATGGGTAAGTTCAGCATCCAAGAAAGGAACTTGGAGGGACAGATGGTGGTAGACTTTGCAAAAAGGATGGAAATGACTGCAGTGAAGACTTTCTTCCAGATGAGGCAGGTACATAGGGTGACCTAAAGAGTGGAGGTGGAAGCACACAGGTGAATTACATTTTGTGCAGACGATGTAATCTGAAGGAGGTTACCGACTGTAAGGTGTTGGTAGGGGGGCGTGTGGTTTTATTGTTTATGTATTATTGTCTGCTCCAAGGTCTGAGGAGGTGTTTTTTTTGTTGTTGTGGTGATTAGGATTGATCAGAGGACCAACCCATTTCAGAAGAGACCTGTGATTACAGCATGACAAAGAGGAACCCCCATCTCTCTCTTCGTAATTACAACCGGCCATGCTTAGTGAAACTGTTTAACAATCAAGTACTTGCAGTATCAAGCAGGGACGAACTGCCACATTTTTTGGTCGTTTTCTCCTGTTTGTGTTCGTAAGCAAATTGCATTTTGGTTGCACTATTTGTTAAGTTGTGATTACTTTTCCTCGTGAGAAATGTTTGTTGTTTTGCCATCGGTTCATCCTTAAATCATTTTTGTTAGATTTGAGATTGACGGTAAAACAAAGTGTTAATAAATTATTTTTGTTACACAAAGTTAAGTGACTCAGTAAATGACTGGGACTTGAGGGAGCTGTGAACCTCGTTTCATATTATGTCCTGGACACCCATAGACGGGGCATATCACCCCTAATAAGTTGGAGCAATATTAATACTGCCACTACAGCGCTTACGCCACACGAGGCCTCCCCAAAAAACAGTCATAGTCAATCTCAAAGTCTACATTTTCCTGGCCCCTCTGCCTCCTGTCCAGTTCTTTCATTCTGAAGCACAAAGTGCAACAATAAAAACCACTTGTTTGAGTCTGAAAACTCTGCTGGCAGAGCTTTGAAAATTGATTTGTGGAGTTTGCCTAGTCATGACTATTAAGTGAGTCGATTCCCCTAGAGAAATTGAGGGGCTAATAGAGGACACAGCTAAATGTCAGGAAGACAAACTGCCACACACTCAGGGGCACTGCTGAATCCGTTATTAATATGGTCAGACCACAAATAGTGAAAACTTCCAACATAAAGCTTGGGCAAAATAAACTGTTTTCAATTTACCTCACATGGACATTAGTGCATGCAATCAATCATGAGGTACATGCTGTTTTGTTTTTTTATGGCCACTGTGTTACTAAGTGATCTGCTAACCAATACTTCATATGCTGTACATCTTATTTTGAAAATTAACACAAACAACCATCCATCGATCCATTTTCTACACCGCTTATCCTCACTAGGGTCACGGGCGTGCTGGAGCCTATCCAAGCTATCTTTGGGCGAGAGGCGGGGTACAGCCTGAACAGGTCCCCAGCCAATCGCAGGGCACATATAAACAAACAACCATTCGCACTCACATTCACACCTACGGGCAATTTAGAGTCTTCAATCAACCCACCATGCATGTTTTTGGGATGTGGGAGGAAACCGGAGTACCCGGAGAAAACCCACGCAGGCACTGGGAGAACATGCAAACTCCATGCAGGCAAGTCCCGATTTGAACCCGGGTCCTCAGAACTGTGAGGCAGATGTGCTAACCAGTCGTCACCGTGCCACACAAACAACCATACATGCAGTATGCAAAGACACTGCAGGATACATTATACCATCCATATTTAAGCTCTTAATAAACATTACATACAGCATATTCATACTAGTGTTAAGTATCAAAATGTCATTATTGTCATTAATAAAAAGCTTTCAGTGGAGAACATTCAAGATGCATTATTTGTCATGGTGAATCAAGAAATCGGGGCTCCAATGATGTCTTTTTGTTGTGGCTGTACACGCCTTTTACCTCAGAGTTAATTGAACTTATTCAGATCAGCTGGTCTGGAACCAGATACTCAGAGTTTCCTATCTCACAGGATATACTCTACACCCATCCATTTTCCGTACCACTTATCCTGACTATGGTCACGGGGGTGCTGGAGCCTATCCCAGCTGACTATGGGCAAGAAGCGTGGTACACCCTCAACTGGTCGCGAGCCAATCGCTGGGCACATACACACACATGTATATATATATATATAAATTCACAACACATTTGATCCATAAATTGACTAATACATTTCCTGGTTTAATTGGAATTGGTACTGAAACAGTCGTCTTCATCATGCTGTTCACATTTCTATAGTATGAAACCAAGAAGATGCCTAACAAGTGATCAACAGTACCAGTGTGAAGCTTCAAGCTCAGCAGTCATCAGCAGGTTGCAACAGAGATAGAGAGACTCAAGAGTCACAGAAAGGGACTGAAGTGGACATTCTTGGAAATGTTCCTGGCTCAAACACCTGTTGTTAATGTTTCTGTTCAGTCTTGTTAGAGAACGGCAAGTTATACACAAATTAATGAAAACAGTTGGACGTGCATTCAAAAATTTAGACAATATCAATTTAAGTTCACCCAAAAAGCCGAATATCTGTAACTTTTTGTGAGCATTGTATTTTAAACCGTATTTAGGTTGTTTGCACTAATCTATATATACTGTGAGTCACATAACTCACTTGGCTGCTATTGTTGTTCAGACTTGTCATAGCAAGCAACTCTGTAAAAGCTATCATCAACCCTCAGCTAACATAATTACTGTATTTTCTCTGTACATATTATTCCTATGACATCAGTAGAACTCTCTTTTATGAAGTTACTCTCAGAGAGAGGGTTTTCGACACTAAGACAATATAATGACTTGACTGGTGGTTGCGGCATTTGTTACACTAGCATGCTAGCATTGGATGTGTGTGTGTGTTTAAGTTTTACATGTTCTGCAAAACCACCTCTTAAAAAGCCAGCTTGTGTGCTCATCTCTTCGCCAAAGACATGCTGTTCACAAGTTCTCACAAGTTATTATCCCATCAATCAGTTTTCATTATACAACCCTAAGCCCTAAGCACTGTATAGATCGCCATCCCTGTTGTTATGCCCCTCCATAAGGCCAGCTTTAATTGAAATCCTGCCTTCAGTTTTATTTCTGTAAAGAAGGAAGTAAAGGATCTGTCTATCTTTATCCCTGAAAGTGTAGTAACCTAATTCAGAATAGAATGACCCTATCGCTGCTCTAATCCATCATGTCCGACTTCATTGCTTCAGCAACTCCCTTTGACTGTGGAAACTAGCTAAATGCCCACATCAGTAAATGCACAAGTCGCTCGCGGAGCAAAACAGAAAACAGGTTTGCTCGACCCTCTGCCTAGGAAAATCAAAGAGCTGTTTCCAATCCTAGGACCCAATATTTCTAACATTGTTCATTTATCTTTCTAGTCAGGGTCTGCACCTACAGCTTTAAGACAGCAGCCATGTAGACCTTACTTAAAAAAAAAAAAAAAACCTCAACCCTGAGAATCTGAGTTGTAGACCACTGTCAAAACTCCCCTTTATCTCCATAGTTCTTAAAAAAATAATAATAATAAATCATACCACAACTGATTCATGATCACATGGCCTCTTGCAATCGATCTGAACTATTTCATTTCAGTCCAGTCACACTCTAATGAGATGACCCTCATAAAAGTGGTTAATGTTCTTTTACTAGCTATAGACACCTCATAAATAGTATGGCTACTTGACCTAAGGACTACCTATGATACCGTCGATCATAATGTACTACTAGATCGCCTTGAAACGTGAATTGGCTTAGCACCTTACTCATGTTGATCTTATCACTCAGAGAGGACATTGTCTAATTCATGGCAATGTGACCTCTGAGTATTGAAATGGTACGTGTCGAGTACAGAGATGGGTACTCTGCCTTTTACTGTTCAGTATCTATATGTTAAAATCTAACCTACGCAATCCGCTATATGTGGAACATCACGTGACCAACGCAGAACCAGGAAAAGATGACTTCTTGTGTAAGCTTTGCTAACGATCATAGCAAGGATTGATTACATGATTGTTTGAAGCTCCACTTGCTAAATAATTTTCTTTTATGACTGGTGTCTTCAGACAAAAGTTAAATAAATGTATATGTACATGTATATATATAATTATTTATACAAATATAATACGCATTGGCGGCACGGTGGACGACTGGTTAGCACATCTACCTCACAGTTCTGAGGACACTGATTCAAATCCGTCCGGCCTCACCTTTGTGGAGTTTGCTTGTTTTCCCCGTGCCTGCGTGGGTTTTCTCCGGGCACTCCAGTTTCCTCCCACATCCCGAAAACATGCGTGGTTGGTTGATTGAAGACTAAATTGCCCATAGGTGTGAATGTGAGTGCAGATGGTTGTTTGTCTATATGTGCCCTGCGATTGGCTGTCAACCAGTTCACGGTGTACCCCGCCTCTCCCCCAAAGATACCTGGGATTGGCTCCAGCATGCCAGCGACCCTCGTGAGGATAAGCGGTTCGGAATATGAATGAATGATACACATGAACACAACTGTATGTGGTGAAAATGCAGCGCCACACTACTGAGCCGCTGAGAGGCCTCCCTGCCCTTAACAGGGTGGTCAAAAACTTTTTTCAACTAGGCAGAGAATACTTCAAAGGAGACTAGCACTGGTGAGGAATTCCGCGCAGGAGAATTTTAGCTTTATCTGTGGGGTAACTCTGAGGCTGCAGGTCAAAGACTAACAAGCAGTTCAATAAAAATTGGCCACAGGAAACTAACTCACCAGAGAACGGTTCGGGAGAAATACTCACGGGGGATTCTGCGAGGCGGGGGTTGCCAGAGTGCATCTGAGCGTAAAGGAGGGATACTTGCTGTGTGAGGGTGTTAATAGAGTGCATGATTTGCTGAAGAATCTTATCCTGTCAGCCGATGTGGGCGCCTTGGTGGAGGAGCGCCTCTCTTAATGCTTCCGGAATTGCTGGGTCCATAGTGGCCAGAGTATTCTGTCACGGTTTGTACCAAATGGTATTGGACTGGACCCAAAAGCAGACTGAGACTGAGGAAGCAGTTGGAAGGGGTCTATTTGGAAGAAGCGCGAGGTCACGAATTTAAAAGCGTGATGGTGGACCGTAGGAGCATACGGGAGACTGGAGCGTGAGCAGGTGAGTGAACTTGGCAATGCGGCTGGAGCGAGCATCGTGACAGGCGACACAGGAGCAAGAATACTCTGGCGCTGGAACATTGGAACTACCAGGCTTAAATGCAGGCTGTTGATGCAGTGCTGATTGAAAGGTGGGCAGGCGAGGAGGTGATTAGTGCTGGAAAGAGAGAGGGAAAAAATGCACAAGGCGCCAACCCACTCCTTGCAGAGGAACTGCAGGGCACAGATCATGACAAATTATACATTATTCGTGCACTCACTGTCTCTCCACTCTGCACTATTTGCATATCTGTTGTTTACCAATAATGGCCTCTCATGTGCTTGTGAAGTATATGCACCATTTTCACAATTGACACTGTTTCATATTATTGCAATATTAATCACTTTCAACTGCTTAAATTAAAGTTTCTGCGCCATTTGCACAATGGTCACTGTAACAGATTATTGCTCTAGTAGTCATTTCAAACTGCACTAAATTGCTAGAGGCCTCTGCATCTTTTGCACAATGGTAAAAAAAAAAAAAAAAAATTTTAATTGGACCGCCATTACCACATTACATTACAAACGTAACGCAGTTTTCAAGTTGAAAAATAAAAAAAATCACACGTGTGGGAAGGTCCTCCCTCCATCCGCAAGGTGGCAGTGTTGTTGAGATGTTTGAGAGCGAGTCACTGTTATTATTTAAACACTGTAACAATAAGCTGTTATTTTTGTAGCTTGTTGAGAGACGTCCAAGGTGATTTCTTTATATTTTACTTACTAATGATGGCGGTGCTGGTTGTCTACCTTGTTCAGCCATGGTGAATTTACTGGGGATTCAGCAGGGTCAGACCATAGACTGTTGGATTCCTATAAAAATGACTTGCAGTCTAGCGGAAAGAGGGAGGGCCCTCAAACACGTGTGAATCTTAAAACTGCATTACGTTTGTCTAAAAAATAAATGCACATGCCCGCAAAAATTCACAAGCAAAATTTAATATTTACAAATGATAAGTCATGATAAATGCACACACAACATTAAAAATATACATATTTGTGGGTTTGAAAAACACATGCAAATAATTTGTGGATTTGAAAAACAGACGTGTGAATCGCGGATACATTTGTGGATTTGAAAAACATGCAAATAATTTGTGGATTTGAAAAACACGTTTGAATATTTGTGGATTTGAAAAAAGTGCAAATAATTTTGAGACATATCTCTCCCCATAGCTTTGCTGCTCATTGGATTTTGAAACAAATGCAATGCACGTCCTGGGACACTGGTGTGCATGTCACTACTCCACAACCAGTAATACACTAATTAATACTTTCCTATTAGTCACTGTATTACATTTTTGACTCACTATTAAATATACAGGTATACTCTCATTTTTTAAAATACACACGTTATATTGCAAATTACTCTTTATCTTTAGTTTGGCACTTACAGTATGCTGAGCATCTAGCCATGACCAGCTGATCAGCCATGTGCTGTTCGCTCAAGTCAGGCTACTTTCAGCTCGTGGCCAACACTAACTACCGTATTTTCACGACCATAAGGCGCACTTAAAAGTCTTACATTTTCTTCAAAATGGACGGGGCCCCCGTCTTATAACGCGACGCGCCTTATGTGTGCACCGAGTTCCAAAATCTGTAAATGTTGTTGCGTGACTTTGATGAGCGCTCCGCTTGACTGACTGGGACCATTTCCTGCCGACACGCTGCTTATATAGAGGAAAGGCGGACATGACTGATGACAGCATGCGGACATTAAAGGGGACGCTAAAGGCACGCCCACAGTAGGTATATAGTATGTGCATTGTGCAAAACAACATCGGTTTGGCTAAGGACCCCCGAAAATGGCACCTACGAAGAGACACGCTTACGAAGCACTGTTTAAACTGTAAGCTATCAGTTACGCGAAGGAACATGGGAATCGAGCAGCCGCGAGATAATTCAAGCTCAACGAATCCATGGTTTGCTAGTGGAGGAAGCAGGAAAAGTCAAGAAGACGAAGCTGAGTTTCCACGGAAACAAGGCGAGGTGGCCCAAGTTGGAAGACCAACTCGAGCAATGGATTAATGAGCAAAGAACAGCCGAGAGAAGTGAAGTTATGCAATTGGGTAAAAAGTTACAAGTGGCGTGGGGGCGATGGATGACAGATGGCGAACACAGCTTTTCTAAGACTAGGAGGCAGCGCCGGGCAAGTTACGCCACAATTTGTGAATGGATTCTGGATGCTTGGGCTAACGTGTCTGCATGCAGTGTTGTTCGAGCTATCGTAAAAGCCAGCATCATTTCTAAGGAGCCGCACGGCAACGAGACTGACTCCGACAATGATGAGAGGGAACCTGGCGTGTTTGATGGAGAACTTGCCCAGTTGATTGCAAGAGGGAAGAAGCTGTTGGAATGTCTGCTAGTTCTAGTTTGCATAGATCGGTAGCGCCTACCTGAGGGAAGGAGCTGGAAGAGCTGGTGACCGGGATGTGGAGGATCCGAGAGGATTTTGCACGCTCTTGTCTTAGTTCTGGCAGCGTGTAAGTCCTCAAGGGTGGGTAGAGGGGTATCGACAATCCTTTCAACAGTTTTGATTGTCCGTTGCAGTCGGAGTTTGTCCTTCTTTGTAGCAGCACCAAACCAGACTGTGATGGAAGAACACAGGACTGATTCGATGACCGCTGTGTAGAACTGCCTCAGCAGCTCCTGTGGCAGGCTGTGCTTTCTCAAAAGCCGCAGGAAGTACATCCTCTGCTGGGCCTTTTTGAGGACGGCGTTGATGTTGATCGCCCACTTCAGGTCCTGAGAGATTGTAATTCCCAGGAACTTGAAGGTCTCACATTCACACCTACGGGCAATTTAGAGTCCTCAATCAACCTACCACGCATGTTTGTGTGATGTGGGAGGAAACCAGAGTGCCCGGAGAAAACCCACCCAGGCACGGGGAGAACATGCGAACTCCACACAGGCGGGACCGAGATTTGAACCCCGGTCCCCAGAACTGTGAGGCAGATGTGCTAACCAGTCGAACACCGTGCCGGCCAGTTGAAGACTATTACATGCTATATGTTTACCTGTGTTATGTATTCATTGTCATGGACTAACAAAACACATACAGTCTATGACACTATGTCAAACCTCTTCAATATGTGGATACACTGAGTCGCCTAGTCATTGTGTCACAGTTAAAAACAATGTTATATAGAATTTTTGCCACTTTTTAAACAGATATTGTTTTACCATCAGTATACTTATTGTCTTATTTAAACTCATGTAACATGAATTAATTTCCTTGTTGGGCCAAGCACGCCTCTTCCTGTTACAGTCAGACACGGAGACAGGAGCATGCACCGTAAGGCAGCTCTGATATTTGATCGATAGAAGCGTATACACGTGAGAGGAATTGGGCTTCCAGTCGAATAGTGTGGGTGTGATAATCCAACTTTCAAAAGTCAAACACTGTAAGATCATGTGTTTACATTGATGTTAAAAGTTTCATTTAAATCAATGTAATGCAACAGTTTGGTTTTCTTTCGGGTATCTAAATGTGGGCAAGAATGCCCAATTGTCAAGCATACTGTACAGTAAATAGCATAAGACACAGACATGGCATTAATAATTACAAAAACACAAGCGTGCATAATAAAGATATCACAAAATCTGTAGTCTAAAAATACTATCTGAATATGAGCTGGCTATTTGGTCTAAAACATTCCCTCTAAACATGGCAGGTCACATTGGGACAGGTCACACACAATTAAATTCATGCCTAAATAGATCTTGAGGGTAAATCATCCCCTTTTCTCTGTGTTTCTCTCCAGTGTTGAATTAAACCACCGTGGCATGACACAAAAAATAACTATCACCACCTATAATATGATCATGACATTTAGCATTAACTACACAGTAGTTATTCCCAAGAGGGGCTGATAGTTGGTATATAATGAAGAAGAGGAATAACCTACATGCACATACTGTATCCTCCATAGTGCTGACAGTTATTAGTCAGCATTCTGAAGTTAATTGCTTTGTCTCTGCTTAATGAGAGGAAGCTTGGTGAGTCTATATGGATTGTGCGAACAGGAGGACATTGCGCTTATTAAACACTGATGAGTATTCGGGCTCTTAGTTTTTGTACGGTGTAATGTGCAATACATTTTGTGATATACTGTATTTTTCAATATTAGTCAAACCACTTTTTCACACCACCGATTAAAAAAAAAAAAAAAAGCCAAGGCAAGACACACCAAAAATATCTGGGCACTACATCCCCTAGCCATGATAGGCAATCATGTGCATTTGCTGAAATGGACAAATAAAAACAATGGCGAAGCGAAGAAAAGGGGAATCATGTAAGTCGAATGATATTGGAGCTGAATTTTACACTTGTTACAATGTTGTTCAAGCAGCACACGTTAATAAAAACACCAATGTCAAAGATTATTTATGTATTTATTTATTTATTTATTCATTCTTTACTCATCCAGGTAGGGCAAAAGAGAACAGATTCTCATTTGCAATGCCGACATGGAAGAAGAAGAATATTGAAGATATTAGAAGAATATAATAGGGCTGTCAGCATGCAGTGACAATGCGAGAGATTGCGTGATTTCCGAAGACGAAAAATGTGGCGGCGCCCTTTGCATAGACCTGGAAAAGCAGATACTACAAGACAAAATTTCTCTTTTCATTGTCTTTTTCCTTTTTCAGCAGCGGATTGTCGCTTCGTTCTTTTCTCTTTTCCTCCACCAGCTTCGCGAACAGCGGTAACTCACAGAGAGCCACTTGAGATTCTTGCAGCTACGTCAACGCCAACTCGTCTGTCATGGAGGATCCCAGCCCCCGCGTTGAGTTGCAGTTGAAGAGAAAAAAGGCGGATTCTTTGAATTTGACTGAGGATTTACTTGATTCAACAGAGACACAGACTAGTGCCATCCATCCATTATCTGAGCCGCTCACAAGGCTCGTGGGAGTCCTGGAGCCTAACCCAGCTATGATCGGGCAGGAGGCGGGGTACACCCTGAACTGGTTGCCAGCCAATCGCAGGGCACACACAAACAAACAACCATTCACATCTACGGGCAATTGAGAGTCTTCAATTAACCTATCATGCATGTTTTTCGGCTCAGAAAATGGATGGATGGATGGATAATGTACACACACCACTCTATGTTGACAGAAAAAAAACCTTAATTGTTAAAATTGCTGATTTATTAAAAAAGAAAAACTGAAATATCACACAGCCATAAGTATTCAGACCCTTTGCTGTGACACTCATATATTTAACTCGGGTGCTGTCCATTTCTTCTGATCATCCTTGAGATGGTTCTACACCTTCATTGGAGTCCAGCTGTGTTTGATTATACTGATTGGACTTGATTAGAAAAGCCACAGACCTGTCTATATAAGACCTTACAGCTCACAGTGGATGTCAGAGCAAATGAGAATCATGAGGTCAAAGGAACTGCCTGAAGAGCTCAGAGACAGAATTGTGGCAAGGCACAGAACTGGCCAAGGTTACAAAAAAATTGTGCTGCACTTAAGGTTCCTTAGAGCACAGTGGCCTCCATATTCCTTAAATTGAAGACGTTTTGGACGATCAGAACCCTTCCTAGAGCTGGCCGTCCGGCCAAACTGAGCAATCGGGGGAGAAGAGCCTTGGTGAGAAAGGTAAAGAAGTACCCAAAGATCACTGTGGCTGAGCTCCAGAGATGCAGTCTGGAGATGGGAGAAAGTTCTAGAAAGTCAACCATCACTGCAGCCCTCCACCAGTCGGTGCTTTATGACAGAGTGGCCCGACGGAAGCCTCTCCTCAGTGCCAGACACGTGAAAGCCCGCATGGGGTTTGCTAAAAAAAAAAACACCTGAAGGACTCCAAGATGGCAAGAAATAAGATTCTCTGGTGTGATGAGACCAAAATAGAAATTCCATCCATCCATTTTCTGAGCCGCTTCTCCTCACTAGGGTCGCGGGCGTGCTGGAGCCTATCCCAGCTGTCATCGGGCAGGAGGCGGGGTACACCCTGAACTGGTTGCCAGCCAATCGCAGGGCACATCGAAACAAACAACCATTCGCACTCACAGTCATGCCTACGGGCAATTTAGAGTCTCCAATGAATGCATGTTTTTGGGATGTGGGAGGAAACCGGAGTGCCCGGAGAAAACCCACGCAGGCACGGGGAGAACATGCAAACTCCACACAGGCGGGGACGGGGATTGAACCCCGCACCTCAGAACTGTGAGGCTGACGCTCTAACCAGTCGGCCACCGTGTAAAATAGAAATTGATGGCCTTAATTCTAAGTGGCATGTGTGGAGAAAACCAGGCACTGCTCATCACCTGTCCAATACAGTCCCAACAGTGAAGCATGGTGGTGGAAGCATCATGCTGTGGGTGTTTTTCAGCTGAGGAAAAACTGGGAGACTGGTTGCAATCGAAGAAAAGATGAATGTGGCCAAGTACAGGGATATCCTGGACGAAAACCTTCCCCAGAGTGCTCAGGACCTCAGACTGGGCCAAAGGTTCACCTTCAAAAAAGTCAATGACCCTAAGCACACAGCTAAAATACCGAAGGAATGGCTTCAGAACAACTCCGTGACTGTTTTTGAATGGCCCAGCCAGAGCCCTGACTTAAACACAATTGAGCATCTCTGGAAAGACCTTAGAATGGCTTCCCACCAAAGTTCACCATCCAACCTGACAAAACTGGAGAGGATCTGCAAGGAGGAATGGCAGATTATCCCCAAATCCAGGTGTGAATCCAAAGAGATTCATGGCTGTATTAGCTCAAAACGGTGCTTCTACTAAATGCTGAGCAAAGGGTCTGAATACTTATGGCTGTGTGATGTTTCAGTTTTTCTTTTTCAATAAATCTGCAAAAATTTCAACAATTCCATATTTTTCTTCTGTCAATACAGGATGCTGCGTGTACATTAATGTGGAAAAAATGAACTTAAATGATTTTAGCAATGGCTACTATATAACAAAGAGTGAAAAATATAAGGGGGTCTGAATATTTTCCGGCGGCACGGTGTGCGACTGGTTAGTGCCTCACAATTCGTAGGACCGGGGTTCAATCCCCAGCCCCGCCTGTGTGGAGTTTGCATGTTCTCCCCATGCCTGTGTGGGTTTTTTCCGGCCACTCCGGTTTCCTCCCACATCCCAAAAACATGCGTGGTAGGTTAATTGACAACTCTAAATTGCCCGTAGGTGTGAATGTACGTGCGAATAGTTGTTTGTTTGCATGTGCCCTGCGATTGGCTGGCAACCAGTTCAGGGTGTACCCCGCCTCCTGCCCGATGATAGCTGGGATAGGCTCCAGCACACCCGCGACTGTAGTGAGGAGAAGCGGCTCAGATGGATGGATGAATATTTTACCTACCCACTGTATACACCCTATTTTGTAGTAAAGTAAACCTACAGAAAAAGTTTTAATCCCAAAAGTATTTTATGTACTAAGTACAGTATATTAAGTGTATACAAAGTAAAGAAAAACAAGACTAACTTCTGGCATGACAAATAGTGAACCCAAATTTACCATGTTAATTGTACAGTAAATGGTAGTCGATTATTAATATTTCTTAGACTTTAAAGTAGGGCTTCTTTGTGTCCGTTTTAGATGGCATGAGCTTATCGTGACCACAGGACCAGACATGATATGTTTGGCATTAGCTTGAATTTATTCAAATAGTTTTGGGAGTTGGTTCCCTCCCACCACTACCCCATGAAGATGGATGTACAGTAATGCGTACACAATTACTGTTTTAAATCAAGTAGAGGTGCGCCAGGTGTATGACGATGGTCTACCTCATTTGTCTGATGTTGTTTACAACATACTGGCTGATGATGTGATCAGCGGAAGGAAGAGGAGAGGAGGTTTACTACCTTCGTTGTCAAATGTATTCTGGTCTACATACTGTTGTAAATGGGGGAGGATACACCGTATGGAGAGGCCAGAAGATTGTGTAAAAGGTTAACTGCATCATTCTCCTTTCTCTGATGCAGTTATCCATATAACTGCCCACACCCACTTCATATCCTAAACACCTTCTTCCCCTCTCAGCATTATGCCCATTTTGAGTGCAGTTTGGCTAAGACTTGATAAACATACTATGCAGTAACACTTGTATTTATATTTATTTTGTCAGACCACATTACAACCACACACTTCCAAATTGTAGCAGATTGGAAATGATGGTCGGTTAACAGGTGGTGTTATACAACAGCATAAAAGTGTTATGATAGGACATTCCCTGGTGCATGCACTAATCCTTCCGCTTTCAAACAGGGGCACACGGATATCGACGATCTGGATTGAATGTGATTAAGCAGGAACAATAACCATGTTGTGATTTTTACAAATAAAGAAAGTATCAAAATGCGCTCTGTCCCACAGGTGAATGTTAACTTACACAGCATTTCTGACAAGTTAAAAAAGCAACCTGTCTTTTTCAAGTGAACATCTGTTTTAGATCATGTGTATAAACCAATGACTGCCCCAGTGAAGGAGATCACACTTGAATGAATGTCTCACCAGTCCACAGTCCTTGCCAGCCTTGACTAAAATGCACGAAGCCCCTGGAATCAAAGTGAACACACACACATTTGTAAAGACATGATAATGACTTTATGGAAATGGACACTATGGCAAGTCACATTTCAGGAATCAGTGTGTTGAGTTTACTGGATGAGAAATCTCAGATGGACTGCATGATCGTGAGTCATATTTAAATCCATCGCAGGTCTCATCTAGTTTCATTTACTGACCAACACAATAGCAGATGTGTGTCTAAATCTGTGGACACTTTGTTGATGTGTTATCCTTCCACAAATGGGACTACATTGCTGGGTACTTCACTCCTTGTGGGCAAACTGTGAAGTAGACAATTATAGTTTGGGCCCTGAATAAGATTATAACAGTTCCCTGTGGTGAAAGTCTGCACATAAAAACTGTTATAATGTTCTGTCTCCCCGTTTCTAAATCATTACATCAAAGACATGACCAAAGGGCTTTGTTATAGTATTTCTTCTTTTCTCTTCTTGCTGGTATATCCGATTTTTTATTCTTCTTTTGTGGCACTGCGACCTCCTGAGGAGGTCTAATGTATACATAGAAATGTATTATCCTTTGAAATACAGTATTATCAGAACAACATAAGAAGAACAGTTAACAGCATAATGAGCTGGCTGGTGCATTTCCAAAACATAACCCAACTAATCGTCAATAAGCTGCTGGTAGTATAAGCTATACAGTGCAGACAGATACATAATTAATTCCAACAGCATGGCAAACATAAAAATTTATAAATCTTTACAACTGGTGTCCCAATGATCTAAGCTAGGCGCATACTTAAAAGAAACGGATCAGGCTCGGATAGGAAATAATTTTACATTTGTCTTAAAAATAAAAAATTATTTTCCTCTAAACAGTAGATCAAGGAATCAAATCAATATTTGGAAATCCGCCACCTGTTTTATGGATATAATCCATCCGTATTCATGGGATCACTGGGGTTATTAAGATAGGGGTGACTGAACGGCATGGGGGCATTACGTCGAATTTGTTCAATATATTCTTAATATATTGTTAATTAAAATGAATAATTATGAGGCAAAATCATTTCATACTCTTTCTACAAGAAAAAACAGGAACAAAAATTAGAAAGCAAATTGGAAATGAAAATCAAACAACTCACAGAAAAATATCCAATAAATCCAACAGACCCACTTTATAATGCTAAACAACAACTTAATAGCATATTATCAAAAAGTTCTACTACAATAACAGCTAAGATACACAAATTTTGAGCAGAATAATAAATCAGGGGCGGCACTGGCCGACTGGTTCGCACATCTGCCTCACAGTTCTGAAGACCCGGGTTCAAAGCCGGCCTCACCTGTGTGGAGTTTGCATGTTCTCCCTGTCCCTGCGTGGGTTTTGTCCGGGTGCTCCGGTTTCCTCCCACATCCCAAAAACATGCATGGTAGGTTAATTAAAGAGTCTAGTCTGCGACCCTAGTGAGGATACACGTTACAGAAAATGGATGGATGGATGTGTCCTTATTGAGTAGGTAAAGAGAGTAATATTTCTTTGAGGAGATCAATAGGGAGCTCTCTATTGAGTAAATATTGACTCCACATTCATCAAGAAGGAAGAAACATGGTCTCAAAGGCATAGGCCACATATTTTTCATGTACCTCCACAAGATAGTTTGTCATATTTTAAACCTCCTTCACTTGTCTCCAAGTGCCCAGAACTATGAATAAATATAACTGTGATAGTTCTAATAAGTTGCATTTACTGTAAAATACTAACAATATATGTTGCATTAACATTTGACATATTGTATGCAAGGGTCAATCATTGGTAGCATTGTGGTTCACATAGCTGCCTTTCGTGCAATTCCCCATTCACAATCACCCTGTGATTGACTGGTAATTGGTTCAGGATGCACCTTGCCTTTCGGGTGACCCCGAACAGGACAAAAAAAGAAAAGAAATGGATTCATGGATGGACAGATGGCTATGTAGTCATCCATTCTCTTCACTCTCAACACATAAATTTCTTTGCAAGACTAATTGCAAACAACCTGTTCTTTTTCTCTTGTCTCTGGCCCTGATTAACAACCTTTCCTCATAAAACACTCCTTCAATGTGGAATTTAATTAAAAGCAGTGGACTTGTACAGGTTATACTGTAAGGTAATATATCTTTCCTCCTCTTCAGTTGAACCACATTTCTCTTTGTAATGCAGAAATTAGACACATGTCATGTAAAAGCGCTTAATTGCATGTTAGCATGCTTAATTTGTCACATTACTTTTTGTGTAAGGGTTTAGGTAATAAGGAAGACCTGGCAGAAAACCAGGTAAAAGCGTATTGAAATCTCAAATCTCTCAAGACCCAAGAGGTAGCAGAAATACAGTAAATAACACTCATGCAATAAATAAAAATAAAGACAAAAAAATAAGTGATATTATAATGTATGGCATCAGATTTAAAAACAGTGACAAAGCCCAAATGCTTTCGAGTACATAATGGTGTTTTTTTCTTATTCATTCAAATTTGGCAGGCTTAGGACCTCTTTAGAGGGTTAATGACTCTATACCTATCTGCCAAATGTTTAATATTTGTTTAAGTGCAGTTTTTGCGAACAGAACCTGAGTCTGATTTATTTATATTTTTTATTTATTAAGATATTGTATTTATTGTTCTACATTACAATGCCAATGTTCAATGTTTTTTAGAAGTGAAAGTTAATTGTTCTTAAAAAGGATGGACTTGAATTATTATGCTCTATAATATCATTATATCAGTGGCATAAAAAAAACATCAACAATATCAACAATATGATAGTTTTTGGGAAAATATATGGTCCTAAAAAATTTGCTACCATGGCTGGCTGAAACATAATATGTTGAGAGAGAGCAACAGCAATGGATAACACAAAAATATGGCACCAATTGTACGAATAAAAATCTGAAAAATAGCAGGACCGCAAAGTAACAACGGTCATATAGCGGAGGATTATTGTATCTGTGCTCCATGACAGTAAGTTGCAGGGACTCATTGTTCCAGGGCTGGGACTCATTGTTTGCAGACATGCGCATCCTGGGACTCACATAGTTTCAAGTGTAAAGTGATACATGCATACACAATGGGTTTCAGGGTTACCTGTGTTAACGTAAGCACATTTGTCTCACAATTCTGATAAAGCTGCGCTGCTTTGAACTTTTCCGAGACGTATGAAAACTGTGATCGTAAAGCAGATCGTTGTTTACGAAAGAAAATATGGAGATATTTTTTGTGCATAACAGTATAGATATGTGTAACTACATTTAAACTCCTGACACACAACACCCGCTAGACTGTGTTGGTTATCATTTGAAGACAACTTAGATATTACTATCTTTTAGACACTCAGTCCATTGTTAAACAAGCTTTGATAAGCAGAAGAAACCAGCCGCAAGCCTGGAGTGAAAGTTTGTTTGAAACTCTCCCCAGGTGTCTTAATAACATGTCTGTGGCATGCTTTAGTCAAAATGGGGAAAATTAGTTTTAGCTATGTAGCTCCTGCAATATGGAATCTGTTGCAGGAAAAATTGGGCCAAAGGGAGCTGGTCTCTTTAAATATTTTTAAAAGTACAGTCATTTGAAGGGATTGGATGATGATGCAACACGTTGGGCAACCCTCAGGGTCAGTATGGTGGGTGTCCAGGATGACAGATATGAGGTACTTGGCTGGGCCGATCAAGAGGTCAGCCAGGATGGTAAGCACAAGCGCCTTTATCGGGCTATTCAGGCGGACGGACACGATGTCGGACCCTACAGCGTTGCAGGGGCCAGAATTGAGGTTTCGATGACAGCCACAGGACATTCACTGAATGTCATATGGTCAGATAAAAGCATAATAGAACATTTTGGTAAAACCTCAACTTGTCGTGTTTGGAGGAGAAAGAATGCTGAGTTGCATCCAAAGAACACCATACCTACTGTGACGCATGGGGGTGGAAACATCATGCTTGGGGCTGTTTTTCTGCAAAGGCATCAGGACGACTGATCCGTGTAAAGGGAAGAATGGATAGGGGCCATGTATCGTGAGATTTTGAGTGAAAACATCCTTCCATCAGCAAGGGCATTGAAGATGAAACGTGGCTGGGTCTTTCAGCATGACAATGATACCAAAGACACCGCCCGGGCAACGAAGGAGTGGTTTCATAAGAAGCATTTCAAGGTCCTGGAGTGGCCTAACCAGTCTCCAGATCTCAACCCCATAGAAAATCTTTGGAGGGAGTTGAAAGTCTGTGTTGCCCAGCGACAGCTCCAAAACATCACCGCTCTAGAGGAGATCTGCATGGAGGAATGGGCCACAATTCCAGCAACAGCGTGTGAAAACCTTGTGAAGACTTACAGAAAACATTTGACCTCTGTCATTGTCAACAAAGTATTGACATGAATTTTTGTTGTTGACCATATATTTATTTTCCAGCATAATTTGCTAATAAATTATTTGAAAATCATACAATGTGATTTTCTGGATTTTTTTTTTGTCCTCATTTTGTGTGTCATAGGTGAGGTATACTATGATGAAAATTACAGGCCTCTCTCATCTTTTTAGGTGGAAGAACTTGCACAATTGGTGGCTGACTAAATAACTTTTTTTGCCCCACTGTACATGAAACATTAATTTTCCACATTGTAGTTGAGGAGAGGGAAGAGAGATTACATTTACATCCTGCTTAACATATACAGTATACACCTCAACACAATAATTAGACTTAGGTTTGGGATAATAGTAAAAAATACATCCCTTCGGGGAACATATACATGAACATTACTAGTCGGGTGTGTGCTGCTAATTATGAGGGGCTGATCGAACCCAAAAATGCCAGGGCTGATTTTTTTTTTGTCCCAGTCCACCCCTGTGTAGCGGTGTGGCATGGAACTTAGCTGAAAATTTGTATTATATTTGTACAGTATGTGTCCATTATCCAGAGCTGACACTTATGACTATCAGCTAACACTAATCAATGTTAACACTACAACCGCGCTTACCTTTTTTGGCTTTGACATGATAGAGCTGCCATGTAGTTGAAAATGGCTTTTCTTTTTTTTACATTTACATTACTGTGATTCACACAGTGTGGTATGCGAAGGAATCCCTGAATTAAATACAATTAAAATGTACATTTAAAATATGAAATACAATCAAACATTAGAATGAACGCATTTTTTTGCTGCGTACGGTTGTGCATAACGCCGTACAATTACTTGGGTACGTTCGGAAATTTAATCTGACGCTCTCACTGCGCTCTGGAGTGCAGTGTTCAGAGAGGCCAGGCGCGCCCCATTTTCTATGAATTCACGAACGAGCGTGTTTTTCATTGGCACTGACTGATACGCCGGTGCGTCCGCCATATTGAATGTGTCACTTCTACCTGCAAACATCTCGTCCTTCCTGACTCTCCGGCCGCTATGTCTCGTCAGTCAGAGCGGGGGCAGTGTGCTTCGGCAGTCGCAGTGTGGCGCTCTGAATAACCGAACGGGCACACTCCAACATCGCTCTGAGTTTCCGGATGTTCCGGAGAGTAGCGAGCGCACTTTCCGAACGTACCCATAGTATACGGATGTGACGTCGTCACGGGTTCGGCGCAAAATTCAAAAGCTCGGCAGCAAGAAAAGTTAACGTCTTTTGTTACCTTTTTATAAACCTTTACTGGATTTGACACATTTCATCATACTTTGAGCGAGAATAATTCACTTTATGGTAAGGTTTACGCATAAACCTAAGTCCGCTAACCCTCCAGCAATATTTGAACAATGCGTTCGTGTTTCCAATGCTCACGTTTATTGGAGTGTCTCTTAAGTCACCATTACTACGTATTGTTAGATCACAGTTACTTTGTCGTGGTTTCCTGTTTTGCCAAGTTAAAATAACACCTTAAATACCATTTATTATCCCATTTGACAAAGTTCACGTCCCTTTCAACGACCTGACTTGTGTTGTCAATGGAAAAACGCATTCAACTGCTATAGTTTGTGTTAGAAAGTGGAATTGCAACATTAAATTTTATATCATGCATCACAATGTTATTGTTCACGTAGGTAGGTTCATTCATACTAACTCCAAATCAATTGTATTTATTGGTTCATCTCTTACTCAAACGGCAATATTTCACTTCCTTTAGAATTGTATCTGACCTGAGTGTATAATGGAAACATGTTACTAAATAATATATTCACAATTGATGTGCAGCATGTACTGTGACTTTTTATTTTTTTTAAACGTATGCTAAACAAAATGAGTAATGGATGCTTGTGAATATTTTCATTCATCCAGGGCATTGAATCGATCGCAACTGGACGTTTGCAGTGCTGTCCAAACTAGGGCATAAACCGATAAAGCCTGTTCGAATGAGAGGCTAAATGTCTTCGAGGAGAACTAGAGCAGTTCAGTTGCGATCGATTCAGTGCTCTGAGAATGAGTAGCATTAATTTGAGCCTCTCATATTTGAATTTGAAAGCACAGATTCTAATATGCTTTGTTTTCAGTCAAGATGAGTACGGCCACCACGCCTGTCTCCCGGGTACGCCAGGGTTGGACATCCTCATCAATGAAGAACAAGTGCCTATCACCAGCAGCCTGTAGCACACCGTTGCTTGCAGCCTTCCCTGGTAACGATGATGAGAAGGAGCGACGTCAGCGCAGACGGTCAAGAGTAATTGACCTTCAAACTGCTACGGAATCTTCTTTAAATGAGTCTGCACCCCATAGGTATCCGACTCCATATAACAACTAGTAAATTCCCTCAGAAATTTTGAATGGGCCTGCTGACTCTTGCATGTCCGAGAGCCACATTTGTGAAAGCTTCATGGCAAAATTTTTGATAAAGGATTAGTTCACAAGATCGCTTGAAAGAGTTGATCCGTTTGAAGCTAAAATGCTTTAAATCGGTCAAAGAATTTGGTGGAACATCCATCCATCCATCCATTTATTTGAGCCGCTTATCCTCACTCGGGTCGCGGGAGTGCTG
Organism: Phyllopteryx taeniolatus; assembly: GCF_024500385.1. NCBI lineage: Eukaryota > Metazoa > Chordata > Actinopteri > Syngnathiformes > Syngnathidae > Phyllopteryx > Phyllopteryx taeniolatus. The sequence continues at coordinate 6,874,633 of NC_084504.1, read as the reverse complement.
GAGCCTATCCCAGCTGTCAACGGGCAGGAGGTGGGGTACACCCTGAACTGGTTGCCGGCCAAGCGCAGGGCACATTTAAAAAAACAACCATTCGCACTCACACCTATGGGCAATTTAGAGTCTTCAATCAACCTACCACGCATGTTTTTGGGATGTGGGAGGAAACCGGAGTGCCCTAAGAAAACCCACGCAGGCACGGGGAGAATATGCTAACTCCACACAGGCTGGATTGAACCCTGGTCCTCAGAACTGTGAGACAGACGCTCTAACCAGTCGCCCACCGTGCCTTGGTGGAACATCCATCCATCCATCAATTTTCTGAGCCGCTTCTCCTCACTCGGGTCGCGGGCGTGCTGGAGCCTATCCCAGCTGTCATCGGGGAGGAGGCGGGGTACACTCTGAACTGGTTGCCAGCCAATCGCAGGGCACATAGAAACAAACAACCATTCGCACTCACACTCATGCCTACGGCCAATTTAGAGTCTCCAATTAATGCATGTTTTTGGGATGTGGGAGGAAACCGGAGTGCCCGGAGAAAACCCACGCAGGCACGGGGAGAACATGCAAACTCCACACAGGCGGGGCCGGGGATTGAACCCGGGTCCTCAGAACTGTGAGGCTGACGCTCTAACCAGTCGGGCCACCGTGCCGCTTGGTGGAACATATTATTCTTTATTGTAAAAATTGACTGTTACCCACATGCTAACATTTGGTATGCTGGTATTACAAGATCAAAACAATAAAGTCTCAGGAAACCGATTCCTGGTCTCACGATATCCGGTGCACAGCCCTACAAACGATTTTGTATCGATAAAGGAGTCCGCTACCTATACAGTCGTATCTCTAGTCTTTACGAACGGATATTCGTTCGCATGCGCGTCGCGTTACTTTGGCTGCTTATGGTCCACCCTTAGGCGGCCACAGAAGTGTGTTGTCCCGCTGAATCTCAAAGGAGGGAAAATTGTCCCGGCGGCACCTCTGTCATGGTCACTATGCCGGCCGGCTCATAGCCTGCTTCCCTGGAGCTTGTGTGAGCGTCTGCAATGTCCCTCGCTGGGAATTCTCTCCCCACTTGGGAGCCGTGAACAAATTTGCGGGGGATACTGACAGGCCTGGCCCCCGAATAGTGAAAATACGTGTATAAATGACGACCATTACAATTGTTTTGGGAATTTTATTTATTTGTTTGTTTGTTTAACCCCCAAATTCTTGAATAAGCGTGGATAAACCCCATCAAGTGTTTTCGGGATTGGTTCCCTCCAAAAAAAGAAAAATAATTTTCATTTAATACAAATCTGCTAATAGGTGAATCCATGGGGGCCAAACCGCCATGTGTTGGGCCACTGTATTTGATTGACAGCTGAAAGTTCTGGGGAGTCGGGGTTTTCAGAGCATGCAGCAATCTTTTTTTTGTTTTTTTTTTCTATTTTTTTCATATTATTTTACTAATTTCTTTTTTGGGTTGTTGTTTTTAATGTGCCATCTCTTACCCAACCAGGGTTAGTATTTGGGGTGTGATATTGGCTCTGTGCTGCCTCAGTAAATACTTGAAATATGAATTAAAATCGTCTACGAATTCCTGAGCTCCAGACGTTTTTCTGCCGAGAGGCCTGAAATCAGATCATTCGAATTTCTCGAGCCTATCTATGTCATTCACGAAGCTCTCCACCTACCTCTTCGCTCCCGAGCCAGCGCTGTCAACATAACAACCCGCGACCCGAGTGAGGATAAGTAGTACGTAAAATGGATGGATGGTTGTTTGATTATACTGTATGTGCTCTATTGGCTGGTGACCGGTCCAGGGTCTGCCCAGTTTCTGGCCGAAGTCAGCTGGGATAGGCTCCAGCACACCCTAATCAGGATAAGTGGTTTGGATACCCCAGTCATGCTGCCATCTTATTTCACAAAGCATATGGGAGGTGGCTGTCCACATCGTAAGCAATGTGCAGTTCCTTTTGTTTTTCCTAATAATTAAGACCATAGCTTTTACATGCTTTTATGATGCAACAAAGTAATCATCAGAAGAATCCTACTAAATACGATGCACATTATTTGTGTTTTAAACAGAGGCCTTTTTAATTACTGTAGATCATAACATGCTTTGGTCTTGTTTGAATATTTAGTCACTGTCACATCAGGGTTGTAGAAAAAGGTGTTTGACTGGATGCTAACTGGTAAGCTCAAAATTGTCTCCAGTTCCGCAGAGACACCGGCTGCTGTGCCCAAGTTGTCCAATGCTCAAATCTCAGAACATTACTCCACTTGCATCAAACTTTCCACTGAGAATGTGAGTATGTTTTTAGTGCACACTGTAAAAGGTACAAACTAATGAGCATTCTTGTTATTGTCACTAACACAGTTTTTCTTTTTTGACAGAAAATTACAACAAAAAATGCCTTTGGTCTACATCTCATTGATTACATGGCTGATATTCTTAAACAGAAAGATTCCGAGCTCACAAACTTCAAGGTACACTATGTTCGAGATTTGGCATCTTGAATGTTCTGGAATACTGTTTCATTGTATTGACCCGAATCATGCTACTAGAGGAGTTGTGCCATAGCGTTTAGCTAGACTTAGGGTTGCTGCTTATGTTGTTTTTGAGACCTAACTAGTTGAATCAACAGTGTTACTGCTGGTTGCAAGTCAAGTTCTCTAGTGCCCTTTAATTTCATTTTTCAAGAAGCGATTAATCAATTACACATATTTGACAGAATTCAGTTTTTTATTAAATTTATAAATTGTATTATGCCCATCCCTTGTAAATGTATGACACAATAGCACTCTTGTCAGTCTGTGTGTGTCTTCGCTTACAGGTGGCAGCTGGGACACTGGATGCCAGTACTAAGATCTATGCTGTCAGGGTTGATGCAGTTCATGCTGATGCCTACAGAGTACTTGGTGGCCTGGGGGCAGAAACCAAACCCGGAGAAGGTCAGAGGGAGCCTCATTGCAGGCATTGTGAATTATTTTTAAGTAACTACTCCCATAACTGCCTGCTTATGATTTTACTCATATGTTAAAATATAACACTTAGACGGTGTATGTGTGCTACTGTAGACCATGGAATAATGGAGGAAGAGCAAATTGAAGATGCCGAGGTGACTACCAAGCAACCAAAGAAAAAGAGACCCCCAAAGAAGACTGTGGAGCAGAACCTGAGTAACATAAATAGTACTGAGTCCGAGAGGAAATGTGAGGTACTGTAATTTTTTCTGAATCCACTAACAGTTTATGATGTCATTCATAACTAAAGATTTGACTTGACTTTATTTTTTGTGTAAAAGTAAATTAAATCCAAAATAACGTTTAATCCTGCCAAAACAGTCTTTTGTTAGATTTTTTTCCCCACTAGAGTTCCAAAGTAGAGTCAAGTCAATATTATTTGTATCGTGCCATCTCACAACATACTGTAAGTTCTCAAGGTACTTTACACATTTAGCAGGTAAAGAACTACACTACTCATGTACATTAAGGAAAACTCACTGAATCACACAAGAGCAAGTACTTGGCAATGAAGGCATGGAAAAACTCCGAAGGCTTGAATTAAGCGGTCTCGCATCACAGGTTGCGAGTTCAAATTTGCATTTTGCACCTCAAAAAACACATTGAAAAGCAAATGTCATTAACATAGCGCAAACCAGTGAGATTAATGTTAGTACTCACAGACAGTAACATTCGCCCTGTGGAGCATTTCTTTTAATTTTGAGTACCTTCGAACGCAAGTTCATGACTAGTTCAGACTGTATTTAGGGCGTACGTGAACTGAACTTCATTTCTGCCTAATGAATATTGAGAACACACTCGTTCTAGCCGCCGAGAGCAGTTTTTGAACGGAAGTTCATTTTCATTCAAGAGCGCCAGGTTTTGTTAGGGACTTCCAGGACAAAGACCGTCTGAACACATTATATATGAGCCTTCATATGACGGGGGAGAAACGCCATTGCCATTTGGCAACCATTTCAGTGCGGCCACCATTCATGTTTACATGCGCGAGGTGCATTCAGTAATACTCCGTAAATGGGAGCGAATGTGTTCTTTGTTTTTCTAAAATTATTATTTGTATCAGAATGCTTTAGTTAAAAACACTGTACAATCACAGTGTCATAATATGGAATTCATTTTGTTTTGTAATATAAGACCAGATACGATAAAATATTTTGTTAATATAGTGAGCCAGAGCTGCTAGGAATGCAAAGTTATCAATGTCCTTTCATCATCATTCCTATCATACTGTTTTGCGTGTTTTTGTTTGCAAATTTAGGACAAAAGTCCTGTTTTGGGTTTTAAGTCCTCATTAAAACAAAAACCAGCATTCAAGTTTTACCTCATGTTTTTGTGATTTTAGGTTGAACAAACTATGACCTACTGTAGTTCATTTTTGGAACAGTGAACAGTTCAAAATGTTGAAATCTGAACATATTTGGAACAGAAGGTGACGCAACCATATAGCAACCATAACATTACTTGCAGGTGCTTTCGCTCAGTGTACTCACTGTGTGACAAACAAGTATGGCCAGTATACTACCATCTGATGATCTGTAAGTGGGAAAACCTTTAGTCAAGTAGCTGAAAAATGTGGCAAATGTGGCCAGGGAGGAATAAGAGTGAAATGGGTCATGTACCCAAACAGAGGAGGGTTTTGGTGAAGTCAAATAAAGGAAATAATTCATTTTAGTTTGAACAAATTGAACACTTTTAAAACCTGTAGTAGTACAAAGAGTATTTGTCTTATTCCTAGTCAGCTGGTCTAAGCTTATAAATGCACAGCCATCAACCTAATGTATTAATATTAGGCTTTACACGATCAGGATTTTAGGGCCGATCAGCGAGATTAAAAAAACGATAACCGATCACCGAGCCGATCACAACATGGAGCTACGTGCGTATTTAAATGACTTGTTCATTTACAGTATATACTTGTGTACTGTATACTGAGTATCTTCAAAAGTATTCTCAAGGCAGGTCATGTATTCTAATCATTCAGGTCAAACCAACGTTACATGACAGAAATAATGGGTGCGAACTTACTGTAATTAAATTACTTTATTGTAATTAAATTACTTCACAGAGCGAAGCCTTCGTACTCCTTGAACGCTGGCAGCTAGATCAATTCCACACATCCACCATCCACACACAGATGATGTGAATGTGAATATTACTCCTTGGCGTACTAATATGCAACGCATTGGCCTGAGGTTCCGCCTGTACGCCCGGGACCTGTTTTGGATAAGTCAGGAGTTGACGAGACTAGAAAAAACACTTCCGCCCCTTCTGCTTTTACTCCGTTACAATGATCTAAATGTCGCTTGGTACTTTTATTTATCAATTATTGTTATTTATCAACTATTTCGTGCGCGAGACTACGATTTCGACTTGCGCTTTGGGCGGTGTTTGCCCTAATGTATTTTAAGCGCTAGTGACGTTTAAGTCTAGTTCACCAATCAAACGACACAAGAAAGTCACATGACCTCACACAATGTCTTCTATTGGGCTTCCCGGTCATAGGTATTAAAACTAGACTTTACACCGATCTGATCGGCCTGATCAGTGTCGGCCGATATTTAGCGTCTTATGCTGATCGCCTTTAATGTCATAATTCGCTGATCCGATCAATGACATCATTGATCGCCTCCGCAAAAGACATTATTCCGCGTCGCCATCGTGCACAGTATATTTGAATCCAAAAGCTAGTTTATTTTTAGCCTTGTTGCGTGTCTTTTGAGGTACTGTAAATATCTGACTGCTTGGCTGTTCTTTCCCCTCCAGATAGACCCCATGTTTCATCGCATGGCATCATCCTTTGATGAAAGTAGCACAGCTGGGGTTTTCCTGTCGGTTCTCTTCAGTGAAAACAGTCGCTGCGAGCTGCTCTTTCCATCGCAAATGATCCTTCTGCAGTCAGCGTCCTCCTACTCTCCTCCACCTGCAACGGTGGTCCCTGCAGCCCCGTTCATGGGTAAGAAAAATAATTAACTCGTACGGGTGGGTAAAAATATCGATTCATCATTGCATTGCAATTCTCTGCCCCGCAATTCAAATCGATTCAGCAAATCCTCTAAATCGATTCACCTCCTGGTGCTTTGCGTGTGGTTCGCATTGTATGGCTTATGCTGTGCTGAGATATGATATTGCAAATGCAGTCCCTCAAATGACTGAAGTATCATAAGTATACTGTAATGATATGGCCTGTCCCTCTTGCACTTAAAACTCTACTTTTTTCTTTTGGGGGGAATACCTCATGCATTTTTGATTGGCTATTACATCTCAAACGTTGTGTTCACCAGCAATTCAAATTTTGAATTGCAGCAAAACTACTCACCACTCATGAAAACTACATAGTTGCCACATACCCCACACACTGTGTGATAGTTTAGTCGGTTTCGGCCGTGTCACTCGGTGTACAGCATGTCTTTGCTGTTCATTCGTGTATTTAAAATGTTGAACACCCTGTGGTTCACACCATATGTCTGTGTTGTGATTCTGATAGCTGGACTGCAGCAGTCTCAGGAGAAAAGTGACATCTGCCCCTCTCTGCACAACTTCTCCTTCACAAGCTGGAACCCTGAGCAGGTCAGAATAGTTTGGTTGGATAAGTAAGCATTTGATATGATATCATTGTCGTTGTAGTTTACAGTGAAATTCAACCCTAGTGACAACTATAACCACAATAATAAATAACATCAAATATACATATGTACAATTCCCGTGAACTGGATTGGATTTGATTCAAAATATTAGGCTGAATTGTGCAATTCCCTCATTTTGGACAGGTAAAAATAGAAAACCTAACTAATGAGTGTCACTCTCACTATAATAGTATATTCTCGAAAGATGAGTAATTTTACCTTTCTACTTGACAATAGAATAGGGCTGGGCATTATTAAGAACCTCATGATTCGCTAGCTTAAAACATACGGTAGCGTGCATGCACGCTAAAACAATGTTTTTAAAAAGGCAGCGGGAGCAAAACTGAGTTCAGTTGTACTTTATTGAAGTATTTAACAATGTACTCCCGTTATTTTTTGATCAATCCTCATCCAAAATCCATCAAAGTCCTCATCTTCTGTATCCGAAATGAACAGCTGGGCAAGTTCTCCATCAAACACGGCAGGTTCCCTCTCGTCATTGTCGGAGTCAGTCTCGTTGCCGTGCGGCTCCTCAGAAATGATGGCGGCTTTTAAGAAAGCTCGAACAACAGTGCAAGCAGACATGTTAGCCCAAGCATCCACAATCGATTCACAAATTGTGGCGTAACTCGCCCGGCGCTGCCTCCTAGTATTAGTAAAGCTGTGTTTGCCATCTGTCATCCATCGCTCCCACGCCGCTCGCAACTTCACTTTGAACGCCCTGTTTACACTGATGTCCAGTGGTTGGAGTTCCTTCTTCAAGCCTCCCGGAATGATGGCAAGCTCCGAGTTATTGCACTCAGTCGAATGGTGACTGTAGAGACGCTTCTCCCGGCTGTTCTTTGATCATTAATCCATTGCTCGAGTTGGTCTTCCAACTCAGGCCACCTCGCCTTGTTTCCGCGGAAACTCAGCTTTGTCTTCTTGACTTGGCGAAGCTCGTTTTCTTGCTTCCTCCACTTGCGAACCATGAATTCGTTGATCTTCTCTAGCGACTGCTCGATTCCCATGTTCCTCCGCGTAACTAATAGCTTGCAGTTTAAACTGTGCTTCATAAGTGTGTCTCTTCGTAGGTGCCATTTTCGGGGGTCCTTCGCCAAACCGATGCACATACCGCAACTAAATACTGACTGGGGGCGTGTCTTTAGCGTCCTCTGTCACGCGCACCCTTCGCCCAAATGCTGTCCTCAGTCACGTCCGCCTTCCTCTATATAAGCAACTTATCGACAGGAAATCCGATCCCAGTCAGTTAAGCGGAGCGCTCATTAAACTCACACATTTACAGATTTTGGAATTCGGTGCACACTGGTTAGAGCGTCTGCCTCACAGTTCTGAGGACCGGCGTTTAATCCCCGGCCCCGCCTGTGTGGAGTTTGCATGTTCTCCCCGTTCCTGCGTGGGTTTTCTCCGGGCACTCCGGTTTCCTCCCACAGGTTAATTGAAGACTCTAAATTGCCCGTAGGTGTGAATGTGAGTGCGAATGGTGGTTTGTTTGTATGTGCCCTGCGATTGGCTGGTAACCAGTTCAGGGTGTATCCCACCTCCTGCCCGATGATAGCTTGGATAGGCTCCAGCACTCCGACCCTTGTGAGGATAAGCGGCTCAGAAAATGGATGGAGGAGGTGTTTTTTTTAATTTTTTTATTATTATTATAAAAAATTTTGGGTCACCTGAAAGAGAGTTGTATACATGATTCTCACACAATTTTCAATGAAAAGTGGGGATATGTTGCCAAGTCAAGATGTGCCACTCTTATTCTATATCAAGTGTGTCAAATTTGTTTTCGTCGTAGGCCACATCATAGGTATGGTTGCCCTCAGGTGGCAGTTATAACAAAACCACATAAATGTATAATCGTTAGGGATATAACTGTATGCCAAAAATCACAGTTTGGTATGTACCTTGATTAAGTTCATGGTGGTTCGGTTTACATTCTGTACAGTTAGGGAACAAAATGGAAAACAAACTGTGTATCTTCTGTGTAAATGGGCAGATTTTAATGGCATTTAAAATGAAGCATCACCATCTTAAATATTTTCATTTTACGAAAGTGTAACATAAATAGTTTGACTTTTTTGGGCAATGAAGGATGCTGACAAATGCAGCAGTAAGTTTGAACAGTGTGCATCTGCTCCATCACATGAGCCCCGGAGAGGCTGCTTTTCTTTTCTTTTTTTTAATCAAACACACTTTTTTTTAAATTAAACACACATTTGGCTACCAGTCTACCCGATCCGACCCGAGAATTTTGTTTGTATAGAGGAAAGACATATAGCAAGACCGCAAGTCAGTCACACATCTTGTCCCTATGTTCCTTGATTCCCTGATGGAACCCTAATAATCACTGACATTTCACATGGTTATTTTTATGGTTAGTATAGTTTAAAACAGAAATCAAGTTAAAATTGTGTGTCGCAAGCCTACACATTGACATACACATTAACATACACACAAGCATTGCATTGAGTGGGTCATGTACCGTATAAACAAAATGCTACCGCTGCTGCTTTAGGACTACAGTTTTACTGTGTACACAGTCGTACACCTGTAGTAGGTAGCAATGCTCACAGTGCTCAAATTAATATTCTCTTTTGGAGAACTTTCTCAGTCGTGCTCAAACCTTTTACATAAGGTACCAAAAAAAGTAAAAGGACTTGGCTCTCTAAGTACCACCATGATTATCAACATTAAAATACAGTAGAGTAGTAGGGTTAATCAAAAATGAGGCAGATGTTTTATTCCTAAAAAGTATATTTAATATTGTAAGCCATTGTAATATTATTTATAGTTTAGTTTTAGCATTAATACTGGGCTTAAAAATAGGAGAATAAAACTGCTTAAATTAGGATTCAATTAAAATGTAGTACACAAGTGTTAAATACATTTTTTTAAACAAACGTCTAAAAGATTCAATCGCAATGTATTAAACTTAAATGTTACATACAACTGAACTGTAATTAACAAATGTAAAAAAAAAAAACGAAAAAAATTCAAAAAACATTTAAGCCAGTGTAAAATTATGCCCAGTTTGAACATTTAATTCAGTGATTCCTTCACGTACAACTAGAGGGAGCCTGTGTACCACTACTGGTACTCGTACAAGTTTACACATCCAACCTGTAGACTTGATTCTTGATGTGCCACTGGCATACGTCCTCTTTCAGACAATGAACCAACTTTTGGAGAAAATGAAGCAGGGTGAACATGTTTTTGACGTCAATGCTGAACCTGAACCCGATGGTGAAGAAGAGGATTACCCTGAATTTGATGCAGACTACGAGGAGGGTCTGGGTGACTGTCAGGAGGGGCTAAAGGAACATCGAGACGGGTGTGAGGCCTCGAGCTCTGGAAAAGGACGGTGAGACAAACAAATGGAAACATTTTTGTAGGGCTGTCACTGTCGAATTTTTTTAGAATCGATTGTCCTGTAGATATTTTGTCAACTAACCGAGGGGAAAAGAAGATCCACGAGACCTAAGTCGAAGACTCGGTCTGTTGTGGGCATCACCCACAAAGAGTGCACCTCTGGCGGGTATGAGTGAGCCGACGGCCCACAATAAAAGCAATACATCCATCACTTGCCAGAGCGCGCATCTCGGGCAGCTGATGTTGTTGATGTTATTCTTGCATTTTAACACATTTTATTTCCAACTTTCCACATTTTAAAGTACCGGTACATTGCAACTAGCAATTCTAGGGTACGAGTACCTTGGGACTTAGGAATTTGAATACAGTAGAATGGAGTTAGATGTAGATGTCTGTATGGTAGGTGGCATGGGTGGTGCCGGCGGAGCTTCAAGGCAGAGATATGTGTCGACCTATTTTTGAAGTAGACTTATCCGAGATTTTTATTTTTTTTTTCCGCAGCCCTACATTTTTGTCTTCTACTCAAAGTAATATTAATGTTTCCGGAGTATATGCCACCAGCTGTAAAAAGATAATTTCACCACACAATTTGCCTCTAACAAAAAGTTCTCTTGCGCTTTCTATGATTTGCTAGTGATGTGATACCCATTGGAGAGGGAGATATCGCCACTATGTGTCTGCAGCTGTCCTCTCAGCCCAGAGAGTATTCATACTTTAGCCCAAGGACGATGGCTACGTGGGCCGGACCAGGCTACTGGCAGTTCAAGCCAAAGCACAAGTGTAAGTAAATTGAAATGGAAAAAAATTCTCCACATAATCTCCGACATGCACACACTTAATAAATCTCTGATTTAAAAAATAAAATTAAAAAAAATCTATCTTTGGTGTAAAATTTGCTTGTTGGGGTATTGTTGTAAATTTGTCCTTTAAGATAGAATCGGGGCAGCATGGTGGCCAACTGGTTAGCACATCCACCTCATAGTTCTGAGATCCCAGATTGCCGGCCTTCCTGTGTGGAGTTTGCATGTTCTCCCCGTGTCTGCCTGGGTTTTCGCCAGGTACTCCGGTTTCCTCCCACATTCCAAAAACATGCATAGTAGGTTGATTGAAAACTCTAAATTGTCTGTAGTTGTGAATGTGAGTGAGAATGGTTGTTTGTTTATGTGCCCTACGATTGACTGGCGACCAGTTCAGTGTGTATCCCTGCCTCTTGCCACTCAGCTGGTATAGGCGCCAGTACGCCTTTGACCCTTGTGAGGATAAGTGTTGTAGAAAATGGATGGCTGGAAGATAGAATGGCGTGGTTGACTGCAATCTGTTCATACTGGTGGATTGCAACTGTACATTTGCGCAAATGTCATACCAAGCATCGATAAATAATAGAATGACAATATAAAACCATCTTATTTTTGCATGCTTGTCAACAAGATTGTATGATGTTCATAATTTCCATGATCATCTCATTATTATGAGTTAAAAGTTTATTTTTAGGAATGCCAAGTTTTGATTACAGTGCTTCTTTATTTTATTCTTCCCATCAGTGGACCATTTGGCTGACAAGGAGACACGAAAAAAGAAGCCCAAAAAGACCTTTGAAATAGACTTCAATGCTGATGTCGACTTTGACACCTACTTCCGTACCACAAGAGTAACTTTTTTTTATATCTTCATTACAATTTACATTATATATCGTCATTGCAATTTACATATCTTCTTATATATATATATATATATATCTTATATATATCTTATTTATATATATAAGATATATATATATCTTATATAAGATATCTTTTATATATATATATATATATATATATATATATATATATCTATATCTTATATGTATTCATTACATTTACTGTCAAAAGTTACTATTTATCTCTTCCAACCAGTAGTTAACAAAAAAAATGCCATATGCTCAAATGCTATGGATTAAGTTAACCCTATTATCATTTATAAAATGCAAATTACATTGCTGAGCTGATCACATAATGTAAGAAGTATGACGTGTGAACCCAATGGCATGTCCTGGATTTCTGCATAAATTTGTCATAAAATCTGATTTTAACTTCCTCAATAGACACAGTTTTCTAATCCTACGCAAATATTACGTATATGTAAATGGGAAGGTAATTATTTGCATGGTAGCAGGAAAATATATGGAAAAACATGGAATTTTAATTTGTATTAACTGAAGTCCAATAACGCTGAAAGTTGAATGTAAGAATTTTTTTTTTATCCGCAATGAAAATTCTAATTATATATTTTCACATTCAGTTTGATCATTTCAGATTCAGTTCGACAAATTCAGTTTCAAATTAGCTGTGACAGATACCCAGGAACTGTAAGGAATAGCAATCGATTGGCAATACACAGATCTGTTCTTTGGCCAATCAGCGTCTTTTTTTTTTAATCACGTGACATAGGGATTCTCCGGGAAGTCAAATTTTCTAACCGCCGACAGTATTTTAAGCTTTATACCATCTTTCCTTAACCTTTGTGAAATGCATCATACGGTAAGAAAGCGAGACATCACACCGACGTGACTAATTTGTCTTTCCGGTTCTTTTCCAACATAACGTCATCCAGGCATTGAACACCATGCATTATGCTTTACTGACACCTAGAGGTAGAAACAGCACACAGCACATCTCAATACAGACAGCACTGTTTCAAATGAGTTTAGGGGATTACATGAATAAATTGGAGTCCAGCCATTTTGCAGCCGTTGTCCATTTTCTTTTGGACATTAGCAGGAAATAAGCAGCTTGGATTTGCAAAAAAAAATAATGCTTTGGTCTCCGGTTCTATTGGGTGGTTTAGAGGTGGAAATACACGCCAAACACACCCCAATGCTTGGATTCATCCAGTATTTATATGAAAAGCATGATAACACATCATGTTTACAGTACATTGAAAAAATCTGATTTATAATGGGAATTAATAGTGCCATAGAATTAAATAATAGTGTATTGTCAATGTTTATCTCCTATTTCTAATAACTTGGAAAATGCGTCGTGGTTTTTTAAGTTTAAGTAAGGCCAAATTTCACCCCTCTGACCTTTGACTTTTAACTGTTTTGTCTTTAGTGGAATACATCAAAGTCCAAAAGTGTCCAAAAAAAATGGACAACTGCTGCATAAGGGGTGGACTCCAATTCATTCACGTAAACCCCTAAATTCATTTGAAACAGTGCTGTCTGCATCAAGATGTGCTGTTTCTACCCTTAGGTGTCAGTTAAGCCTAAGCAATGCCTGGACGACTTAGTGTTGGAAAAGAACCGGAAAAATGACTTAGTCACTTCGGTGTGATATGTCGTTTCCTATGTTCGAAAGGAAACACCTTTTTCTCTTTCTGACCGTATGATGCATTCCACAAAGGTTAAGGAAAGGTGGTATAAAGGTTAAAATACTGTCGCAGGTTAGAAGATTTGACTTCCCGGAGACTCCCTGTCACGTGATAAAAAACGAAGGCGCTGATTGGCAGCTATCTTCGGGCGAGAGGGTACACCCTGAAGTGGTCGCCAGCCAATCGCAGGGCACCTATAAAACAAACAACTATTCACGCTCACATTCACACCTATGGGCAATTTAGAGTATTCAATCAACCTACCAGGCATGTTTTTGGGATGTGGGAGGAAAACGGAGTACCAGGAGAAGACCCACGCATGCATGGGGAGAACATGCAAACTCCACACAGGTGAGAGCGGGATTTGTACCCCGGTCCTCAGAACTGCTAACCAGTCGTCACTGTGCCTCCCATATAAACCATTTGATGTGATAAAACAGTCCCAAATAACAATTTGATTATGAATTATGAAAGCCTTGGTCAAGACTTTTTTTCTGAAGTGTTTTTAATTCTTCTCCCCAAAATATGATTTTTTTTTTTCATGAAGTTACAGACATGTCCAAACCAGTAGGCTACAGGACCAAAGGATCACTATGCACCAGAGGGTTAACGATGTTATATTTAACTTTGGGCTGAAACATTAATTAATGAATATTAAGTCAATTGGGTTAGTTCTACACACGTTGCCTTTTAGTTCATAGGTTTGATATTGATGCTGGTTATAAAGGACCCCGAGTCAAATGTTCATTTTAGTCTATGCTGCGGGCTGCTAAGAAAATGGATGTTCATAATTTGGACACCTTTATTTAAACCATGCAACCTTTTTTGACCCAGCCCCCTAAAATAATCTTTTTGAACTGGAATCAAAATGAGGAATCGCTCACATTCAAATGAAGCCCAACCCTAATCATAAATATGATAAAGATTTACATTTTCTGGCCAGATCCAGCTTGGCGAACACATAATGTCTGTTTTCTGCACTGTATTTTCAGGGATTTTTTTCAGATTTTGTTTTCTTTTTACTGTAATTGTAACCTGTGCTCGATACAGTATTTTATTTTTGTTTATTTGCTGAGCTTGCAGCGTTATGCACACTAATGTAGTAGCTTGACATATTGTGGGACATGTTTTGTTGTGATTCTCCATGTTGACGAGAGAGAAATAAGTATTTTCATCCGTCTGCAGCATTTGTCTCGTCTAATCTTTGTACTTAATTAACAGTACTCTAATCACTGAGAAGGAGAATTGCGAAAAGTGTTTTAATTTAGCAACAGCAGTGTGTAACTGGTTCAAACTAAATTATGTCATATGAAACTTGTTTGATATGGTAACAAATTGTGTTTTTTATCAATTAGTGTATAGTTTTTACAAGAGTGTGATTTTTAAGCGGACTGTGTTTGTTGTCTATATTTGTGACCTAGATGAAGATCAGATAACATTTTATGGCAAATTAATTCAGTAATCCTGGTAATTCCAAAAGCGTCGCATGGAAGTGCATTAAGGGTATTCGCAATAGTCATGCAAATACATTGTCGGTCCTGACTGTTTTCGGAGAAGATCTGGGAGGAATAATCACTTTTAGCATAACTCACACCACGGGATAATCGGTCAAGATAATCTTTCAGACGCAGCTGACAATCAGGCCTTTGCTGACTTTAATTGCAAGAGAATTAAATGTTCAAATTTGGCGCAGATGTCATTGTGTACCTGGCTTTCGCAACACGTTAATATTGCAAATTGTTTTTGTTGTGGGTAGTATTAAGTGAATGTCATCTTCACTTTGTAGGCTGCCACCACTATCAGCAAGTCTGCCCTCAGTTCCAGTAATAAGAAAACAACTCTCCCTGCAGACTTCCAGTTTCCACCAGAGACGCTATCCCAGCTCAGCCTTAAACCTTCCATGTTGGTGAGGCCACACAGCCTGTGTCAGCCAACACAGACATCTGATTACATTCAATGAGTGCGTGTACTGTGTGGATTTTTACGTCAGATTCCTTTATTTTTATTCTGACGTCTTACTGTTTGACTCAGGAATCACATTACAAAAAAAACTACCGGTAGTCTTTTGCCAGGCATAATATCATTCTAATTCATTATGAGCATTATTCAACCGTATTCAAACCATCTCTGTCATGGAATTTAATCATTAATAGATGTACCTGAAAATATTATTATTATTATTTTTTTTTTTTTGTGCTCCAGTTATGTCAAGAAGCGCAGAAGAGGCTGTCTGGAGAGCTTGGAGAAGGGATTGGCGACTATGACTACAACAATGCCAATGATACGGCCAACTTTTGTCCAAGTCTTCAGGTATGAAGTCCCATTTTGAGTTAGCTGCTGCTTCTCTCTAAAGATAGGACTGTAAGATGCAACTTCTCTCTCAGAACCGTTACCACTTCTCAAAGGTGTCTGGCAGGGTTCTATACTTGGTCTAACACTTTTCCATATTTACATTAACAATATAACCCATGCTCTTGGTAACTCTCTTGCCCATCTGTACACAGACAACACATTTATACTTCTCGCTCCTTCCTCCGCACTTCCTGTCTCGTGTCTATTCTTCAGAGGAGTTTTACTAACATTCAAAATGATCTTTCCTGTCTAGTTATCACTGAAAATAAGCATAATTAAATTTATGATCTTCAACAGAAAACTCCCACGAATCAAGCACCCCAGCAATGTTCTGTTTCGTAATGGATCTGCTGTTTATTGTGTCATTTGCTACAAATACCTGGGTATCTGACTTGACAGTTAATTTACATTTGAAACACAAATCAACACTCTTCTCTCGAAAGTTAAAAGCAGATTAGGTTCTCTACCAAAATAAATCCTTAACACATTGTGCTAGATTTCTTCTCATGAAAATGACTGTCCTTCCAATCCCAGATTATGGAGCTGTACTACTGTATATAAATGTACTTTATAGATCGGCTTCAAAAACTCCCCCCCACGAGCAAGATACCATTTTGTACACACAGTTTGACTTATTACAACAAATGAACCCCAGTGTTTACAGTCTTTACCCATCATCCTCTTCAGGCTGCTGACAGTGACGATGACGTGGAAGTGTTTCCTTACTCTGACGATACGCAACCTTCAGGCAAGAATTTTCCACCACCCTCACAAGAAGGCGTCTCGACCTACGGCGATGAAGATCTTGTACCTGAACCACACAGGGTATGTTGTCAATTGTTTTCTCACAGTAGCCTTTACCACCAAGGTTTCTTTTTTGACCTAAAGTTTGTCTTTATAGAGATGAAACGGTATTAAAGGTTTATATCGAGATTATAGGAAACAACATTATCTGTTATCAGTATCATGATATCTCCACCAAAAATACATCTTTATTTTGAATACAAAAAAGTATAAAATCAGCAATTCTGTGCACTTTTTTTTTCCAGAACCAAAATAAATGTTTATCTCTACAAGACCCCACAAAATGTACCTAAAATTACTAAGACTATCATTTGGTGTACAATTTTGGGTGCACTCGTTCTGTTTGTGCCTTCCTTTTGAGAACACAAGCTTATCTGTATAGATGGAGCGATATGCAGCATTTGGATATGGCATAGGGAACAAAAAAAAATTTTTGCATACGTTTAGTAGAAATTAGTGTAGCGTATATGGGTTAAATAAAAATGTAATTAATTTGGGAGAAAAGAAGGGGTTGGAAGGGACGCCTGCGTCACTTCCGGTTTATCGTAATTTTAAATTATAGCGTTATTAATCAAGCTATTTTATGCATAGGAGGGGCACCACGTCGCTTTTTATGTGGATAAATTTGGGAAAAACGACGAGAAACCTTTTTTATCAGTCTCATAATCTGAAGGTTGCGACACTTTAGAAAACTCTGATAAGAGTTCTAGACGTCCAGAGTTTTTTTTTCTCGAATCCAAACACACACAACAATGCAGGTAGTGAATTTTATGGAAAATTTAATGGCCTAACATGGGGGATCTACAGAACACAGAAAAACACAAAACAAACAAAGTACAGATGAACATTGGCAAAGGAAACTGACTTGTGATGTGAGATTGGTAGAATGAGCGTGTAGTGAAAGCATATAGCTGGGGATTCCTGTCCTTGTTAATTTAAACCCAAATATGCACTAATCTGTACTTTTAGTAAACCAATGTGTGCAATGTTGGACTTATGTGTCTTGAACACATTTGAGGTAGGCGGGTCAAGCTTCCAAGTGTTCGGCCGGCCCGGTCCGCACCAGGAACAGGTGGATTTGGTCCGCACCGGAACAGGTGGATTTGGCACAAAGGAATTAGAAAAGGGGGGGGGAAAGGAGCCCCAAAAAAAGTTTCCAGGCAGGACGGCGGTGTGTCTCGGCTCGCAAGACATTCGGAACGGGCGCGTTGTTCCCGCTTCCGTTCCCTCGGTATAAGCTCAGGCACCCAAAAAGGGATGCTCTGCAGCCGGGGATGATCCGATGTGTCTTTGTCACCTCGTGGTGAGGTGGGCGTCCTGCCTGGGCCAGTCGTCGGCAAGTCGGTCGGGTGAGAAAATAACTGCCCAGAGAGCATAGCTCCGGCCTTTTTATGGCCGGAGCGAGCCAGAAGGGGAGCTGGACCGCCTCTTGAGTGTTAATTTCCCATTATGGTATTATTTTGTGGTTTAAAACCAGTGGAATAAAATATTAATGATTGGATTTAAGATAACGAGACCATTTTCCTGCTTTGCATTGTCCCACGCTCATCCTCTTTAATACCTGTAATCAATGTTCCAAATGTTATGTGGTTGTTGAGAACACTACTATTTTCAATGTGGCATTTGTGTGGTGTGGAGTGAAACATTTCATCTGGTTCTGTTGACAACAGATTCGACATCAGACTTTCAAGTTTGCAGCAATACAGTCACTAGTGGCATTCATGTAAAATTCTTAAAATATTAACTCCCAGCCAAGTCCGGTACAGACTGTTTCCTGAACCCGTGTCGATAGTTCCATTCCGTCGCCTGTGGGTGTCACTGTTGCCTGTTCAAACTCCCAGGTGGCGCGGTACCCAGCAGAGTGGAGGCGCCTTTGTTGGTGAAATCCTCCGGGCTGGCGGGAGCTAAGTTAATTAACTTGCTATGTTTCGTCTCCGCTTTGAAACACCGGGTGCTAGTAATTCACTTATCGTCGGCATGCCAAAGCAAATGTCTGTCTTGCTTCTGTTGATTATGGCTGTTGATTCATTTAGCGTCTGTATTTGAAGTTACGTCTCGCCACTCCGTGGCCGTCTATCTCGGTGGGAAGAGCAAGTCTCGCCAGAGACAGGGGTGCTGGGTGTCATCTTTTCATGGCGTGTCCGCTACATTAGGGATGGACTTATCCCACTTTTTTTCAGACCGGGTACAAATAATAGTACTTGCAGCTCGTCACTTTCCGATACCAAGTACCAATACTTGATGACAATGCCATGCTACATTTACGCCAGATATAATGAGACGCATACCTTCTAAAAAGTTCTAATTTAATCTCGTCAGCCCATATAATATTCTCCCAAAGGTCTTGGGAATCATTCAGATGTTTTTTTTTTTTTTCCAAAAGTAAGACGAGCCTTTATATTTTCGTTTGGGTCAGCAATGGTTTTTGCCTTGGAAGTCTGGCATGGATGCCATTTTTGTCCAGTCTCTTCTTTATTGTTTTGTCATGAACACTGACCTTAACTGAGGCAAGGGAGGCCTGCAGTTTAAAAGTTGACCTGAGTTCCTTTGTAGCCTCTGTTCTCTTGGGGTAATCTTTGTAGACCGGCCACTCCTGGGAAGGTTCTTCCCTGTTCCATAATTTTTCCATTTGAGGTTAATGGCCCTCCCTATGGCACACTGGAATTCTAAAGATTTACAAATGGCTTTTGTAACCCTTTTCCAGACTGATAGATTAAGTTTAGTCAATTACTTTATTTCTTGACTGTTCTTGAGTTTGTTTGGATCGTGTCATTTTGTTGCACCTTTTTTGTATCTTTTGTCCTACTTGCTTTTGTTGGGAAAAATTCAGTTTAAGTGATTTTTTGATTGAACAGGTCTGGGGTGTAATCATGCTTGGGTGTGATTAGTGAAAATCTACCAAAAATTGTGTGAAGCCACAATTAATTTATGATTTAACAAGGGGGGTTATTATTTTTCACACAAGGCCAGGTAACTGAATAGTTGTTGTTTTTTCCTTAATAAAGGAATTTACCATTTAAAAACAGCATTTTAACTTCACTTGGGTTAAAGTTCCCTGATATTTACATTTGTTTGATGATCTTCAACATTAAATTGGGGGAACTATGCAAAAATAAAAGAAATTGAGAAGGGGGCCCAATACTTTTTCACAGCACTTTATATCTCAACAATTCAGTACTAAATTGTTCTGTCTTTGCACACAGTTTCAGCTCTTACCGTCAAACGTATTTAATGTATTTAGAAACAACACACATAAATGACTTGGGTGCAATGTTAATGAATCTACAGCAGCTGAAATAAGTTTTTAACACGTCACCATTTTTCTCACTAAATATATTTCCAAAGGTCCTATTGACATTTCACCAGATGTTGGGAACAACCCAAGTCATCCATACATACAAAGAAAGTAGAACAAATATCCATCCATCCATTTTCTGAGCCGCTTCTCCTCACTAGGGTCGCGGGCGTGCTGGAGCCTATCCCAGCTGTCATCGGGCAGGAGGTGGGGTACACCATGAACTGGTTGCCAGCCAATCGCAGGGCACATAGAAACAAACAACCATTCACGCTCACAGTCATGCCTACGGGCAATTTAGAGTCTCCAATTAATGCATGTTTTTGGGATGTGGGAGGAAACCGGAGTGCCCGGAGAAAACCCACGCAGGCACGGGGAGAACATGCAAACTCCACACAGGCGGGGCCGGGGATTGAACCCGGGTCCTCAGAACTGTGAGGCTGACGCTCTAACCAGTCGGCCGCCGTAGAACAAATAAAATCAGAAATTAAGTTATGTGTAATAATATGAAATGACACAGGGAAAAAGTATTGAACACTCCAACTGGTATTTATTTAATACTTTGTCCAAAAGCCTTAGTTTGCAATGATAGGCTCAAGACGCCTGCCTCCTTTATGGAAAAGTCGCATGCATTGCTCTGGTGTGACTTTGGCCCATTCCTCCACACAAGCAGTCTTCAAATCTTGAAGGTATCATGGGATTCTTTTAAGGACCTCGAGTTTCAGTTCTTTCCATAGATTTTCAATTGGATTCAAGTCAGGTGATTGGCTGGGCCATTCTCGTAGCTTTATTTTTTTTCTTTGAAACCAATTGAGAGTTTCCTTGGCAGTATGTTTTGGATCATTATCCTGCTGAAATGTCCACCCTCGTAACATTTTCATCATCCTCGTAGATTGCAGCAGATTTTTGTCAAGAATGTCTCTGTACATTTGCGCATTCATCCTTCTTTCAATAATGTGAAATTTAGCAGTAACATTTTCTGAGAAGCAGCTCCACACCATCTTGTTCCCACCTCCGAACTTCACTGTTGGTATGGTGTTTTTAGGATGACATACACTGCCATTTTTCCTCCAAACGTGGTGTGCATTATGGCATCCAAAGAGTTCAATTTTGCTCTCATCAGACTAGACTATATTCTCCCAGTATTTAACTGGCTTGTCCAAATGGTGTTCAGCAAACTTTGGCAGCAATGGGGTCTTGCGTGGTGAGCGTGCATGCAGGCCATGGCGGCGGAGTACATTACTCACTGTTTTCCTTGTGACAACAGTACCTGCTACTTCCAGGTCTTTCTTGAAGCTCTCCACAGGTGGTCCTTGGGTCTTGGACAACTCTTCTGATTATGCACTCCTCTGTCAGAAATCATGCGAGGAGCACCTGATGGAGGCAAAACTATGGTGGTATGATTGGCTTTCCACTTACGTATTATGGCCCCAACCGTGCTCACTGGAACGTTCAGAAACTTAGATATGCGCCTGTAACCAATTCCATCGTTATGTTTTGCAACAATTACTTTGTGATGGTCTTGAGGCAGCTTTTTGCATTACCGATCATAAGATGTGTCTTGACTCACACCTTGGCAATGAGACCTTTTTGTAGGCCATCAATTAGGACTGAAGCAGCTGATATTTATTTGCACTAACAAGGGGCTGGATTGCTGTTTGATTATTGATAGAATTTAGGTGTTGTCTTGGCTATCCATGCCTTTTTGTTGTTCCCAACATCGGGTGAAATTTGCATGTCAATAGCACCTTTGAAAATATATTTAGTGAGAAAAATTGTGACGTGTTCAATACTAATTTCAGCTGCTGTAAATGAGTTTCACTTTTTTTATTTGAACCACTAAAATAAATTCACTTTTCTACAATATTCTAATTTAATGAGACGTACCTGTGAAGATGCATGAATCAGTCTAAATTGGCAACTGCTTACAATGTTTTTTCCAATAGACAATGATAGGCAACTGTCAGGTGAAAATAATGACACTGTAACAACACACAGTATGTTAATCATTTGTTTTACATGTGTATGAAGGTCAATAAGATAGAGATCAACTATGCTAAGACGGCCAAGAAAATGGACATGAAGAGACTCAAGAGCAGCATGTGGACTCTTCTAATGGAAAGCCCAGAAAAACCTACACGGGTAACTTATTCCGACAGATTGCCTATTGTTCACCTTTTTATGTAGAATTTGTCTTCATTCATTTTATATTTTTATATACAGTAGGTATGGAAAGTATTCAGACCCCCTTACATTTTTCACTCTTTTTTATATTGCAGCCATTTGCTAAAATCATTTAAGTTCATTTTTTTCCTCATTAATGTACACGCAACGCAGCACCCCATATTGACCGAAAAAATCAGAATTGTTGAAATTTTTGCAGATTTATTAAAAAAGAAAAGCTGAAATATCACACAGCCATAAGTATTCAGACCCTTTGGTGTGACACTCATATTTAACTCAAGTGCTGTCGATTTCTTCTGATCATGCTTGAGATGGTCCTATACCTTCATTGGAGTCCAGCTGTGTTTCATTATACTGATTGGACTTGATTAGGAAAGGCACACACCTGTCTATATAAAACCTTACAGCTCACAGTGCATGTCACAGCAAATGAAAATCATGAGGTCAAAGGAACTGCCTGAAGAGCTCAGAGACAGAATTGTGGCGAGGCACAGATCTGGCCAAGGATACCAAAAAAAACATTATGCTGGACCTAGGGTTCCTAAGAGCACATTGGCCTCCATAATCCTTAAATGGAAGACATTTGGGACCACCATAACCCTTCCTAGAGCTGACCGTCCGGCCAAACTGAGCAATGGGGGAGAAGAGCCTTGGTGAGAGAGCTAAAGAAGACCCCAAAGTTCACTGTGGCTGAGCTCCAGAGATGCAGTCGGAGATGGGAGAAAGTTCTAGAAAGTCAACTATCACTGCAGCCCTCCACCAGTTGGGGCTTTATGGCAGAGTGGCCCGACAGAAGCCTCTCCTCAATGCAAGACACATGAAAGCCTGCATCTAGTTTGCTAAAACAAAAAAAACATCTGAAGGACTCCAAGATAGTGAGAAATAAGATTCTCTGGTCTGATGAAACCAAGAAAGAACTTTTGCCCTTAATTCGAAGCGGTGTGTGTGGCGAAAACAGGCACTGCTCATCACCTGTCCACTACAGTCCTAACAGTGAAGCATGGTGGTGGCAGCTTCATGCTGTGGGGGCGTTTTTCAGCTGCAGGGACAGGACGACTGGTTGCAATCGAAGGAAAGATGAATCCGGCCAAGTACAGGGATATCCTGGGTGAAAAGCTTCTCCAGTGCTCAGGACCTCAGACTGGGCCGAAGGTTCACCTTCCAACAAGACAATGACCCTAACTTGTTGCATCAGTCCCAAAAAAGACTCATGGCTGTATTAGCTCAAAAGGGTGTTTCTACTCAATACTGAGCAAAAGGTCTGAATACTTATGACTGTGATATTTCAGTTTTTCTCTTTTAATAAATCTGCAAAAATTTCAATCATTAATTTTTTTCTGTCAATATGGGGTGCTGTGTGTACATTAATGAGGGGGGAAATGAACTTAAATTATTTTAGAAAATGGCCGCAATATAACAAAATGAAAAATTTAAGTGGGTCTGAATACTTCCCGTACCCACAGTGTGTGTGTGTGTGTGTGTGTACACAACCTTGGATTTGTAATGGAAAATGCTTTTCATTAATGTTTTGCATGTCTGTGTAACTGATTGTTTAAATAATTTTCATTCTAGGAGGTGGAGGTTACAGAAAAACCTGAGGTTTGTGGTGACAAAGTCTTTAGCCAGACCACGAAGACATTACTTCAAAGGTAACAGACCTACAATATTACAAAGCTTACCTGCCTTAGAGAACAATAATAACTGACTAGCACTTCACAAACTGTTATTTTCTTTGTTTATTTTTTGTATTGTATTGAAGAATAGACAATGATACACATGACACACTGATAAGCAGTCTGCCCTTGTTAAACTTATATTGGCAAAATTTAAATACTCCATATTGAAACTCTGCTCTTCTAGACTTCCCAACACAATGGCTCAGAACCTTTCAGTACCTTTGGCGTTTGTTGCTCTGCTTCATCTTGCAAATGAAAAGGTGAGTTACTTAATGAAACTATAACCTCGCCATGACTTCTGTTTTACTGATATGCTCTTAATTTTGTATCATTCCTGAGACCCTTTTGCTGTACTTTGTGGGGAGACAATCATGTTGCTGCATTAAAGACCACATGTCCCGTTTCCCGCACGGTATTTTTTTCCATGCCTCAGAAAAAGGATTGTCTCATGACACTTTTCCCCATAGTCTACAGTAGGGCTGCACAATATTTGGGTGAAAAATTACATTGCGATGTTATTTTATTTTATTTTTTTAATTATTATTTATTTACTTGCAATATATGTGATGTGAAATAATATAGGATCAGTGTTAGGAAAGTTCATTTTCTACATCAACTACTTCGAAGTTCAGTTCATTGTTCCAAAAATTTGCTAGTTCAGTTCATGGTTGATAATTTAAAATTTTGAACTAAGTTCACCGGTCCAAAAACTAACTAGTTCATCTCCCCACCCCACCCTCAATATGTTGCTTCCGGGCTATTACCCTCAAAATACTGGCATTTAATTTCCTCATTGTTACCACCCATTCAGTCCACACTAGTAGCCAGCTATCGCAAAAACATGAGGAAAAACGTTTTTTTTTTAAATGAGGAATTAAAAGAAGAAACAAAATACGCAACAGAGTATGACAGGAACGATGGTAAAGGACATTGATAACTTTGCATTCCTCACAGCTCTGGCTGACTATATTAACAAAATAATTTATCTATTCTTATATTACAAAACAAAATAAAATACATATTATCACAGTCTGATCGTACAGTGTTTTAACTAAACCATTCTGTTAATTTTTCTGATAAAATAAGAATTCTCCTAGTAATACATTTTTTCAATTATGTACTGTATTACAAAAGCCGGAGGGGCTTTTTTTTTGTAATTAAGTCGTCACCTTATCGTGGTGGAAGGGTTTGTGTGTTCCATTTGATCCTAGGAGCTAAGTTGTCTGGGGCTTTAAAGATTCCCTGGGCAGGGTCAACCATGGCAAACTGCTTCCTAGGTGAGGGACCAGACAAAGCACGGCTTAAAAGACCCCTATGACGTATACAAATATTGGAGGACGTTTTCCCTTGCCCGGACATGGCTCACCGGGCCCCCCCTCTGGACCCACGCCTGGAGGTGGGGCTCGAAGGCGAGTGTATGGTGGCCAGGCCTGCACCCATGGGACCTTGGGCCGCGCACAGCCTGAAAGGGTAACATTGAACCCCCTTCCCGTGGGCTCACCACCTGTGGGAGGGGCCATAGGGGTTGGGTGCAGTGTGAGCTGGGCGGTGGCCAAAGTTAGGGACCTTTGCGATCGAATCGCCGCCTAGAGAAGCTGGCTCTAGGGACATGGAACGTCACCTCTCTTGGAGGGAAGTACCCTGAGCTGGTGTGTGAGGTCGAGAAGTTTGGACTAGATATAGCCGGGCTCACCTCCACACACAGCTTGGACTCTCTTCCACACTGGAGTTGCCCACAGTGAGAGATGCCGAGCAAGTTTGGGCATACTTATTGCCGCACGGCTCGGCACTGGGGTTCACCCCAGTGGACGAGAGGGTAGCCTCCCTCTGCCTTCGGGTGGGGGGGACGGGCCCTGACTGTTGTTTGTGCCTATGCATCAAACAGTTTGTGCCTATGCATCAAACAGCAGTTCAGTGCGTTCCCACTGGAGACTCCATCATTGTCCTGGGGGAGTTCAATGCTCATGTGGGCAATAACAGTGGGACCTGGAAGGGCGTGATTGGGAGGAACTGCCCCCCTGGTCAGAACCCGAGCGGTGTTCTGTTATTGAACTTCTGTGCTTATCATGGATTGTCCATAACAAACACCATGTTCAAGCATAAGGGTGTCCATACGTGCACTTGGCACCAAGACACTCTCGGCCGCAGTTCGATGATCGACTTTGTGGTCGTGTCATCGGACTTGTGGCCTCGTGCCTTGGGTGAAGAGAGGGGTGGAGCTGTCAACTGATCACCACCTTTTGGTGTGTTGGCGCCAATGGCAGGGGAAGGTGCTGGTCCGACCCGGCAGGCCCAAATTGTGAGTGTCTGCTGGGAACGTCTGGCAGAATCCCCTGTCAGAAGGAGTTTTAACTCCCACCTCCGGAAGAACTTCACCCACATCCTGTGGGAGTCGGGGGACATTGAGTCCAAGTGGACCATGTTCTGCGCCTCCATTGCTGAGGCGGCTGACCGGAGCAGTGGCCGTAAGGTGGTCTGTGCCTGTCGTGGCAGCAACCAGCAGTGAGAGATGCCGTCAATCTGAATAAGGAGTCCTATCAGGCCTTTTTGGTCTGTGGGACTCCTGGGGCAGCTGATGGGTACCGGCTGGCCAAGCGGGATATAGCTTTGGTGGTCACTGAGGTAAAAAGTCAGGCGTGGGAGGAGTTCGTTGAGGCCATGGAGAATGACTTCAGGACAACTTCGATGAAATTCTGTTCCATCATCCAGCGTCTCAGGAGGGGGAAGCAGTGCACTATCAACACCGTGTATAGTGGGGATGATGATTGAGAATCTATGGGCTATTATCAAGAGGAAAATGAGGGGCACCAGACCCAAAAACAAAGAAGAACTGACAGCAAGCATCAAGGAAATCCGGGCTTCTGTAACTCCCATTAATTAGAAGTAAATGGTGATTGCTTCACAGTATTCAAATTTTTTAAATTCCTGATTTCTTGGGTTTTATGAGCTGGAAGCCCAAATTATCCATCCATCTTTTTTTTTTTTTTTTTACCGCTTATCCTCACTAGGGTCGCGGGCTGCTGCAGCCTATCCCAGCTGTAAAAATAAACAAATCAATACTTGAAATTGTTTAAATTGTGGGCCCTGAATCTATAATCTATGAAAGTTTTACTTTTTCAATGGAATTATGGAAATAAATAAACTTTTCCATGATATTCAAATATTTTGGAAAGGGTCTGTATATTACAGTGCACCAACATCGCAGGGTTGCGCATATGTACTTTATGGTGACGATGCGCAAACAAAATATCGTCCAGTCCCCTTGTCTACAGTATAAAAATAATAATGGTCTCAACAATACACAGATACTAATGGGCTAGTCTTCAGAAGGTTTCAACAGTTTTCAGATGTTTTGAGCTATTTCAAGATGGTTATTTTACCCCCTTAATATGTAGAGAGTGTATATCTATCTGATGGTGCTTTTCTGTCAGAAATGTTTGTTTTATAAATCCAATCCAAAAACGGTTCAAAAAAGTTGGACAGTGCTTTTCTCAGTCCACAAAGCCACTTTCTCATGAATAATGCTACTAGCCTGTTTTGTTGTGACTTTTCTATAGTGCTCCCATGTTGCAAAAATATTCATCTTTTTCGCTATGTTCTGTCTTTATAGAATTTGGAGTTGGTGAATATTGATGACATGTCAGACATCATCATCAGGCAAGGCCATTGAGGAGAAAAGTATTAACGTATAGAAAGAGAATTAGAGTATGGCATTTGTATATGATCTTCTTTTATAACTCGTCTTAAAACCCACTTTTGTTCTTTTACTTTCAACTCAGCATGAGACTGCTGTTTTAGTGTTGTATTGCTTGTATTGTTTTTAACATAGCTTTTAATCTTTTGTTTTAATTTTTCCCTATGTTGAACTGTTTTTATGTTCTATTCTTATGTAATGTACAGCACTTTGTGTGCAGCAGTGGTTATTTTCAAGTGCCCTATAAATAAATTTAATTTGAGTATCTCTGTTTAATGTGTATATAATGTCTTTCGGCAGCAGTGTTGTTGGTTTCTGTAGATTACAGACAAATATGTAATCAGATTGGATGGCATGTTGCACTTTTGTTTTCTTCAGACAAAACCTGGGTTACACTATTGACTGGATTGAATGGTATACCTACTGCGTTGTTTAGTTTGTTATGATAAGGGCAGGCATTAGCTATGGATTGCATACCAAGCCAATTTACTGCCATTTAACCGCCAACATCATTCCATGTTGCAAGGATCCAAACAATTTGCGGAAGCTAAAAACATTTACATTCTAACATGGCTTGTACCTTCATATGACATGTCACCTACTGATTATGTACAGTATTAAATACTTTGGCTTTAACGTGGAAGTTCCTGCATTTTTATGCAGCTGTGTAATGGTGTTTCTTAATCTTAATGTGCTATTTCTAAAAGTGGCCTTTTATTGTGGACCATTGGAAGCACAGCTGCACCCCCATCCATTTTCTATACCACTTATACTGTACTGCGTCAGAGCAGTATTTATTTATTTATTTTACTACGGTTTTTTGAAATATTTTTAATTCAATTGCACGTGTCAGAGTAGTTTTAATGCAACATACTTTTTACTTGAGTATTTTTGTTAAGAAGAAAAGCTACTTTTACTCTGTTACATTGAACTATATTCCACACACTGACATCTGTTGCTTGCATGATCGGTTTGTTTTGATTCGTAAGACAGACCTCTGCCTGTGGCGCTGTTTAATGACTGTTTCACCAATCCACCATAACCACTATTGACATTTTACTACTGTTCATCAATGAAACAGCCAAGCAGCCACGATTGCACACAGTCTCCACGTCCCCAGACAATCAAAGTTTTGAAAGTGCCTGATTTACAGTACTTGAAGCATTGCAAACAACTGAGTATGACATGCAGTCAGAAGAGGTACAACACCCCTTAAATTAACTCTTTAGTTACCTTACAGAGTAGACTATGAAAAATGTATTTAATTTTAAGACCGTTGTGGCAAAAAAAAAATTCCATGTTATTTTAAAAAGCTTCACTCTTTTAGTGCTCCTTAGATCACAGGTGTCAAACTGGTGGCCCAGGGGCCAGATCCGGCCAGCTACATCATTTTATGTGGCCCGTGAAAGCAAATCATGTATGTATGTCAACTTCATGTTTCTTGTGAAAATACCAAAATAGGTGTATTGTATGTATGTAACAGTACTCTTACTTGAGTACAATATTTGGATACTCTACCCACCTCTGCAGCGGACATCCTCTATTGCTACTCTTACGTTTAAGCAACATTTTTGCTCATCAGATCAGCCAGTGTCGTATTTGTTGCACTGGTCTTTTGTATTTTCGTGTTGAGGTTGTGGTCCCAGTGGAACCGCAAAGCACACGTAACATCGGCGACAAAAGCTGATTCACTCGTACATTTTGTATTAATTAGGAAACGTGCCTACAATTATCTAATTAGTTTACGGATGTTAATCTTAAATGTCTTAAGCGACAGAGCGATGTTAGGGGTGATGTCCCAACACAGAATGAACTAACTTCAAATTCAGAAATGGCCCCAAAAAACAAAAAATACTTTAATTAATATTTTCCTGGAGGCTGCATTTGGGATTACCCTTTGAAGTTGGTAATAGTGAAAAATGACGTGAAACAGACAATGATTTTAGTCAATTCTTTTCCAGAATGAGAGTACTTAAAGACAAGGATGCTATTCATGTGGCACAGCTTGAAGCAGGCATCAGGTGTAGGTGGAGATGGGCCTGGCTCAAGTTGGAGGCCAAAACAAAAAAAAGCAAAGAAATTAGGCAAATTTAATTTGAATCTTAAATATGTATATCAACATGTACTTGAGCTGTTTAAATAAATGTTTTTTCTGCTTGAAGTGTTCCAGATTACTTAATTTATGTTAAAATCCAAAAGAATTCTCTGCGGTAGCCCGGGGATCCCCCCCAGAAACCCCTACAATGTTTTTTTGGTCTGTCACCTTTTTCATGCCTTTGGTGTTTGCATGTCTGTTATCAGTAATAAACAGCCTCCATGGATCTATTGGTGACACGCTCAGTGGTATGCCTGGGTGCTGGGCCTGACCAGCTTCTAACAATATTGTGGCTTGTTGTTCCTGGAGGTCATTCAGTTGGATACAAAAGGCTTATCCTCTTCCTCATCTTCCATTTCCTATTCCTCTTTGGAGGCCTCATCAGAAGATTCTTCTGTGTCCAACTGATATTGTTTATCGGGGGGGTGATTTCTATGTGAGCCTGCATTTCTAGATTGCCTGAGTAGATGGACAATAGTCTGCATCCTCTATTGGGTCCTCTTCATCTGCGATGCCAAACCCCATGATAGGCTCTTCCTCTTCCAGGATCATTTGTACGGCAAGTTCTAAAGGAATCCTAGCACTTGTAATATTCTAGATGAGAACATAGGCTCCAACATACCCGCGACCCTAGTGAGAATAAGCAGTATAGAAAATGGATGATTGGAACACAAAAGTATGACTCAATATGTACAGTAGTTGCATAGGTACATTGACAAGCATACATATACGCGCGTGCAGATCCGCTCGGACACACTTTTGATTTGTGAACTGCCTATTTCCAAAAACGTGTCTGTGAGCAACCAATTGTGATTTTTGCCAGGTTGTAAGTAGTTGTGGGTCTAATTTACATATTGCATCACACTGAGTTTCTCCACACAACTTGTTAGCTAGACTGGGTGAAGCTGCCACTTCCAAGCAATTGTGAATTACAGTGTCTGGCAAACTGTCAGCGCT
Organism: Phyllopteryx taeniolatus; assembly: GCF_024500385.1. Taxonomy (NCBI): domain Eukaryota; kingdom Metazoa; phylum Chordata; class Actinopteri; order Syngnathiformes; family Syngnathidae; genus Phyllopteryx; species Phyllopteryx taeniolatus. The sequence continues at coordinate 6,844,230 of NC_084504.1, read as the reverse complement.
AAAAGGTAAGCAGAGCTGCGGTGTGTTTTGTTGGATGCACAGATTATCATCAGTTGTCATAGTAATGAATCTTCATTGGCCCTGCTGTGGGAGCAGGGGGAGCAGTGGCACATTTGCATGAGATGGACCCCACCCTCAAAAGTGAGTAATTTCAACCAGGGTGTTAAAAGTGTACTTAAAGTTTTGCTCCTTTGGGTATTTTGACAAAGCGTGTCAACAAACATCTGAATACTGTTTTTAATTATGGGCCGAAAGCATTACATGTCATCTTTAACACCATCATCAGAACTAGGTGGTTCGTCAACAGAAAATATTTGTACCTAGTGGAAAATGATGAAAACAAGTTTTTTTGTCGTCTATAATTATGGCTGCTTTTAGGTTCTTGCATTGCAGGGCAGCCTGTAGCAGCCAGTAAAGCAATTTATCAGTATTGAAGCTCCACCTGCACCTTCCCAAATAGGTGGAACCGGTTTGTCTGGGCAGGTGAATTACGTCATGTTTGTACATTTACAGTAAGTCCCAAGAAGCAATCTTTGCCTTTAATGAATGTCAAACATTCAACAAGACAAAAATATTGTGGGGGACAACAGAACCTGGTGTTGGGTAATTTTTTTATTTGATTAAAATTTGCTACTTCCGAGTCAAAACGTGTACCACTTGAAGTTGTTTTCGGTTAAAAAGACACAGGAACAAATCATAACCTTTAGGGCCATAAAGCGGCAGTCAAGGTCTTAACAACTGCCGAGAATAATGTGACCGAAGACCTCACACACATTATTTGACCCCTCAAAAGAATGTCACGGAATATGTTGGTGTAATCTGGTTTGGCAAATGTTTCAACAATAAAATCTACACTCAAAGTTCATGAAAGGTTTTTATTAGGTCACTCACTGTTAGCAGTTTTATGCTATTTTATGCGTGATGTGATGGGGTTTTGCATTTTGCCCTTCAACCACTGACCCATCTGGCTGATTCTCTGCTTTTATTTGTTCTAATGTCAAAATAAGGAAAATACATGTTCCTCTCAATTAATTAGAATGCAGGTACGTTGCATTGAAGAAAAGTAAAATTAGTTCAGTAGTTCAATTCAAAAAGTGAAACATGGTATATTATCCAGATTTGCTGAACAAAGGAAAATACTTTTCAAAAGGCTAATTCCTTCCTATTTTCTATATTTAAGATATTTATATATATATATATATATATATATATATATATATATATATATAGTTTTTCTCCAATATTTTTTCAAAATGTGACGGAGATTTTGGGGTTTTCTTTAGCTGTAAGCAAAATTAAATACAATTGTGAACTGTTTCTGTGTGTACGTGTGTGCGTGCGAGACTTTTGGAAAACGCTTGTGTGTGACGTCATTGTTCGACCGATGTCAAAAAGGAAAAACAAGGCCTTCAAAATAAATAATAATAATAAAATCGTTGTACTTAAATGTGGGTTGGGTAAATGTATTTAAAAAATCGAAAACCCTTGTTATGTAAAAGTAATCAATCAGATCTTAGAAATGTGTTTTTTGTCCGATGACAGGAAGGAGCTACTTAGTAAATACCAAGAAAAAACTGCATTTTACAACCAGATGAACAATCACTATATTGATGATTTCTTTGATTGGGGAGCACTTACATTAAAGCGGACTTTGATGCTTATGTTCCTTTACGAACAGCGAACACACAAGCACCGCGTGTCAGTCAATGACGAATGTAGTTGACTTCACGCCCGGAAAGAAGGAATGAAGTTTGAGGCGGGCGGGCACAACCAGGAAGTAGAACAAAGACGACGCGTATTGGTCTTTCGCTTAGTATCAAGTTATCCTGGTTAAGAATTTAGACTAGGACGAACGGTGTCAACTTTGAAGAAAGTCGACTGGTTGGGTTTTGTTAAAACTGCCGGCTGTGTTTCTCACAAGATGGACTACGACCCGGTAAGAAATAATAGTTGGACGCTAATAAGTTGACTTTTGGTGCTTTCACGTCAATTCGGTGTGTGTATCAACAAATAAAATGAGTTTTCTGCGGGCTAATCATGTTTTATGGTTTGTTTAAAACATGTTACAAGGGTCAGATGTGGTCTTTTACGTTCAAGAGAAAGCTCAACAAAATAACTCCGGTAGCGCCTGTTGAACGTTATGGCTTCATTTCCTTGTGTTGAAACAAGCCATCTTATCTTGCTAAACTGACACGACATTCGTGTTCTGGACTGTTGTAAGTACCAAGCACTGTATCCTGGGCTTAATTTCTCATCTTCATTAATGATTGTGACATATAACGTGGTTATATTTCATTGTGGTTTGTCGTTTTGAATCATTTGTTTGTGGCCCGTACTGTACATATGCAGGTGGGCCTCAGGTCGCTTCACTACCAACGCGTTGTCGCATTGTTTTCTATCAGTTAAACTAATAAACTACAAAATATATACGTACGTTCATGGGGGAAAACATATTACACCAAGCTTGTTTCAATTCCTTTTACATTTTTAATGCGTGGTACAACTAAAGATACACGAGTTTGGACAAATGTAATGATGACAACAAAAACGGCTCATAAGAGAGCTAGCCGTTTTCCATGGTTCTTTATAATAACCAAAATCATTGGAAATATAATTAAGCTTACGCATGTGAAATAGGTTGTAAAGTATTATGGAAGCAGTTGCATTTTTGTTGTGTTCATTGTATTCTTCGGGTAATATACCTTTAGTGTGGTACCATACTTTAAAATGAACAAAAATTTGAAGGAACAAGGGAGATCAAATAATTTTTCCATCCCTTTAAAGTGGTCACTCTGTCAACGTTTTGTTTTGTTGCATTTGGCCAATGGGGATCACTAATCATGATGAAACATAGTTAATGCTGTCATTTGACAGCAAACTAACTAACATAGTATTGTATCCTTTACTTATGATTTCAAAACTAGTTATCCATCAATTTGTTGTTTATATGTAATATGATGAGGCGATCAAACATTTATATGGTTTCACAGTTAAAACAACCCTCTGAGGGATGGCGTAGCTACAATGTGTCCCATGACAAAAATGAGTATCATGTTGGACACTGGAGCACAGAGATATACATTCACAGAGAAATATGATGTATTTTTAAATTTAAACTGCCTTTACCAACTTGTGTATATGTCATTGCTACACGAACACATTCCGTTCAGATTCACAAAATCTGAAATAATCCTTCAGATTATAATAGCACTGTCAGGAAAAGACCGACTAAGCAAGACAAGATGTGGAATGGCACTGTCCTGTGTAGAGTATGTGCTATTGTGTATGTATTGTTTTGTTTCCTTTTGCAGATTTGTTTATTTTATTTAATTTTTTTATTGATTGGATGCATGAAAAGACAATTGCTTTCATATCAATTGACTCACCTCAGTCACCTATAGTGATAGACCAATTATCAAACGGGCCGATATTTAGCATTTTGTTGTATATTGGTATCCCGGTTCCTCATTTCGATTCCAGTTCAAAACGATTCTCAATTCTGCTTCTTCTAGGGGGCTGGGTCAAAAAAGTTTACATGGTTTAAATAAAGGGTGTCCAAATATGACCATCCATTTTCTTAGCAGCCTACAGCATAGACTAAAATGAACATTTGACTCGGGGTTCTTTAACCAGTATCAATAGCAAACCTATGACCTAAAAGGCAAAGTGTGTGTAACTAACCCAATTGACTTAGTATTTATTAATTGTTTCAGATAAAAGTTAAATATAGCATTATTAGTCATTTGGAACTGTTTTATCATGTCAAATGGTTTATATGTGCAAGTTTGAACATTCTGTTTTAAGCTTGTAGCCTTTTATTTTGAAGGGTACGCACCATTTTTGGCACGAAAAGTAACTTGACATGGCACCGGTGGATATTTTTAAAATTTGAATTTATTGTTTTGTTTTTATCGATGGAACAAAATGCTATAAAACGTTGATTCCGTTCCTTACCCACCGATGAGGCACAAGGTTAGTGTTTTTGATACTGTGAGACGTTTATGTGAGTTTTGTCCCAATTGATTGTGATGTAAAGTTGCTGCAGTGAAGTTTTAGCTCAATGTTAAGCTTTTTTTCCTGTAATCGGCTCTTATCTTGGTTTGAAGACTAAAAGAAACGCTAAAAACCATCAGTGCAAAAGTGCAACCAACCGTTTAGCTGTTTCAATGTTGGCATTGACCTATTTTATTGTTTCACTCACCCAATTCACTGAGAGTTATCTTCACTGAAGCTCCGCGCGGTATAGGCTGAGGCTTGGAATGCGTCCGATGCTACACATCATGAAAGCTTCCTTTGCACAATATAACTGGTCATTAATTTTAACAAAGTTAAGAGACACTTTTGTTCGCCGGTACCGGTAAAAAAAAAAAAAAAAAAAAGGAAAAAAACTCAGTGTCTTAAAGGATAGTACACAAAAAGCCAAGATTCAGCCAATGACTTCCTGTCTCCTGAAAAGTTTGAAAAGGCCTTTAAGTGTGGGGTGAGGGACGAGGATTGTGTGTGTGCGTGCGCGACTGTGTGGGAGAATGAAATGGCTTCAAACTGCCGACTGGCTCCTTCCTCTTGCGGACGTGTTAGCCACTGGGACGTAACCTCAGAATCTGCACCTCATGAGGCTCTGTGAGCAAAGTCTGTGTTATAAGCAGTGGATTTTCCTGTGTTGTTAAGGAAACTCAGCATTCGATGCACACAGTCACTCTCGGTTGTTACCAGCAGGAGATCGATAGCCTGGAACGGCTTAGCATGGGTGCGCCCCCCACGGAAGCCCAGTTTGGAGCACTCCAAACTGGATACAGGCTATACCGTCCGGAAATAGGGGAGTTCGAGAAGAATACAAATCCACCCGAATGCAAAAGGAAAACCCCTTACTATCCAAGTAGAACCAAAAGGTCCACTTTTCGAGTGTTGAGGCCCGAACGCAATGAAAAACAACACTGGCTGGCTCCTCAGTGGGTGCATATTAGACTTTACGTTATCGGTATCTGCTGATAATTAGCATTTTATGCTGATCAGCTTTCATCTCATAATTCGCTGATCCGATCAATGACGTCATCAATCGGCTCCGCAAAAGATATTTAACTCCGCGTCTTCATCGTGTATGAATCCAAAAGCTAGTTTATTTTTAGCCTTGTCAAGTGCCTTGTTGCGCGGTACTGTAACTATCTGACGGCCAGTAAAGTTTTTTCAATCTTGTTGGGGAAAAAACACGTCGTCGGTGTGGGACTATTTTGCGGCGGCTCAGACAAGCAACACGTAAGTTATTTGCAGTCTGTGCACAACTGAAGTACGTCGTTGGGAACGTCATCTAAATGCTTCAACACAAATTTGACCGAGCACCTGAAGAATGTACACGGGGAGCATGCCGCATTCAAGCAACGCAGCGTGGGGGGAGTCAAACTGACTCAAACTCTGGACAACACCCGTCCATACAGCTGGGACAGTGAGAAAGTTAGAGTAAGCATGTCATTAACAGTATTTATAAAAGTAATTTAATTGCAATAAAATAATTTAATTACAGTAAGTTAGCGGCCATTATTTCTGTCATATTGTAATGGTGATTTGACCTAAACTTATGTCAGTGGCCAATCCTTGAATGCCCCTTAGAGGTCATTGGTGCTTTAACTTATGTCTAAAATGCTAGAGAATAATTTGAGATGGGCTCCAGCACGCCCGCAACCCTTGTGAGGATAAGCTGGACAGAAAATGGATGGAAGTATATACAATAAATGAACAAGTGATGTAAATAGACACATTGCTCCAGCTTGTGATCGGATCAGCGATCGGTTATAATTTTTTTTAAACTTGCTGATCGGTGATCGGTCCCAAAAATCCTGATCGTGTAAAGCCAAGTGCATATGTATTGTTTATAATGGGAGAAATCAAATGCAGTCAAATACAAGAATACTGCGCACTAAAGCCTTATACAGTATTACGTATGAGTAAATTAAATTAAATGTAATACAAATAATAACGTCATGGAAAAATATTAGACCCATTGTTAGTTTCTTCATTTTTTTTTTTTTACAAATATGATGATGACAATGAAAATAGGTCATAAGAGTTTAATAAAAGAGCTGATATCAAGCTCTAGCAATTTTCAATGGTTTTCTTGATAACCAATTATTTAATAATACAAATAAGCATATGTATTGTTCAGGTAAAATCCATTTAGTGGGACCAGGCATTAAAATAAACACGAAAGTGACGACACAAGGATGATTCGTTAATGACTGTATATGTATGACATATACTGTATGTAGTTGTACAATTTTTATACATTCAAACACACATTCGTGATATTGTATATATATTTATTGGAATTGGAGTTGTACTTCAGAACTCAGCTGCTCATGTGCTGATGAAGACCAAAGGCCGGGAGGGTAGTTCTGTTGGCTTCATCAAGCCGTGATCGCCAACTCTCACTGGAGCGGTTCACAGCAGAGTGTGAAGCGGCTGGGATGAGAATCACCACCTCCAAATCTGAGACCATGGTCCTCAGTCAGAAAAGGGTGGAGTCCCTCTCCGGGTCAGAGATGAGATCCTGCCCCAAGTGGAGGAGTTCAAGTATCTTGGGGTCTTGCTCACGAGTGAGGGAAGAATGGAACGGGAGATCGACAGGCGGATCGGTGCAGCATCTGCAGTGATGCAGACTTTGTATCGGTCCGTTGTGGTGATGGAGCAGCTAAGCCGAAAGGCAAAGCTCTCAATTTACCGGTTAATCTATGTTCCTACCCTCACTTATGGTCACAAGCTGTGGGTCGTGACCAAAAGAACAAGATCCCGGATACAAGCGGCCCAAATGAGTTTCCTCCGGAGGGTGTCCGGGCTCTCCCTTAAAGATAGGGTGAGAAGCTCGGTCATCCAGGAACGACTCAAGAGTAGAGGCCCTTCTCCTCCACTTTGAGAGTAGCCAAATGAGGTGGCTTGGGCATCTGATTGGGATGCCTCCTGGACGCCTCCCTGATGAGGTGTTCCGGGCACGTCCCACCGAGAGGGGACCCAGGACACGCTGGAGAGACTACGTCTCTCGGCTGGCCTGGAAACGCCTCGGGATCCCCTCGGAAGAGCTGGAGGAAGTGGCTGGGGAGAGGGAAGTCTGGGACTCCCTGCTAAAGCTACTGCCCCTGCAACCCGACCTCGGACAAGTGGAAGAAAATTTAATGATGGATGGAATTATCTGCTGGGTTGCATTTTTGTATATATGAAAAGTGCTATATAAATATGATTGATTTTTGATCTTCGTCTCGTTTTTTAATATCACGATAATCTGAAATTTGAACAGGGCTGTGTAGACATTTTATGCTCACTATACAGATTGACTGGTAGAGTCACTTGAAGGCATAGAAGTGGATGTTCTTTGAAATTTATTGGTCGATTCATAGATCAAACCTGTTGTGAATGTTGCCATTCATCCTGAAATTTCACCTGGAAGATGAATATCCCTAACCTTTTGTAAGGGGTGTAGCCGATGTTAGACGAAATTTTTCATAGACAAATAAAAGATTTGTTCTTCTCCTTTGACGCTTCAGTGGAAATCAGTTACAGTCAATGTCCAGTATCACATAATGAGGAACTTGTGAACGTAGAGAATGGTTCTCAGTTAAGATTATAGAGGAAAAAGATGTTGCTTCCCCGACTAATAAATGAAAGGATGAGAAAACAATGCAAGTGATAGAATCATTGAAAAGGAGGGGGGGAAGCTATAGAGGACCCTAAATGATGCAGCAAAACCTGTTTCTGACAGATATGTTTACAGTCTAGTGGAGAAACATGAGACTTGATACTAGTATGTATACTCTGTGTGAGGTCACTGTACTTACTTACTGAAATTCCTCTGAGACAACAGATGATAAAACGCATGTTGTCTATATGCCAGATAGTTAATTTTGAAGGCTTTATTTATTTATTTATGTCAAACAGACACAGTCAAAACAAGAAATAAACATGCCCAATAAAATGTGAAGACATGCATAAATTACATTTTGAGGGGCATGTGCTCAAGCTAAAAAAAAAAAAAAAAATGGCACCCATCGCCAAAATCTTTTATACTATTAAGAATAAACAGCAGTATATATTAGACTTTACGCCGATATCATCGGCGTCATCGGTATCGGGCAATAATTAGCATTTTATGCTGTCTTTCATGTCATAAATCGCCGATCCGATCAACGACGTCATCGATCGGCTCCGCACGATACATTTAACTCGGCATCTTCGTCGCGTATGAATCCAAAAGCTAGTGTATTTTTAGCCTTGTCACGTGTCTTGTTGCAAAGTACTGTAACTATCTGACGGCCAATACATTTTTTTCAATCTTGTGGGGAACGTCATGTAAATGCTTCAACACAGCAAATTTGATTGAGCATCTGAAGAATATACACAAGGAGCATGCCGCGTTCAAGCAAAGCAGCATGGTGGGAGTCAAACGGACTCCAACTCGGGACAACACCCGTCCATATAGCTGGGACAGTGAGAAAGTTAGCGTAAGCATGTCATTAACAGTGTTTATTAAAGTAATTTAATTACAGTAAGTTAGCACCCATTATTTCTGTCATGTAATGTTGATTTGAACTGAACTTATGTCAGTGGCCAATCCTTGAATGCCACCTAGAGGTCATTGGTGTTTTTAACTTTTGTCGAAAGTGCTAGAGAATAATTTGAGCTGGTACGAGCTCCAGCACGCCCGCAACCCTTGTGAGGATAACCTGGACAGAAAATGGATGGATGGATGAATACACTATACAGTACACAAGTATATACAATAAATGAACATGTCATGTAAATAGATACATTGCTCCTTCTTGTGATCAGATTGGTGATCAGTTATCGTTTTTTTTAAACTTGCTGATCGGTGATCGGCCCTAAAAATCCTGATCGTGCAAAGCCAAAAAACAAATTAACAAAAGCCAAAACACTTTTACAGTTCGGAAAACGAATGAACAAAAGCCTAAACACTTTTACATTTCAGAAAACACATTTACAAAAGACGCAATAAATTACAATTGAGAAAACCTGGAAAGCAAACGTCCCATTTCACAGACATTCTTAGAAATCCCACGCCCTTTCTCGGCAAGACCCGCCCCGCTTCAACAAGATTGGCTCCTGCATCGCGGGAAGGCTAGGCTACGCAGATGTAACGAGATGTAAAAAAACAATTTGAGAGGCGAAGTAAAAATAAAAAACTGAGATAACATGGTTTCACAAATGCACACACCCTCATAAATGGGGATTTGGATGTGTTCAGAATTAAGCAGCAAAACATTCAAACTCTTGTTATATGGGGTTCAGCACACACCTGCCACCATTTAAAGTGCCTCTAATTAACCCCAAGTAAATTAAGGTGGGAGCATATGTACAATTCTCCCAAGGACCCTGATAAATGTCCCTCAAATATTTAAACACATTGGGTGGAATTGATGAAAGAGAGTGCAATTTAAAAGATACATTAATATTTGAATGAAGAAAAAATGGGCTCCAGCAAAAAAAAAAAATAATGTTTGTAAAGGGCAAAAGGGTAGTTGCTTGAGCACAACTTGTGTACACGAGCCTGGTGTTATGTAGGAATTACAAAGACAAATATGACCCTCGAAGGTCAAGGCTAATCCGTTCCACATTGCCTGTGGACCTGTTTTGTAATTCAAAATAATGTATCACATAGCAAATATTGGACAAAAAATATTGTTTTCTTTGGTCCAACTGTGCCATTAATTGTTTCTCGTTATTTAGATATAGATAATACAGAGAACAAATAACCCAGTAACCCATCATTCTATGTAGTACAAATAGGGATGTCCAGATCCAACATTTTCACTTCCGATCCGATACCGATATTGCAACCTTGAGCTTTAGCCGATACCAGTCCGATCCGATATCAGCAATAATCATTCATACGCAACTTATTCTGTAGTATGGAATGTTTAGAAAAGGCTTGATAAGGGATATCACTCAGAGAACAATCACCAACAGTATGTATGAGAAAAACTGACCCATTTATTATTAACCAATCGGTTACATGAAGTAACTTTAAGAATGTATCACAACTGAGTAAAATAAAAAATATATAAGAAAATCCTGGAAAAATCAAACAATAACAAAAATATATATTTAATAAAATAGAAAACCCTGAAAAATAACCTCAATAATTAGTAGCAAAAATACCTTTTAAAGTGCAAAATAACAATTCAGCACATGGTGGGAACAGCATTTCCTTCTCCACACGTGCGGCAACTGAGGTTTAGTTTATTGACAATGTCTCTGTGTGCCTTGCATGGGATCACTGTTCCTGCTGTACACATCTTAACCTCTTAGGGGCAGTGTGGTGCACGTAATGAAATACACACTTGCAGTAACAAAGAAAGTAGAAGTAACGATCAAATATTGTTACTAGAACTCATTTATCACATAGGTGAAAAAAATATTATTTTGGCATATTGCCTGTTTGCATGTGTCTGCGCGGCTGGCCAGTAAAAGCTTGAAAGATGAAAAACTGATGACATGGCCCCCTTCTTCATCTGACCTGAACTAGTTCTTAAATGGAAGATATACAGTGAAGGAAAACAGTACACCTCTCAGAACCATGTCTGGGAGGCTGTGGTTTCTGGTTTCAGAATCCATGGATGGAAGGCTTATCACCATTATGGAAAAGAAGGGTGGCTATATTGGCCCCTGTTTTATATGTATGAGGTTCTATCAATTTCTATTGGAATTTCTGAGTTGCTTTTTTATAATTCTCTTAAATGAAAATTTAGTGTGATGGACAATAAATTGGACAATAAAGCAGAGTAATTGTGACCTGATTGGTCGATAATGTTGCGGTGATAGTTAGAGCATTAGAATGTAATTATAGGATTCACTCAAAACATGATGGGTCAACATTCCAATTATTATTTTTTTTTGTCTTTTTTGTTCTCTCTCTCTTGCTTGCTCTAGGAGCGAGGGGGTGCAGCTGAAACACCAGAGCCCCTGGATAAAATGAAGTCCTTAAGTAGTGATGTAGCTGGCGTGAGAAACATCATGACACAGAATGTGGAACGAATCCTGGCCCGAGAGGAGAGATTGGATAATCTCATTGGCAAATCGGAGGATCTGCACGATGGGGTCAGTTTTATTTAATTGATTTATTTATTTGATAAATAAATGTGATTTGGTTTGTGGACTGTTTTTTCACAAACAGAGGTCAATGACGTCAATGATTCTCATCAGCAAAACCTGACTAACAAGTAAATCGTCCTGCAAATAACTGTATTTGTGTAAACATTTGGTTTTATGGCAGGTGATGTACAGTTTACAAACTAAAACTATAGAAAGTGTCTTTATTCAAGCTCTAATTTCGATGCCGTATGTACGGATCTGGCTAGGATTACCTTTCTCCCCCTGTATTGTAGTTTGGCATCTGGACCATGCCAAAGTTTGAGTCTGTTTTCATACAGTTTAAGATGCGATGAACGATGAGTTCTGAATTTCGTTCTATTAGGTTTGTCACCAGAAAAGAAACCTTCCAACAGATTTGTATTAGCTATTCGTAGTTAATTGATGATGCCAACATAAGGTCAAGTCAATTATATTCGTTAGCACCTATTCACATCAGAAGTTATCTCAAGGCATTTTACACATACGCTGGTGAAGAACCACACTCCTTTTATTATATATATATATATATATATATATATATATATATATGGATGCAGCATAACTTGTCATGCCTAGAGAATGAGGGTCAACGTTCAACCGATTAACACAACAACACTCCCCTCTATTATGCCATCCTTTTGGCTCTTCACTCTCTTACACGAACGTTAGGAGCAAAGTGGCAAAAAAGGCAGTAGATGTGGATAAAGGAGTGACTGTTCTGACAAAGACTTCATATTATAGAAGATGTCGGAAATTGATTGTTGGTGTGGATAAATGAAAAAGAGCTAGATGGTGATAGTGTTGGTGTTACACAATAGCTGTCTAAGGATTACAGAAAAAATAAGGAAATATGTGTTTGGTTGATTATTTCTTTGTTGTAACAATGCTTCCTAACAAGTCTTATTCTGTTAGAAAGCCTGTTTATTTCCCTTTTAGAGGGTACCATTTTTTACAGAACATGTATTTGTTGGATAAGCAGCAGAGCTGAGTATGTGGGTTGCCTTGCCCGGCGAGATTTTAATTTTTTTTAAACTTGCCAAAAAATGTGCCACGGCAGTCACAGAACAAATGAGAAACCTAGTCAGCTATAATGAAACTGGGGGAACACAAGTAAAATGACAGTACCTAATAGAACGTATCAAAACATGAACAGTGGTGCCTTGAGGTAAGTGTTAAGTTTGTTCTGTGACCAAACACGTAACTCAAAACACTCGTATCTGAAATAGTCGTTTCCTATTGAAATGTATGAAAATGCCATTAATCCGTTCCAGCCTCCCCCCCAAAATTTGTTCGCTCTCTTTACATATCATCTGTAATTCGAAGACTAACATTTTTCTGTGGTGGTTTGCTGGCAAACACAGCAGCAGCAAGTTATTTTTTTTTATAATAATAAAGCGTGTTTTCACTTATTTTTATATTGTTTATTTTTCCCCCCACTATACATTGATAAAAAACAAGGTAATCATACCTTTGTTCTTGGGTTGGAATAGATTATTTTAAATGTATTTCCATTCATTTCAGTGGTCAACGTTGCTTCGGTTCACGAACAGAGATTCTGAACGAGTTAGGTTTGAGAACTCTGATGTAGCAAAGACAATTCAATTACACAAACTATGTAGCCATACTTGTATGTAAAATATGTAGATCAATTTGAAGTAATTAAACACCTCAATTTATAAAGCATTTTAAATACAACCACAGCTGAAAACAAAGTGATGTACACAGGTAAGAATCAAAATAAAGAAATAAAAACTATTTAAGTTAAACAATTTAAAACACAAAAACAAAAAATACAATTAAAACTCTAAAACAGGTGCTGAGTCTTAAGCCGAGTTGAAAACCAAAGAATAAAAAAAGGTTTTAAGTGGGGTCTTAAAAATGAACAGCCAGGGTCTGGTGCAGAGAGAGGTCATTCCACAGTGCGGGACCAGCAGCGGAAAAGGCCGTCCGTATCCCCTCTGAGTTTAAGCCTGACCTTGGTCCCTCAAGAAGCAGGTGATCAGCTGACTTGAGGCACCGGACAGCGGTGTAGGGATTGAGTAATTAGACTTGTTAGACTTCCAACAGGCTGTTTATTAGCAATACTCATCCATTCATCTATTTTCTAAAGACAACAAATTGACTGTTTTGACATCCAAATGAGAATGCAGGAAGTGATTTCTAAACATTGTCCAGTAATTCCCCCACTAATGTGAAAATGCTGCTACGGTGCTACGCATGCTATGTGCCCACGCCCAGTCCATTGTTTTATGAACTTGTAGCTTTGTGCTTCTTCTTTCATGACATCCAAATAATGCCCATTGCCCTTCAAAGGTGATTATGGGTGTGTTGATCCACAATGCTACCGGTTAAACTTACCATCATCAATTGTCTACCCTAGTTCGGTGACAGTGTCACAGCATAAGACGTTCCTTCGGCTGACGCGTGTCCTCTCCTCCTCTGCCCAGGCTAAGCACTTCAAGCAAACATCCCATAAAGTGGCTCGCACATACTGGTGGAAGAATGTCAAGCTCATTGTGGTCATCGTGGTCATCGTCCTCATCATCGTGCTCATTATTATCCTACTGGCCACTGGTGTCATCCCCGTCAGTGCCCCTGTGCCTCCCATTGTCTCACCCACAACGGGCCCTAGCCCATGAAAACACAAACATGAAGTAATTGTACATAGACTTAATTTGATCATTGAGAACATTCCTGTTGCACGGTTAAAAAATAGGACATGTTAAGCAAATTGCTGTTGTCTGTTGAGTCCATAACAGTGACTTTCAGATTTAGTTGTTTTTTCATGATTTGGTGTTGGTAACTTTGTTGACTGTTCAGCTCATGTAACCCTTGCACTGTTGTCAAAGGATGATGGATGGGGTTAAACAGGTTTAGCATCCAAATTATTCAGGCCTGAATGAGCTTCACTCATTATGTGTATAGATAGAAATATCAATGTGTAGTCCTTTGCTGTCCTAAGGGATGTTACGTTACGTTGAATGTATGGATCTCATTTTACTACAGGTCACTGTAAAGACAGGCTGAAATGTATTTTAGGTGTCACCAAAATGTTATCATTTGTCTTGGTTTTGAAGCCAGACAAGGTAGTAATTACATTTACACATCCATTCGAGTTGTCTAACAAATATAATAGAGCATATAACAATGTTTTTATTTCAAAACTAACTTCATGGTGTAACAAGTTTGTGATTGAAAAATCACATCAGTGTTTAACTGTCTTAACTTGTTACTTTTCTGAAAGAATGTATTCATTTTAGTGTACACAGAATCGTAGCTTGCGTTTTGACGCTTTGCAGTGTCACCAGCCTTTTTGTGTCCTCATTCTTGTTGCTTTTGCACTCCACCTCTCCCCTCACAGCAGCATTTCTGCTTTGTTTTTTTTTTGCCTTGTAACCACAGCAAAGCAGCGTCTTTTCACTAACAGATGCAAACTTCACCATTGCGAGGCATAAGAACCCCAAACTTGGTTCAGTGTGTCAATAGGTGAACCAGCAGGGTCGAGCATTAAGATTTTGTGGCTCCTCTTGCTCTTCTTATGTTAAGCCAATATCCCTTTATCTTAACTGCTTATAATAAGATGATTTGCTAGAGGTATTACATGAATGTGCAAGTGTAGCGATTGAAGCCTGACACACCACTGCACCGTTATCTTGAAGGTCAATTTAATTCTCTTTAACTGTATATAATAGAGATTTTCCCATTTATGTGTGTACAGTGTGACTGTCTTTTACCTTTATGTTAATGATATTCTGTGATTTAGGGCTATTGAATGCATTATGTTTGTAGGCTTTTATTTTAAATCAATTGTGAGCTGAAACAATTAGGGAACACGTCACATTTATTTTGAGAACAAAAATCTCATATGCTTTAGAAAAATATTTTACGCTTTACATGTTCTACTGTGATTTTGTGGTATTTCCATTATATTTTTACCTCAAACCGTGTAAGGCTTGAGACAGCGCTCTTACTGTCATAATAACCTCTTGAACCTTGATCAGCTAACCTGTGATCCAGCTTTTTCCAACTCAGAATTACTTGTATGGTGTATGGGTTTAAGTGTTCTTGCATGAAATAAATTTACTTCTCGTGTAATCTCTTTGATGTTGTGTTTTCATTTACAACCAACCACTAACATGGAGCTAATCAATACAGCTCAAACTCTTTTACTGCTTTTGCATTCAAACAAAGTCAGTGCTGATTTTCACAGCTAGTACAGGTCTGGTTCATTTTCTAACTCAATTTAAACTAGGGCTGCAGATAACGATTTGAATACTTGATTTATTTGTCAATTATTTTTGATTAATCAAGTCGGGTATTAAAAACAAGTTTTTGCATTTCTACCGCCCCCCCCCCCCCCCCAAAAAAAAAGGACATTTCAAATTGATAGTGCAGAAAATGCATAACCATAAATTGATGATAATTGAGTTACTGGTTTGGTCCGTAACATCCGTCAGAAAATCGTCAAAAATGTTGATCATTGTTTTCCAAAGTAAAAGATGTTTGCAATTGTCTTATTTTGATGGAATACAAAGATAATCAGTCTGCTTTAGTTTGTTACGCATAATTATTATTTACTGTTGAGAGGCTGACATTATGAGGATTTGGACCATTTTAAGTTGAGGTCTAAAGGAATTCATTGATTATCAAAAATGATCAATTAGTTTGATAGTGGATTAGTTGTTCAGTAATTGTTGTTGCACCTCTAGTGTAAACCAATTTGGCTCTCCATGGTCTCCGGTCCCAGCACTGTCACTGTTTAAATGGTGTCGCCGATTGTAAGGTAAAAGCCAAGTCAATGTACAGTATATAACCCCTGGATTACTATTGCCGACTAAGGATTTTCTTGTATTTTCATCCATTTTCTATACCGCTTATCCTCATTTGGTCACAAAATTCCATAATTAATTTGCTCCAATGGAGTGCAGTAGAAAAAGAAGAAAAGAATATTACATAAAATTGCTCTGTTGTCCAAAATGAGAGTGAGTGAGAATAAGGAAGTGGACAGAGGGTTAATTGAGTTTATATCTGTTGAGCAACAGCACTGCTATAAAGCAGAAGAAGAAGAATAATGAAAACATTTGGACACACTCGAATTGAATACCTTTTTGTTAAAATAGCAATTCTGGATTGTGAATGATTGTCTTTCAGCAGTTACTCCAAGAGACATCTGTCAGGTCAGGGACTTCTGCAGTTATTACTATTACAGTAAGTACAGTACATTCAGGGAAGGTAACGTGATTGTACGTCATCACCAAGCAGAGCAACATTTGTACTGTTTGTTCCTCACTTTGAATTTGTGAAACATTGCAGTTAATGACGTGTTCCTCACAGTCAGAGGCAGTGGTTTTTCCTTCACTGCTTTTTTACATCACATCTATGATTTATTTTGGAATTTCACAAATGGACAATTCAGGTTAATCCATCCATTTTCTATATTGCTTGTCCTCATGAGAGATGGGTAAACTGAAGTCTATCCAAGCTGACTTTGGGGCGAGAGACAGCGTACACCCTGGACTGGTCACCAGCCAATAGCCGGCCACATATAGACAACCAACCATTTACACTCACATTCACATCTCCGGACAATTTGGAGTCTTCACTTAACTGAACATGTTTTGGGAATGTGGGAGGAAGTTGGGAGTATCTGGGGGAAATCCAGGTAAGCACAGGGAGAACATGTAAACTCCACACAGGAGATTGGAACCCAGGACCTACAGGATGTGAGACAGTGACTAAGCACTCAACCATGCTGTCTATTTTAAATGTATGTTAATCTTTTATAACAATAGGAAATGGTATAAAAGCTGTCAAATTCTATCTGGTATGTTTTTTTCTTAACCTAATTTGCTATTAATGCTTAGCCTAATAGTTATTGTATTCATTCCAAACCAATCAAGAGCAAGTTATCTTGTTCTGTACAAGAAATGATTTAAATTACTACTGGTTATTATTGTTAAGATTTTACAAGACACAAGATGGAGACAGAGTCCAACTGACGACACTTATCACTGAGCCTCAGATGACCAACCAGGAACCGGGAAGGAAATGTGAGGGGAATATTTTCTCACTGTCCAGAGTTGTAATCATTAATAAATCCTCATATTTGTTTAGAGCACAGAAAAGGCTGTCTATGCCACATATTTTAGAACGGGTGTTTTCATATGTATGGGAAGGTTTTTTTTTTTTTTTTTTTTTTTTTTTTAATAAGTGATGTGGTGGAAAAGGTTGTTGTACAAGAAATCCGGCCCACCTCAACTGGTTGCCAACATGCCAAAACAGTGAACTCATCTATTTGCAAACTGAGATCGATTATTCAAATCTTATTGTTTACTGAAAATCATCATCTTTGCTTGGATGTTCTATCTTTGATCAATTTTTTAACAGTGATTTATTATTATTATTATTATTTTTTATTTATGTTTTTTTTGTTCCTATTCATTATGGATCTTGGGGAAAAAACTTTTAAACTATGTAAATGACCTGCTCCATGATATCATAATGTCAAAGCCCAGAATTTCCCAACAAGATGACAAAGACAATACCAAGCAAGATAAAAGAGGAATTTACCCAAATATGAAACAAGTTAAAACAGGCCCACTTGTTCTGTTGATTCAACAGTGAACCACTGTGTCCCACAATGGTAAAATGTTGTTGAGTCAACAAGTGGTAAAGCTCGACGTTTTAGCCTATGACAAAGCAGGAGTTTTTGGAATAACGCAGGCTTTTAGAGGGGAAAACAGTTCTTTTGTTTTTGAGAGAGCTCAGACTGTCATGCGGATGCCAGTCAACTACCCATGGATGACAATTAGACAATTATGGGAAAACATGGTGATCGGAATGCTGACTATGGCCTTTGTATTTCTGCTGCATTTCCCAGGAAAAAAAGCCTTTTGTTTGCTGGGTCTTTGACCTGGTCAGTTCTGGACAGACTCGTGTTCTTCTTCTCTTTGAATAATAATCAGCCCCTGATGCACTACGATGACTATGGTATATTACTGGATTTGCTGATGATGATGCTCTTATGCATTGTGATAGTATGTCAAATCCATATATTACTAAATTGCACTGTACCAATGTATTGTTTTATTTTTCAAGTTATAAATTAGGTAGAAAAGTTTGTTTTAAGTATAACAACAGACAACAGAGAAATAAAAAAAAAGGAAGGAATAAATCTTTGACTATAAAACGGATGTACTGTATGTGATACAAATAAAGAATGAATGATAACATTATCTGCCATTGGCTGGCGACCAGTTTAGGGTGTACCCCGCCTCTCGCCCGAAGTTAGCTGGGAATGGCTTCAGCACGCCCCGCGACCCTCGTGAGTATAAGCAGTATGGAAAATCAATGAATGAATGGTAACATTTTAAACACAAATACACAGGTAGATGTTTTATTTCATCCATCCATTTTCTGAACCACTTATCCTCACTAGGGTCACGGGCATGCTAGCGCTTATCTCAGCTAACGCTGGGCGAGAGGTGGGGTACACCCTGAACTGGTTGCCAGCCCAATTGCAGGGTACATATACACAAACAATCATTCACACCTATGGGCAATTTAGAGTATTCAATTAACCTACCATGCATGTTTTGGGGATGTGGGAGAAAGCCCATGCAGGCACAGGGAGAACATGCAAACGCCACACAGGCGAGGCCAGATTTGAACCCGGGTCCTCAGAACTATGACGCAGTTGTGTGAACCAGTCTTCCACCGTGCCACAGGGGTTTTATTATCCCCTCAAATAGTGCAGTGTGTTGACATTATCATGGATTTTTTTTTAAAAAAGTACAAATGTATCATTCACTCAACTTTTTAATATATTTAATTGCCCTCTTTTGGGAAAAGTTAAAGTTGGAAAAAAAGTAAAAAAATAAAAATTCAAAATCAGGCCCGGTCACCAGTTTCACCTATTGACATGAAATTTAGTGGACACGTATGACAGGTCACAAGAAAAGTCTGAAGCATCAATGGACCAAATTGAACAGGAAGTTGGCTATTGACGCATGGTTTGAAGCAGTCATTTTGGGCAAATGCCACTGCGGAAACTTGGGAGTACTCCATCGATCAATCCATTTTCTGTAGTGCTTGTCCTTATACGATCGCAAATGGGCTGGAGCCTATCATAACTGAATTTAGGCGAGACTGGTTTGCACATCTGCTTCACAGTTCTGAGGACCCGGGTTGAAATCCGGTCTCGCCTGTGTGGAGTTTACATGTTCTCCCCGTGCCTGCGTGGGTCTTCCCCGGGTACTCCGGTTTCCTCCCACATTCCAAAAACATGCGTGTTGGGTTAGGTGAAGACTCTAAATTGCCCGTAGGGGTGAATGTGCGTGTGAATGGTTTGCTTGTTTATATGTGCTGGCAACCAGTTCAGGGTGTACCCCGCCTCCTTCCCACAGTTAGCTGGGATAGGCTCCAGCACGCCCGCGACTCTAGTGAGGAGAAGCGGTATAGAAAATGAATGGATGGATGGATAGATGGATGGATGGATGGGTGTGGTATACCCTGGATTGGTTGCCAGACAGTCTTAGGGCTCATATAGACAAAGAAACATTAATACTCACCTATGGACAATTTAGAATATTCAATTAAACTAGCCTGCATGTTTTTGAAAGTGGGAGGAAGCCAAAGTAGCGAGAGAAAATGCAGACACAAGCATGTAGAGAACATGCAAACTAGGAAGGCCAGAGCTGAGAATCAAACCCTGAAACCTCAGAACTCACAGTCTTAATTATTATTATCATGATTGTTATTGTTATTCTTACTAAGTCCAAATGTTTTGGACTCAGAATGATATTCCACAACAGGGCCAAATGTGTCCTTCATAGCATGTGTTTCTGCTTACCCTATAACCCAAGTTGGATGAATCAAAGACAGCAGGAAATAATTTGAATAGCTTTTATGAGTGACAGAGGTGCTCAGGGGCACTGTCATGAGTTTGGGGCCCTATGAAAAAAATATCAATTTTGGTCGACTTCAGTACCACGGATTGAAAATAAAATATTATTTTCTGCAGCCCTTAGAATGTACATCATTCTTCTCCCCTTTACAGCACCCCTGGTTGTGGTACAATGGAGTCGCGTCAGCACTTTATCAAATGCTATGTTCTGGTCACGGTCATTATCGAAAATATTTAAGGGACTGTACTTGGTGACAAGTCGAGCCAAGACTATAAGTGCTGTTGTCTAATAGTTTTTACAAATAATCCCACACAGTTGTCAAAATTATAACTGAAAATGCACTGAGTGTATCTTTAAACTATAGCAGCAAGGTCAAAGTGAAGTCATGATTTATCTACCACTGACACAGTGGGTGTTTATATAGGGGTATTATATGACTCTTAAGGGACGAGAGGCAGCCCCCTTTGGCAGTCTTCCACATAAATTAGTGGTCACTCATCATGCAATATTCTGCACAAAGTTAAGAAAAAGGCCTGCTGTGTTTCAAGGTTCAGAGCATGTTCTAAACATTTTAAAAAATGCATGTTGCATCTAAGGCAAACCTGCAGTGTTGTACTGTATGTACTCTCACAGTAAAAGGTTTGTAATATTTGCATGTGTTTCCGTCTCTTAATAATTTCTCTGCTGCATGACAGGATTACGCTAAACTATACTTTATCCTGGGCAAAGGGTCATTATGAATGTATTGTTTATTTACTCAAAAGGTATTTCACTACTGGTTATACCCGTATAATTGAGCACTGAACCTTTAAACTAAAAATGAACAGTGCATAATATTAAATATTAATAATCATATTATTGGATATTTTAATTACATCATACACAATTACCCGTGCAATTGATTGTTATTATATATATTTGAGCAGCGAACTGAATTTGAAATCGGGGTTACGAAAAATAGTGGCAACCAAATATAAATACTGTACTGTGATCGTGATAGCTTGATAAATATATTTGGAAACAGATCAAAATAAAAATTCTTGTTAAGCAGGAAACAAAGTAGACACACTTTATCGGCTTTAGCGGACTCCAAAAATGATATGACGGACCGAGCCTCGAGTTTGACATCAGTTAGCTCAATGGAATGTCGGACTTGCTGATGCATTGACGTCACCCTGGAAATTTTGAAGTTAACATTTGCTTTTGTTTAACTTTCACTCGAAAGGTAGGAGGCGATAATACAGTCCAACAAACTTCTGTGACGCGTTCCTTCCATTGATTTATCATGATGTGTGGGTTAATTACTGTTTTTTATTTGTTATTGCGTTCAAGATCACTGAGTCATGCATGCGACAACACACCCTGTCTTTCTTTCTCTCGGGTTGTCAGAATCCACAAATACTCAGCATACTGTGACAGTGGCACTGTTTTTTTTTTTTTTAAAATTTACTCTTGGTAACCGCATTGGAACTCAATGGAGCTACTTTAGGTCTCTTGTGAGCGAAGTACTTCCATCCGTCATCAAAACAAAAACAAAACAAACAAAAAACTTTGGCCGAGTGACGATGTGTTTGGATAATTGCGTGAGTATTTCCCAATTTCCGGGGCAACGCGAACGCATCTGTCCACCAGCAACATGTCTCGGGTGTCAGAGGGCTGCCGCCCGAGCAAGTGAGAGAAGCGGACTGCTTCAACGAAAGCAGCAGAGACAGAAGGGAAAGTCCTTTTAAAGTTGCGCGACCTTCATAAAACGTGGAGTGTTCTGCGTCGCTTCCTGTTTCGAGAGCTGTTATAAAGCCGCTCGCCGGCAGTCAATGCAGGGGACCGTCCACCACAGCCACACACGCGACCGAAATGGTGAGTGGCTGCCAATCTTTTACAGGTACTTGACCTGAGGGCTTATCACAAAAGAGCAAACTGACAGGCTTCCCAACTCCTTTCAATGTCCGTTCGTCTTCATTCGAATCTATTAGGAGTCACAAACGTCCCTCGTTATGTTTTCACCGCAGCGTCACGGTTTGCTTTTCTTTCGACTCTAGTAATTCAAATGGGGCACTTCAAAAGTCACTGCAACTGTTCCTTTTGTTTTGTGTCATCTTGTAAAACATTGGTTGTCAAACGTTTTACAACCAAACACCACCTCAGAAAAACAGCAACAAAAAAAACAAAGACAAAACAGCCTACTTCGTGCTCCGAGTAGTAAAACTAACATAATGGCGAAATTAAAATACAGTAACAGCAGGCATAAACGAGGCTCTGTACTTAAAATTTACTTACACCTTAACTGGACTTAAAATATGTATCATACAGAATGTACTGTACATGAAAAAAAAAAATTCTGTGCCTGATTTATAAAGACGTTTCAACCGGCTGTATGCATACATAGCTACAATCTTCATTTTAGTATGTTTTTATTGTTGTACATTTTATTTTTATTTAATTCAGGGATTCTTTTGCCTCCAACTAGAAAGAGCCCACGTTCCACTACTGGTACTTGTACCACACTTTGAGAATAACTAGTAAAATGATAAAGAATATTAAAAGGTTTTGGTATTTGCTTTCAGTAACACAGTACAAATACTTTGTAATGGTACTTTGTCATGTAACTTTGCATGTAGTGTTTGTTGTTCTGATGACTTTTGAAAACAGGTACATGAACTTTCCACTGTTTATTTTTCAATTTTCCCACCTCTGCTCTCATTTAGCATTGATTATTATTACTCTGGGGTTATAGCACTGATGATATTGGTGATACGAGCATAGCAACGTTCCATACTGGCACAGGCATGCAATAACATGATGCGGGTGTGGTTTTCCTGGATACACAGCATTATGTCAGGTAATGTTGGCAGGAGGGACAGAGGGAGGCAGGGAGGAAAGGAAGGAAGCAAGGAGGCGAACTGGAATGGGCAGCCGTTCCTCTGTTGAGAAGTTGCCAGCTTCAATTAAAACCGACTATTGTTCTTTTATTACTGCCATTCGGCTGGAATAACATAATAGAGAAAAATGGCACGATGTAGGCATGAATTCAATTCATCTGCACTTTCGTAAGCGTTAGGTTTACCCGTGTTGGCCCATGCCATTGGTTTGTGGCAGGAAATGACACTGAATTATGAGCTGTTTTGCAGCTCTGGTTTCCTGTCACTGTCAACTTCTAAGATGCCGGCTTCCTCTCTTTCTCACAATGCAAATGTCAAAGGGTCGTCGTACTAATTGCATTTGGAAGACACTGTTGTCCCTCACCTGTTGTTGTTGACACTGTGCGGAGGAGTTGTGGTTTGACAAAACTGGTTTGGCTTCATTTTGATGTTTCCCTTTACGGCCCAGCTTTCCATCGACATCACCATTGGTAAGGCCCAACAGTCGTAATATGAGTTTAGAGAAAAGTGTGTGCGGGAATGCGATGTTGCATTTACCTGAGACTAGCGACTGCCGAGCAAAATGGGATTTGCTCTTACGGTGTCATTTATTCAAGTCCTTGATTTCCAGTTAACTTATGACAAGTAACACAGGGATAAATAAAGTCTTCTGAGTTTGAAATCCAGTAATGGTCAAAAGAGAAATCTTACCCTTCCTATTTCCTCCCACATTCCAAAAACATCCATGTTAATTGAGGACTCCATTCTCCATAGGTGTGAATGGCGTGTAAACCAGGAATGTTCCCAAATGACACTACTCAGAAAATGAACTAAAAATATTGATCATAGATTTTAAAGATATACATTGTGTAATACAATTTACCCATCAATTTTGTACTCCATTTCATATCCTTTTTTTGGGCTCACAGATGAGCTGCGATGTGATGTAAGGTACCGATGCGAGATGGGCAATTCAAGTCCCAGGTGGTGTTTATTTGTATAGCGCATTTCATACACAAGGAAACTAAATGGGCTTTGCATGATTAAAAGCATTTTAAAAAAAGTACAGAAAAATAAAAAACTGCTTCCTCAAATTACTAACAACGTACAGTGCAAGAAAGGTCATTTAGAAATGGAAATGTTCGAAAATGCTCAAAGAAAAAGGAAGAGTTTTTAACTAGGATTTGAAAACACTGGCACTTGGGGCAGTCACTGATGGTGAAGTGGTACATTCGTGTGACTTTGGTGCAGGCAGCGTGGGTTCAGTTCCCACTCAGTGACGGTGTTCAGCGCGTAGTCCGCCTTTTGCCTGAAGTCGGCTGGGATAGACTCCAGCACCCCGTGACCCTGAAAAGTATAAGCGGTATTGCGAATGGATGGATGACACTTGGGGCTGATATCACTTCTGAGAGCAACGTATTCCATTTGTGTGCAGCATAACAGCTAAATACTGCTTTCACCTCTGTGCGCCACTATCAGACCTGAGTCTGTCGATCTCAGAGCCCTACTGGGTTTATATTCCATTAGCATTTCTATCATGTATTCAGGACCTAAAACATTTAGTGATTTATAGACCAGGAGTAGAACTTTAAAGTCAATGTCTATGCCCAAGCCCTTTTGTATTGAAAGCAGCATCTAATCATCTTGGGGTGGCGAGCAACATCGGCTCTGTGAATGCACATTTGAGACAGCGTTGTTGCACCAGTTTTATAGACTATTGTTGTGACGCAGCAGCAATCCATTCTTGCGCTCTCCTGCCCAGTAATTATTTCTCTATGATGTAAGTATACTGTAGAATCATATTTGTGGACAGACTGAGATTCTGCTGCATTGTATTTTCATAAATGTACAGTGTGATCTCTTGGCCTTATTTATAAAATGTTTGTTTTTGGTGTCTTTTTGTCTTCCTTAACAATTTTAGCTACAACTCCCCACTCTCTTAACTCTTTGTTTACCTCAAACCACCAAGTACCTGTTTTATTAAGACACACACAGAAGAAAGAAACACACATGCCACTCTTATCTTTCCCCATCCAAACTATTAATAATTGCTTTTGTCTACTGTGTGCCTGTATCCATGCTTTGTGTGTTTGCACAGCAGAATGGGAAAAGCCGATTGCAGCAGGTCCAGGAGGATGCGGAAGAGGTGAAGGACATCATGCTGGACAATCTGAACAAGGCGGAAGAGCGATCTGAAAAACTGGGTGACCTGGAGGACAGAGCTGATGAGCTGCTAAGACAGGTTGGCAGGCAATGTTACGAAAAGTCATCACCTTTATTTTGTTTTGCGCCTCACTGTTTCCGCTTATCGTATGTGGAATTCTATTAGTTAGTGATATAAGGTACCACTTCCGCAGGCATCCAGGGATCCTAAAAGGGACAAGTCAAATTGATTGTTTATAAATACACCATAGGTGGAGCTGGAGAGGAACACAAATGTACAATTTACATCCTGATTGTGTTTTATGGTGCTATTTTTGGAGAGGTATTTCCTTTTGGTTCCTAAGATGAATGAAGTGAGCCGGTCTCCCTGGGTATAACTGAGCGAGTGCAGGACATGCCATGAGGCCGGTGTTTGTCCGGGGGTCGACGTGGGGGTCACATCGTTCCCACATCGCCCTGATGGGCAGTGTTATGTCACGAAATAGGACAGGGAAGATCAAGTTTTACACTTCAAGAGTTTTTGCAAACACATGGCTTCTAGGGATCACACCAAAGTTTGTTGATTTAACACAATTTAACAGGGGCTCCAATGACTCATGCCCACAAGTATTATCCCCAGAGAATAATCTCAGCAACATGCAGAGAGCAGTGCAGCAACTGTAAAAGAGATGGGTTTTTTTACAACTAAAAACTGTTCCCAGGTGTCTCGATAACATGTTTGTGGCGTGCGTTTGTCAAAATAATCCAGCGTATTTTACCCTCCATGCTTCTTGTCTTGCTGAAATTCGCCCGGTAGAGAGGGAGGTCCTGTCATGTATGGAAGCAACTGGAGATCCCGCCCCATATACTGCTGAGCCAATGGCGAGTACGGATTCCATGACTACCGGGGGTAGTCAGACAGTCATCTCCTGTCTCCTTGTATTCATACGTTCATTAATATTCCATTGATATGATTCATAAGACGAACATTTCATTACCTGGATGGATCAAGCTGCTGCTGGATGGCAGTTGGTATATTGTGACACAGGACTGACAAATCGGCATTATTATCTATGCATGTACAGTATTTCACTGGAGCTGTATGATCTTTCTCAACTGCACATGCAAGTAAGAACACATGCTTGGTCTGAACACACTGAATAAATGTTAATAGACTTGGTTAAAAGTTGCAACAGGAAGCCGTTTTTGGTCAAAAGTCCAGCTTGCGTAACTCCGCGGTTGTTTGTTTATTAGCCAGGCTTGCATCGAAAGGCATCGTGGTGAAATTCAACAGAAATGTAACATTCTATCTCTCTCTTTGCTTTTATCCAGAGTAAAGCCTTCGAAAAGAAATCCAACCAAGTGAAGGAAAAAACAAGATGGAAAAACAAGAAGGTGAAAATCATGTTAATTGCAGTTGTAGTTGTCGTGGCCCTCGTCGTAGTTGGACTCATCATCTTTGCCACTTCAACATAGCACACTCCTGCTCGGATGGATGAAAAGGGAAATATTGGGACTGATGTGGACTAAGATAAAAAGTCCAGGAGCATTTCGCCTGAATGGTGAAGTCTGTGCTTACTCTGTGTTTAGATATATTTATGGGGCTCACACGTTTGTAAGAGATTATGGTACCATTAATAGCTGCTTCTTTTGTTTTTCCATAGCTTGTCCTGATTATGTTGCGTCCAGCCCACATTGAAAAGAAAGATGTGGGTTTTTTTTTTAACTGTGCCAACTCTCATTTGGCTAATTTAAACATAGTTTGTTTAGTACCGGAATCAATTGTCCACCACATCTATGTAGAAAACAGATTTCTGATTTATATTCAACACATTTTACTGGGATTTCTGTAATTTAACAAGTGACTTGCTGCATAAAATATTGACACCAACTCGTAGAAGTGTCTTTTTTAAATTAAAATCCAATTTCCATTTATGTTTATTTGAGGATTTTGACGAGTTTTAGTGACATTAAGACAGTGACCCCTACTGGCTGATGTTCTTACGGTACTTTGTAAAATTCTGAACAATCAGGATGTACACACAGGTATGACTACTGTGTGTTATCATGCTGGTTGATGCTGACAAAAAAAGTATTGAGAACATTTCCAAGTGACTTTACAGCAAGCCTTTCAAGGTTAATTGCCAGGTACTGTTGATGCAGTTGCTCCCTCCCTTACTCCCTACACTTTTCCTTGTTTTTGTTGTATTTATTATTATTTTTTTAAGTCCTTGGACTTGACATGTGCCACACTTGGGTTAAAGAGCATTGATGCGCTTACTGTACATACAAAAAAATTAGAGCTGCATCAATAAGTTAGTTATTTGATTTCTTTTTATTTAATTTGTTATTCCAGTAGAACAGGCACATACATGAATGGATTTGCATTTCAAATGATAAACCTACATTCTCCTCCTGATGGCTGGTCGGCGTGCTCCGGTGAGGCTGGCGGACCGCCCATGGGTCGCTTGGCGCAGGTAGTGCCAATTGGGTTGGGCTGCACCCCGTGGGCCCCCGGGCCCACCCTTCCCTTCCCTCTTGGATGGGTGGGGCTGAGTCCTCCATCCTCATCACGCCTCCACAGCAACTCCAGGACACCTCAGATGGTTGTTGTGCATACGTGATGCTGTCAATTTACTGGCAGGTGTCTGTGGACACACGCCCATGGGACTTACTGTAGTTGCTTGGTTGCTTGGGCCTCGGCTCTCCCGAACCGCTATACGCAACTCTTATGACTGCAAACTTTCTGGACAGTCCTCTCACTGGCACTCAGTTTCTATAAGGGTGTTTCAGTATTACATAGGCATTTCCCACCACAATCCAATTGCACTGCTGTCTGTGTTCACTCCCCCTCAACACAGGGTGTAGCCCTACTGTCTCATTTAGAACCAGACTCCAATGTAACATTATTGTAGTCAAATTGTTATTTTTTTCTCTCTGTCTCTCCCCTCTCAAAACCTTGTTCTGTCCTTATGCATTTTCCAATAAATAGCCACCATAATGCAAATAATCAAAGAGAGACTATTTAAAACTCTCTTGTTGCACAGAAAAACTGTTCCGGCATAAAAAGGTTTTTCAGAGCTACCTTTCTGTATGACCAAGCAGTCGAATTTCCAATGAATTAAATTGACAATTGAACACACTAACGACAGTCGTCATCAAGTGGAAAAATGATGGCACGACAGAAGAAAACTGGTTAGAGAGACTGCCAATGGCCGGCAGACAGAAGCCTTATCTTACCAAGAAAAACATCCAAGCCATTTTGCAAAAATACACCTGAAAACTCCCAAGCGCATATGGAAATGTTTAATGGTGTGACGAAGCCAAAGTTGACCTTTTCTGGCCATAATTCCAAAAGGTCTGTTTGGCACAAAGATAACACTGCTCATCACCAAAAGAACGCCATAGCGATAGTGAAGCATCTTGGTAGCAGCATCATGCGTTGGTGCTAAGGTGGAAGTGGGGCCTTAGTTAAGGTGGAGGAAATACCAGTCACTGTTAGGACAAAACCTGCAGGCTTTCATCTTTCAGCAAAAGCACACATCCAAATCAACAAAAGGGCTTCACCATGACAAAGAATGACCCAGCCAGAGTCCAGACCTGAATCCGATTGAACATCTTTGGGATGATCTGAAGAAGGCTGTGCACAGATGCCCTTGTAGTCTGACAGATTTGGAGGATAGGAGTGCTTTTGAAAAGAAGGGCAAACATCAAGATGTGCTACACTGATAGACTGAAGCCCATTAAAGCCAAAGGTGCTGCAACAAAGTATTAGCATTAGTTTGAGCACGTGCATATTTACACCGTATATTATTTTATTCAAACATATTGTACCGTTTTTATTTTTTATTTTCCGCTTAAAAGATTTCAGTTTGTTTTCAATTTAGTTGTACATGAATGAATGAATGAATCAATGTTACAGGTCACATTAAATGTGGAAAAAGCTTTGAAATTATTTAGCTTGGGATCAATTTTTACATCACAATACTTTTTATATCAACTGTAATTAAAACTGAATTATTATTATTATTATTATTATTATTAGCACATCCGCCTCACAATTCTGAGGACCCGGGTTCAAATCCCGCCTCGCCTGTGTGGAGTTTGCATGTTCTCCCGGTGCCTGCGTGGGTTTTCTCCGGGTACTGCGGTTTCCTCCCACATCCCAAAAACATGCGCGGTAGGTTAATTGCAGACAAAATGACCCTTAAGTGTGATGGTTGTTTGTCTATATGTGCCCTGCGATTGGCTGGCGACCAGTTCAGGGTGTACCCCGCCTCCTGCCCGCAGTTAGCTGGCATAGGCTCCAGCATACCCGCGACCCCGGTAAGGTTAAGCGATGTAGAAAATGTATGGATGTATTATTATTATTATTATTATTACTTTTTTGTTTGTTAGGAAATGTAAATTAGGACAGTCCTAACCCGGTAGTGACGCCACCGACAGCTTCCGGTGGTAGACCCGGCAACATGGCAGCGGACATGCAGGTATGTGTGGCTGGCTTTTTACAACACGAGTCACTGTTTTAAAATGAGTTTTAAGTGTTTCACATCCGCAACATTCGGTGTTTTCCCGATGCTGTCATCAAACTAAACCAACGTGTAAACGCTCAAGGAGACACGTAGCTAGAATTTAGATAGCTCAATGGCTAATAGCGAAGTGCTACGTAGCCTGAGAATGCCTTCAATCAACATCTGCCTTACGAGTAACAATGGGCAATGAAAATTGTAAATTTTAATCAATTCTGGCGATCACCAGCTGATTTCACAGTGAGTCCTATAGCATTAACTTCCACTTCCCATTATTGAAACTTGTAATATACAAAATGGGCCCTCATGTGAGTTTGACGTTTCAATGTAGATCTACAAACATGTTATTTGAGTTGAGTTTTAGGACAATAAATACAAAATGTTACTTGCCCTCCAGGTTTCTGAGACGCTGAAGAAATTTGCTTTAAAAGTGACTACAGCCAGTGTGAAAGAGCGTAAGGAGATTTTTGGAGAGCTGAAACAATGTTTAAAGGGCAGAGGTGAGTCTGTGGGTTTTTGTTGTGTAATAATGTTTTGGTTGAGTTATCATGAGATCCAGTCACCACTGATGGTTTGTGATTCGGGCTGATATTTATTTTAGAGTTACCAGAGCCTGCCATCAAAGGCCTTTGCAAGCTCTTCTGCCTTACGCCTCATAGATATAGGTAAATTTTTTGAATTCTTGCATTTATTGTTTTCGCTTTTTCTGTTAACAAGTCAGTATTTGTATTTGTCAGGGATGCTGCATCCCGCAGAGAGATCCTCTCTGCCATCGCTCAACTGGCTGAACGCCAGCCTGACATTCTGGTGATGAGCCTCCTCCACTGCCTTCTCAACAGTGGAGTTGTCAGTAAAAATGGAGAGCCAGGGTATTTGCTTAATAGAACATTTTGTTTGTTTCAGCATCACCTCTTGTATTTTCTTGTGTTGCCAGACAAGATAAGCAATAACTCTGCTGATGACAAATACTGGCTACCTGATCTTAACAAAGTTTGTTTTGGAGTTTTAATCGCTGAAAGAATGAATGTTTTTTTCTTCATAATTACTCACCTACTCATACTTTGATTTTCAGGAAAAGCACGGGCTCTGCTGCCTTCATTGGCCTGTCTTGGACCTGCCTTTTAGTCCCCACTGTCTTTTCTGTTCCAGAGAAAAGACAAGGACCAAGATGGAATAAAATGGTTAGCATGTAACTAACTTAAGTTTTATATTTCTCATTTCTATATAGTTGTATATTGTTTATCGCGAGGCGACACGGTTGGCCGACTGGTTAGAGCGTCAGCCTCACAGTTCTGATGAGTTCAGTCCCCGGCCCCGCCTGTGTGGAGTTTGCATGTTCTCCCCGTGCCTGCGTGGGTTTTCTCCGGGCACTCCGGTTTCCTCACACATCCCAAAAACATGCATGAATTGGAGACTCTAAATTGCCCGTAAGATGCATGTGAGTGCGAATGGTTGTTTGTTTGTATGTGCCCTGCGATTGGCTGGCAACCAGTTCAGGGTGTACCCCGCCTCCTGTCCGATGATAGCTGGGATAGGCTAGGCTCCAGAACGCCCGTGACCCTAGTGAGGAGAAGCGGCTCAGAAAATGGATGGATGGATGGATGGATGGATGTTTATCGCAAAGGATACGTTTCAGACCAACCTGTGATAGGTGAATATCTGCAATTTTTATTAAGTTTTACCCCTCCTACATGCTTGAAACACATTTAAATACTTTTAAAAAACACATTTAAACTACTAAAACACACTTTTCAAAGTATTCCTTAGCGCCTGTTCTCACTCTCTTGCTATCAAGAAATAAGAGACTGCTTGTTTAGTTTATATTGTTTATTGTGGGGGATACGTTTCAGACCAACCTGTGATAGGTGAAAATCTACAATTTTTATTTAGTTTTACCCCTCCAATGTGCTTGAAAATCTACAATTTTTATTTAGTTTTACCCCTCCAATGTGCTTGAAGCACATTTAAATACTTTTTTAAAAACACATTTAAACACTTTTCAAAGTATTCTTTAGCGCCTGTTCTCACTCTCTTGCAATCAAGAAATGGGAGACTCCCACAGTTCTTCAAATACTCGGTGAATCATGCTTGTTTCAAGCTGTTTGTCACTCGCAGTTGAAGTTTACTGTAAAACGGATACATAAAAGAGAGTTAAACACAATTTAAACACCACCATGTTCAACCAACCCATGTAATTTCGTCAAAAGAAAATCTGCTATTTTAATGGTAACATATAATGTGAAATTACGAAGATGGACTAACAGAAATTAGCATCGATGTTACGGTAATTATGAACCTTCAACTGCTACTTTAACACACACAGCAGGAACAGAACGTACAACACTACTCAAAAGCATATATTCTCTCTGCTCTGTGGGAACGACAACGACTGCAGCTTTGTAAGGGACCTTCTGTGCCTCTAAACTCAGTGCTGCCTGGCATGTTGCAACGCAACATGGTACTACACTGAAGGTGTGCAACTTAAATTCAGACTTATACTGTACAAACCCATAAAAAAGATAACTTAAAAATCCTGTAGCGTGAAAGATGAACTGTGATATAGCAGGGCACGTAACCTCTTCGCCTGAGTTGTTTTGGCTGTTGTCCCAGGTTCATGTTCAGAGCCTGCTTGTGGCTGAGGTAGTGGGTGGAGCCAAATCTACTGCTCAAAAGTCAAGCCTGAAGAATCTCACTCATCTTTGTGAGGAAGTGAGTGCAACGCACACAGCCAAGAGTCAGACATCATGATTTATAATGACATATACATCGCATGCTTCTGGAGAGGCCTGACATCGTCGCTTCTTTCCCAGAATCCGGGTTTAGTTGATCAGTACATCAGCACTTTGTTGAGTCTGGACCCAAGCCCTACAACACTAGCCATGCTGGGTGTGTGTTTGGACTTCTGTACAGCTCAGAAGGACAAAGCCACAATTGACCAGCATAAGGTGAGTTTATTTTCATCACATTGTAGGCAGTAGCTTGCCAATTACAGGGCTTTGAAACGCTTAATGCTAAATAAATCTTGACTCACAACCTTGCTGTTGTCCAGAGTGCCATGTTGGACCTGTACATAAAGTCAGTCCTGATGAGCAAAACAAAAACACATCAGCACATTCTGGACAAAAGTGGCTCTCTGTTGCGCCATGTGTGTCACCCTGAGTTCAAGGAGCTGCTTCTCCCCAGCATGCAGAAGACAATGCTCCGAAGTCCAGAAAATGCCATGCTGGGTGAGGTGCTTTTTAGATAATCATGACCATGATTAATAACCACTCTCTTATTCCTCAATTCCTAATGGTGCGTCCCCCAATTCATCTCATCAGTGATTTCCTGCCTGCTGTCTGCACTGACTATTGATCTCAGTCGGTATGCCATGGATATTGGAAAGGCTATAGCAAGTAAGGGATTTTAATATATTAAAAAAAATTATAGGGGTATAATTTATTACATTTGTCTTTTTAGAGTTCACGCAGTTATATTTTCAACATTAAAAAACAAGCTTGAAGAACATTTTGATCCGTTTCAGGCCAGCTGAAAGCCAACAATGCCCAGCTCATGGATGAAGCAATCCAGGCCTTGCAGCATTTGGCCCGACAGTGCAGTGACCCCAATGCTGTACAGGACATTGTAACACACCTTTTCAAGATTCTTGGAGGTGAAGTAGATATTTGCTATCAAGCACATTTTGTTTGTGGTTTCATATTTGAATTCTAATGTTGCAATGTACATGCTGACAGGATCTGAAGGAAAGCTCACAGTTGTCACCCAAAAGATGAGTGTTTTGTCAGGTATGTGAGGTCTTATGTAGGTAAACCTTATAAAGTACAGAAAATGATAAACCTGTGGTTCATAAACATTTTTCAAATTTAGGAATTGGCAGCTGCAGCCACCATGCAGTGTCAGGAGGCTCAAGCCAAACACTGAGCTCTGCCGTCACAGTGATGTTCATCCCTTATTTGCAGCAGGAAGGTATCAATGTTTCCCCTACATAGGCTTACCTTGGGCGGGCCACCCAAAGTGTATTGACAGCCGCCCGAGAAGATTAAACTTACAAAATAAAAAAAGCTCACACAGAGTTGTCAAATGTTACGGAACATCCATTTTCAAAACCGCTTATCCTGGTTAGGGTCGCAGGGTGCTGGAGCCTATCCCAGCTGACTTTGGGCGAAAGGCGGACACCCTGAACTGTCCACCAGTCACTCGCAGGGCACATATAGACACGGACAACCATTCTCACTCACATTCACACCGTCACTGAGTGGGAACTGATCCCACGCTGCCCGCACCAAAGTCAGGCGAGTGCACCCCTACACCATCAGTGACCTCGTCTGTATTTTGTTAAGGAAATCACTGAATGCTGACATGTCCAGGCCGTTAACTACTGATTGTTCCGAATATTGGAAAAAAACATCCAGCGTCCGACATTACCGGCCAGTACGGCACTGTGTTGGGCCACCATGATGCTTCAGACGCTGGCCAGTACAAATTGCATACATTTATTTGATGAAATAAACACTATATTGTAAGGGGGGGGGGATGACACGGCCCCATTGAACAGTCGCCCCAACCTCTCTGCTTTCCGCTGTTCAGGTACAAAGGGGAATGCTTGCTGCATACGATTTTAACCGGTACCTGAATAAT